>NC_064769.1:2768392-3090058 GCF_011397635.1 Epinephelus fuscoguttatus | reverse complement strand
AACTATTGTGTTCACATTTTCTAAAGCAAATGAATGTGAGAGTTGGAATTTGTTACTGCTGCTCCCAGTTGAATCTGCTGCCAACTGCAGGCTGCTACTACAACAGCAATTTTCAAATCTTAAAGTGGTACCTACAGTTAAAATTCTATCAAATGCTACAGACTTATTTAACATTGCTATCTGTACAACTTTTCTGAATTTGGTTACCATGCAACATTACATTAAAGAGCCATGGCAGTTAATAAGTAGTATGGCAGTGTTCTACTAATGGCCACAAGGTGGGACAATTGTGTCAATTGTTAAATGTGTCATGCACATGCTCATGGAGAACTTGATTACCAAGTTTGATTTTATTTAAATCAACTGAATTGTAAAGATATCAAGTTTTATTGTTATTGTAGTGCTCCCCGTGGGTAGAACTGTATATAATTTTACAAATGTGTACAATGTAGCTCTATGAACAACTTTTCCAAATGTTGTTGTCATCCAATACAGCATTGAGGAACAATGGCCCATCACTACGCTGGCCGACAAGGACAAACGCGATGCAAATACAGAAACGCACTGCATATAAGAAAACAAATGCAAAGGGAAAATGCTGCAAATACAGAAACGTGCTGCATATACAGAAACGCACTGCAAATAGAGAAACACACTGCATATGAGAAAACAAATGCAACGGGAAAATGCTGCATATACTGAAACGTGCTGCATATACAGAAACGTGCTGCAAATAAGAAAACAAATGCAACGGGAAAACGCTGCATACAACGGAAGTGCTTCGGGCCTCTAGGGGCAGTGCTGAGCTTCCACCCAAGAGACAGACAACGGACGTATCAATATATGGAACAGACAAGTGAGCGAGAGGAAGAAAGTTATGTTTGGAGGAAAGTTGGAGCTGGGACAGACAACACAGAAAGGTACGTATTCTGTTTTTCACATGTGGCCCTCATCTTTTACTGTATAATGAAAGTGAAGCTGATTTACACAGCTGACGTTAGCGTGCTAGAGACTTTGAGTTCTACACGAGTAGTGTATCCGTAGTAGTAACGTAAGCTAACGTTACTGTAACTAACTTTCTGGGACATCCCAGGTTTCAGTTCAGAGGCCTACTTTTCTGAAGATTTTTTAAAGTATAATACAGAGGTCATGATTATATTGTAGACTTATTCAGTATAGACTTTTAACAGGTCATATCATAAATAATTTGATATTAGTTTTTGGGATATAAAATTAAATATTATCTATTAGTGTTTAGAGCTGAACCGCTGTGAAACAATCATGAAATAATGTTTTCTCTGATTTGCCTGCTGTCTATCAGCGCTGAGCGCCCCATCCTCCCATTCAGTCTGTACCGCGGACACAACGCTGCACTGCCTGAGTCCGAGGAGGAGGACGGAAAAGACACTTTTGCTACTCATAATAAAGGGGTCATCCCTATGTTTCCCGGGTTCTGTGTTCCCCACTTACCACCCAAAAAGGTTCTATGTTTCCCGGGTTCTATGTTCCCCGCTCAACCAAAAAGGGTTCTATGTTTCCCGCTTGGTTGAGCGGGGAACATAGAACCCGGGAAACATAGAACCTTTTTTGTGTAAGCAGGGAACATAGAACCTTTTTTGCAGGGTTAAGTGGGGAACATAGAATCCTGGAAACATAGATACGCTCCCCAGATTATCATGACGTTTATATTAAAATCCTAAAAACAAGGAAAATCAAATCAAATAAATCCACCATAAAAACACTTCCAAGACTTCTATTAAAGTTTTTTTTTAATGAATATGGTTTTGATATGCTTTATATTTAGTTAAAAGGCAAGTTTCAATATTTTGTATGACAGCCAGGCTGTCATAATTTGTGCATACACATGGTCTGAGGAAGTTCTAAATTTGTTTGTGGAATGAGGCCCAATGTGTACAGGTCCACAAGAGACGGCAGATTGCAGCTGAAGGTTTTCTCTGCAGACTGGGTAATGTGCTGCAGCCTGTTCTTGCTGAAAAATGTTGTCTCTTTATCTTTTTCTCCCTTTGTTTGTCAGGGTCAGCATTGGACAGCCCCACAAAAGAGGATCTGATTCAGAAGTATTTCCATCTAAAGAAAGAGAAGAAAATGGAAATCAATAAAATGTAACAAATCTGTATAATCTGTCATTTGGCTTTATATGAGTCTACATGGTCACTGGTGTGTGAGCATACCTTCACTGTTTTCTGTTCCTGCTTAGACTTAAAATGTGTCTTTTGAAAGAATGTCTTTCTCTCCCTCTCTTTTATTTCCCTAAATTTACGAAAGGACTCTAAACCAGACCTTGCTGCTACAATGAAAATAAGAAAAGACAGGCATGAGACATTAATTACTCTTTCATTTATTCATTACTCCTTTATTAACTCTTCTTAACGGGGACTTACCATGCATTGCATTGCACTGCATGCATTTTTCCTCATCACATTGTAGCAACTGCTCAGAATGGCATCACTACTCCATTCAGAAAGTTCATTCATTCATGTTTCACACAGACCACACCCGCAATCAATCAATCAATCAATCAATCAATCAATCAATCAATCAATCAATCATCCAATCAGAAATAACCCGCCAACACTGACACCACAGACACGGAAGTTTAGATAAGCCAGTGAATGAGAGAGAGACGGCCAATGTGTGTATTCGAGAGAGGCGTCATCGTACCCTCGGTCCCGATCGCATGTTAGTCCACGTCGTTGTACCTGCAAGTGGGGAGCGGTGGCCTGGAGTCTGTGTCGGACGGACGGATTACTTTTCCAAGCCGGAGATTTTCCCCGGAGTGCCGGCCTTGGCGGAGTTGAGACCGACAACGCCTAGCTGACCTGACTACCCCGACTGACTGACCGTTCACGGTACCGTGAGTACTCGGGGTGAATGTTGCAAATACTGTCATTGACCTGCCAGCTCAGAAGCTGACAGTTTGTTTATAGGCTATTTCTTTGATTTGTCTGTTTGCCTGCTTGCTGGAGATCTGCTGGAAAACCCGGAACAGAGTTTTTGAGTTGGGTGTTGGGTATATTGACTGTAAACTGGATTGGACTGATTTGAGTTGGGTTTGTGGGATAACCGGAACGGATTTTATACCGGTATGAACTGAACTCTCTTTGAGCATTGAACTTTGTGGGACTTACACACACACACACACACACACACACACACACACACTATGAGGGGTCAAACGTTTCACCCAACCACACTACAACGCGTCACTTGCGCCTACTTAGGACACATCAGATCTAATCTAACCGTGTGAGCGCACGCCTACATTTTACATAGGGTTACTATGGAGACACGAAAGTTACACACACGCCCACTACATGACGCGCAGGCGTTGTGCGCTCCACTCACATGGCGCGCTCACACGTCTTATCAGTACGCGTGTACGTGTATATAGGCTACAACAGCCTAATTGTGAATATATAGCCTATTATTGAATTGGATCCTAAATGCTGCAAACCTCCATCTGTATGTTTACATTTTTTTTCGCATTTTGCCCTTTTGCGAATTTGACTGTTTATGGAAACAGCTTTTCAGACATCCTTAAATCTTAAAAGATTTAGTCCCCCTCTCCCATTCCTAGTAGTGGTATATCCCACACTCTTTCCAACGGGCGGGGCTAGCAGCCCCTACTTGACAGCAGTAGCAGCTGTGGCTGGACCCAGCTGCCCACATCGCGGGCATAGACGTCGGAAGTAGGGGTGCAGGGGGTGCGGCCGCACCCCCTCCCATCCACCTCCCCCGCACCCAATCCGCCTAAAAAAGCTTAAAAAAAAAAAAAAGAATCTGAATTTAAACTCAATTTGTCTGACTAACATTTATCTCTTTCATATCATTAATGCATAGATCTATGCTTTTGATGCAGCCTGCCTGACTACATACAGAGGCTGCGCTCAGAGGTGGAGCGGCGTTTTGATCAGGAGGGACTCGCATAGCTGCAGAGCGAGAGCAGGCAGTTCTTGAGGCGGCTCAGGGGAAACGAGTGGATGTGGGTTCCCCGGAACTGACCCCCTTTCCACGAGAGCGGCTAATAGAGCTTAGATTGGTCCCAAAAAATCCAGCCCGACTCGGCCTGAGCCCGTGCACGTTATGTCCAGGACCGGCCCGGCCCGCCCGTCCAATTAACTGTAATTATGGGCCCGAGCATAAAACCCGACATTTTTCAATAAGCTGGCTGTCATAATTAAGAGTATTAAACCGCAATTCTTGTTATTTGAATGGCGCAACACGGAAGCATGAGTATGTAATAAAACAGGTGTTTATTTTAGGATCCAGGTGGTGAAGGGCTGTGCGTCCACAATGTTCCAACAGGGGACAGCCCTCCATTCCGAAACCCCCCCACTCCGAAATTGATTTTCAAGTCCATATCGAGTTTCCTGCATCAAACACAGCCGCCCGCTCACACTCTTGCTCGCACAATTCTGAAATTCGTTGTACTACAAAAGCTTGAAATGAACGTTCAACTCGTTGTTTTTTATTGAAAATGTCACTGTCTTCATTTATTATGTATAATTTCTCTAGCAGCAAACACATTTAAAGGAGACGCTTGTCAAGTCTTTGTACGCGCGCTGTCCGTGGTGCTGAAATCCCCGCTGCAGCCGCCGCTGCTGCTGACAGCAGACCAGGGGAGAAATAAAAAGACATTTCTTTGCTCTGTGCTTTTAGAAAATAGTCCCACTGTGTTTGCAGGGCATATCAGGCTGTGTGATTATGCACAAAGATTGGTTAACGCATTGGAGCAATTTCATAAAATTTTGGACATTTAACGTGATAAACTAATTTCAGTTCACATGGTCATTTGCTTAGAAGATTCAGCTGAAGCATAATGAGTGTTATATGTCATTAAGATGAAGTATTTGCTTGTTTTGTGGTTAATTATGCACATGATCCGTTTGACCTCATCATGCGGCCCGTTTGTCCGTGCAGACAGGGTTATATTGTTCCTTAAATGGCTTGATTTAGTCATCAAACTTTCATCCCCCCAGCTTGCTATGCTAATCAGATGTGCGTGCGTAGACACGTCGTGTGATCGCAGGGGTCAAAAGTGTCAGCTCTTGAAGCAACAACGCGTCGTGTTACGGACGTGTGATGCGTAGCATCGCTATGCTAACTAGCTTGCTATGCTAATCAGTAGGGGCGCAACAATACACGTATTCGTATTGAACCGTTCGATACAATGGTCTCGGTTTGGTAGGCACTATGAAACGAACAATACGCAATTTTACATGACAACACATTTACGCCGACATCACCCCGATGCGAAAATAGGTGGAACCAAACAAAAACAAGGAGCGACAACAACACACAGCCTACAAACTTTACCCGGGGCATTTAGAGAGCCATTAGCACATGATTCAAAGAGGGCAAAAGAAATCGACCGGGCGATTGCTACTTTTATTGCTGTCGACATGCGACCCTTTTCTGTTGTGGAAAACGCCGGGTTTTAGGACATGCTGCGGACACTTGAGCCCCGTTACAAGATTCCTTCACGAACCTATTTCACCGATACCGTAGTTCCTGCTTTGTACAACAAAACAAAAGCCCAATTTGAGACAGCAGTGTCCGTAGCACCCGCTGTTGCTCTGACCTCAGACGGCTGGACGTCAAGAGCCACACAGAGCTACCTGACTGTTACGGCACATAGGGAGCTATTTCTTTGTAATATATACTCTGCTGCTAAGAATGCACCACAGAAGATGGGTGATTTATCAGATGTATTTATTTTATTATTATTATTTTTTACAAGGTGCTGTTTTTTTATATGGTGCTAAGTATGCACAGCAGAAAATGGGGCAGGTATAGCTGCACCAGATACATTTAATTTAATTTAAAAACTGTACTTTTGAGTTGAAACAAAAATGTTGATAATTTTAATAAACTACAAGTAAAAAAAGGCATGGAAATTTCTCTTTTTTTGTATCGAAAAAATATCGAACCGTATGTGATGTCATAGCTTTCGCTCGCTTCCTGCAGCTTGGCCTCCCCGCTGAAATTCCACTGTTAAATGATTAATCGATTTATGATTGAAGATGTCTGTGTGTTTTACGTTGCAATTATGTTTAAAAAAAAAACAAATAGGCTACAGTAGCCTAATTAAGTAGTAAGTAAACAATAATGATGAAGACCATGACCCGTGTGGGGGTCCCAGGGGGGTCTGAGGACTAGGGAGACCCACATGTTGTTGAACAACCACCGTCAGACCCTGCTCACTATTCCTGAGCACTCACAGAATCCCCCGAAAAAGCAGATGTACAAACTTACCATCCATGGCACATAGTTTGATCGCATATGAATTAATGTATTAATTAAATATCACCCTTAAATAATGATATATTAAGTGGGTTAAGTCATAGTGACCTAACCATTAATTAATTAGGCTAATGTGTGGACCATTAATTAATGATGAGTTAATGGTGAATTAATGTATTAAATAAATGTGAGTTAGGCCTACCTCAATATCTTAAATCAAATTGTTCACGCTATGAGGCTGATGTGCGCAATTGCTCATGAAATAGCCTTCACTGCAAGATAGGGCGGACACTGAAAGAAACTAGAAGAGTTGAACTTTCCATAGCTGTGAGTTGCTTGTTGGAGCGACATCCCAGTGCTGAGAAATACAGCATTGAATTAATGTAACGGAAATCGTCTGCACACACATTTGCCTACACAGGCTAGCCTACTTGTTTACATAACTTATGAACTCGTTTGCACAGATATGAAACAAATGGAGGAAGAACTGAAGCAGCTTTGTGATGATGCTACTCAAATTCTGCAAAGTAGCCTATGGTTTACTAATTTCCCATTTAACTGTTATCACAGACTTGACTCTCCATTGTATAAATCAAAAAGTTCATATCACTTTGTGACTTGCTGCTGTGTATTTATGCATATCATAAATACACAGCAGATCATATTTTTGAGAGATTCAGCTTTTAATCAACAGCACACTGATATTGACAGATTCCAGACAACCTCAGTTATACAGTTACATTAACTGGAAAGTGGTTTGACTTACTACAAAAAATATATAGTCAATAATAAATGTGATGATGTTTATTTTAAAGATATACATTTCATTTATCCAACAAAAGAAATTCTTAAAATGTACAGACCTTCGGTCTGAATCCTGTGTATTCTGCAAACTGACACAGAAACTATTGTTCATTTATTTTATGAATGTATTTATGTTCAATTATTTTGGATTGATGTTGACAATTTGATTCTTTCTGTGGGGTTAAGATTAATTTGCTTAAAAAAAGAAAAAAAGGACATTACTTTTTATTTGGAGAAAAACAATATGGACGGAAGACATCTTTTATTTTTAAACCATCGTATTTTAGATGGAAAGTTTCATATCCACAAAAGCAAGTGGACGGAAAGGAGACCCAATATACACCAGTTAAAATATGAACTGACCAATATGAAAGCCATCAGAACTTTGAATGTTTATGAAGCCTTAAAATCCCGTCTATAACTTGAACGTACTTTGTATATTTGTTTTTATTTATTTACATTCATGTTCATGAATTAAAATAAAATTGGAGGGAAAACAACAGTTACACAATAATGAAAAGATATCCCGGCTGCCAGCATTTTCTGGTGAGATAGGCTATGTTAAACAGAAAGTAGTGGGGAAATGTCTGGAGGAACTCTAGAGGAAAGAGAAGTTGCAGAAGAGCGGGCTTCATTATTAAGCAGCTACAGTGGCAGTGGAATTAATATAAGTGCATTTTCTAGAAAATAGCTTTTTTTAAAATAAGAAAAGTCAAATATGAGGTGTTTTCTCATATTTGACTTTCTAAGAAGGCTCTTATTTTTTTCTTATTCTACATTAGAATCAAATGAAATTTAGTGTGTGACATTCTGAGGTGGTCAACTATCAATCTGAAATGAAACCATCCTCTGGAAACGTGACATTTAATTTTTATTCAAAATAAAAATGAAATCTCTATACAGTCTGGTATTATGGCACTGAATCACAAACCCCAGACTAAACGCAAACCGGATGGGATGGCATGTCGCTGCAGGATGCTGTGGTGGCCATGCTGGTTCAGTGTGCCTTCAATTTTGAATAAATCCCCAACAGTGTCACCAGCAAAACACCCCCACACCATCACACCTCCTCCTCCATGCTTCACAGTGGGAACCAGGCATGTGGAATCCATCCGTTCACCTTATCTGCGTCTCACAAAGACACGGCGGTTGGAACCAAAGATCTCAAATTTGGACTCATCAGACCAAAGCACAGATTTCCACTGGTCTAATGTCCATTCCTTGTGTTTCTTGGCCCAAACAAATCTCTTCTGCTTGTTGCCTCTCCTTAGCAGTGGTTTCCTAGCAGCTATTTGACCATGAAGGCCTGATTCGCGCAGTCTCCTCTTAACAGTTGTTCTAGAGATGGGTCTGCTGCTAGAACTCTGTGCGGCATTCATCTGGTCTCTGATCTGAGCTGCTGTTAACTTGCGATTTCTGAGGCTGGTGACTCGGATGAACTTATCCTCAGAAGCAGAGGTGACTCTTGGTCTTCCTTTCCTGGGTCGGTCCTCATGTGTGCCAGTTTTGTTGTAACGCTTGATGGTTTTTGCGACTCCACTTGGGGACACATTTAAAGTTTTTGCAATTTTCCGGACTGACTGACCTTCATTTCTTAAACTAATGATGGCCACTCGTTTTTCTTTAGTTAGCTGATTGGTTCTTGCCATAATATGAATTTTAACAGTTGTCCAATAGGGCTGTTGGCTGTGTATTAACCTGACTTCTACACAACACAACTGATGGTCCCAACCCCATTGATAAAGCAAGAAATTCCACTAATTAACCCTGATAAGGCACACCTGTGAAGTGGAAACCATTTCAGGTGACTACCTCTTGAAGCTCATGGAGAGAATGCCAAGAGTGTGTAAAGCAGTAATCAGAGCAAAGGGTGGCTATTTTGAAGAAACTAGAATATAAAACATGTTTTCAGTTATTTCACCTTTTTTTGTTAAGTACATAACTCCACGTGTTCATTCATAGTTTTGATGCCTTCAGTGAGAATCTACAATGTAAATAGTCATGAAAATAAAGAAAACGCATTGAATGAGAAGGTGTGTCCAAACTTTTGGCCTGTACTGTATATATGCTAAGTGTAGCCTATATATATTTATGCAGTTTCTATCTATCTATCTATCTATATACCTACTGTATATATAGGCTATACAGTATATATGTAAGGGATAATGTATAATGAACCGGTGAATACTGGGAAAATAACTCCGGACAGGGGAATAGCGGAGGGGTTCTATTCCCCTGAAGGGAGATGTTTTCCCAGTAATCACCAGCTCATTTTACATTATCCTGCTTATTACATGGCTAATTATCAGTTAAATAAATAATTTGAGACAGAATATTGATTAATTATACGATTTTTATTGATTTATAAAATAAAGCAGAAGGAGAGAAAAAAAAAAAAACTGCCGGCAACGGCTGAGTCTCATTGTCAGGGCAACGGTCATTACACAGTAATATCAGACCTCTGAATGCCACGACTGACCATTCAGAATACAGCATTTAATAGAGCTGTGTAATATATATATATATATATATATACACACATATGTATGTGTACATTATATATAGACCGTTTCATTGCTTTCATTCATTGTTGCTAGGGCAACAACTTTGGTCCCTGTTTACTTCCTGTCAGCTTCTGCATTAACATACATTCAAACAGGAAATACAAAGGGACTCATTTAGAATGCTTATGTTGTCCAGTTTGAAACCGTCTATATAGCCCAGAGCGATAGATAATAACAGAGTGGTGACAGCCTTTGATGTCATCGCCAGAGCGGTCACGTGGTTCTTGTAAGCCTCAATAGCAGGGCCGTATGCAGGATTTTTGAAATACCGAGGTCATTTAGTCGTGGTGCACGTGGGGGGGGGGGTCAGAAATTTTTGTCAATTATATATCAAAAGCCTTCAATCTGGTGTACTTTGACAGCCAAATTAAGAGGCTACATCTATAAAGAACTACACACATCATATTAGATTAATCCCATCTTATCATGTTTCTTTTCCCACTTCATACTATAGCGTAATTGCCTTTCACCAAACTTTGTTTGTGGGTATTTATAATTATGTTTGAACCACTTATTCTTTAGCAGGAAGTACTTCTCTTTATCTGTCAGTTGTCAGTTATATTAATTTTTATATCAATGAAAAAAACAAATCCGTGTGACTAAATTCTTACATTTTTACATGTATCTCACCATAGCAAGGTGGAAGATGACATATTCTGCCATATATGAAGAGGGGAGAATCTGGCAATATAAGAACCATGATGGTGGGACATTCTGTCACTTCACAGCTGTCTAAAACATGTGGTTTGTGCCAGGCGGACATGATTGCCAGTATTTTTTCATTATTGTAAGAAATTCCATTGACTCATTCACAAGTCAAAAATGTGTTTCATTTGAAATAAACATGCAATATTTACATCTAAGATAATAGAAAAATAGTCAACCAAGTGCCACTTTGCAGTAAAAAAAAATTCTGGACGTTTTCTTGTCGACATGATCTTGACTTACAGTTGTCTGGGTGCGCAAAGGTGAAGTGCGCTGGTCTTGTCATACACACACAAGCCTGAGACGTGGTAAGACACGACATTCCTCACTATATGAAGTGACTGATAACAAGATCTGTATAATGGATTGTTAAGAAATTCATCAGGTTTTTAATTTGTAGACAATTGATCTGTATTTATAGCGTGGTGGGATGACAACTCAGAGGCTCTTTATCTGATGACATAGTTTCTCTAAATGGCATTGCTCTGGCCTCTAGCACTACCGTAGGAAACCTCGGAGTAATATTTGATCAAGATCTGTCTTTTAATTCTCATTTAAAACAAACCTCACGGACTGCATTTTTTCATCTGCGTAATATTGCAAAAATTAGGCCTATCCTGACCCGAAAAGATGCAGAAAAATTGGTCCACGCTTTTGTTACCTCTAGGCTGGATTACTGTAACTCTCTACTATCAGGTAGCTCTAGTAGGTCCTTAAAAACTCTCCAGCTAATTCAGAATGCAGCAGCACATGTACTACCAGGAACTAAGAAACGAGATCATATTTCTCCTGTTTTAGCTTCTCTGCACTGGCTCCCTGTAAAATCCAGAATTGAATTTAAAATCCTACTGTTAACTTATAAAGCTCTAAATGGTCAAGCTCCGTCATATCTTAGAGAGCTCATAGTGCCATATTATCCCACCAGAACACTGAGCTCTGAGAACGCAGGGTTACTCGTGGTCCCTAAAGTCTCCAGAAGTAGATCAGGAGCCAGAGCCTTCAGCTATCAGGCTCCTCTCCTGTGGAATCATCTTCCTGTTACGGTCCGGGAAGCAGACACCGTCTCCACATTTAAGACTAGACTTAAGACTTTCCACTTTGATAAAGCTTATAGTTAGGGCTGGCTCAGGCTTGCCCTGTACCAGCCCCTAGTTAGGCTGACTTAGGCCTAGTCTGCCGGAGGACCCCCCTATAATACACCGGGCACCTTCTCTCCTTCTCTCTCTCTTTCTCTCGTATTCTATTACTGCATCTTGCTAACTCGGCCATTCTGGATGTCACTAACTCGGCTTCTTCTCCAGAGCCTTTGTGCTCCACTGTCTCTCAGATTAACTCATATCGCAGCGGTGCCTGGACAGCGTGACATGTGTGGTTGTGCTGCTGCCGTGGTCCTGCCAGATGCCTCCTGCTGCTGCTGCCATCATTAGTCATTAGTCATACTTCTACTGTTATTATACACATATGACTATTGTCATACTGCTCTGTTCTGTACGACATCTATTGCACGTCTGTCCGTCCTGGAAGAAGGATCCCTCCTCAGTTGCTCTTCCTGAGGTTTCTACCATTTTTTTCCCCGTTAAAGGTTTTTTTTGGGGGAGTTTTTCCTTATCCGCTGCGAGGGTCATAAGGACAGAGGGATGTCGTATGCTGTAAAGCCCTGTGAGGCAAATTGTGATTTGTGATATTGGGCTTTATAAATAAAATTGAATTGAATTCAATTGAATTGAATTATGTAGCTACATGAGATTAATGTAGGCTATCTGTGAATACTCCCTGACATTGGACAATGATGATAAATGATGGTTTGCAGTTAAACATTTTATGTATTTAAACGATGAATGTGACAATAAGAGCAATTGTGTGTCTGTGAGAACAAGAAAAATTAAAAGACAATGTATGAAGGCTCTTACATCACAGAAAACAATAAATTTGGCATTAAGGAAGAACAGTTTTATTTAACAGAGATCATATTCCAGCATTAAGACAGCAGAACAAAGGTGGGGCTATGAAATGGTTAAAAAACGCCATATGAGATTTACTGCAGGCACAACTATGTACACAACTCTTCAAGGTGTGGTTGGACACACTGGAGGAGCTGGTGGAGAGATGCACACTGAAGATGTTCAAGGTAGAGCTCTGCGCGGGACTGTTTTCTTCATCAATGTGTATGTCCACTCCTGCCCGCACCCGCAAAACTCTGAGAATTTATGCCCGCACAATAATAGAGATAGATGATTTTGTGTCTTCTCCCATCCCGCAGGAGAAAACACGTCATTTTATAGGCTATTAATAAAGAGATTCATGGGGTTGTTTGTTTCGTTTCCCTGGCCTGCATGTCTTTTGACGCACTGGTCAGGAATAGTGCTCCTATTTCGTTGTTTTCATTTAGTTTTTAATGAAATAAAGGCTGTTTCATATTCTATTCTCCTCCTCTGTATTTTATTTATTTTTCTTCCTTTATATAATCACGCAGTGATTGAGATTAAGGCAAGCCCGGTGCCAGGATGAAGTTACTGAGGGGGCGGTTAAAAATTATGAGGGGGCAACATAGGTTCACAGTGAGTTATAAAGAGCGTGCAGACGTGCGTAATAGTCGCACGTAATGACAGCTCTTTGCCGGTGAAACACAATAAACTGCACGTCTTCTTTCATGTTTGTCTCATGACAGATGGAGCTTACAGACAGGTGGAGCAAGCGGCAAATTGGTATGAAAGCTGGTTCAGGGCATATTTGTCCATTTCTGAATAAATATAGAGTGGAAACGCTTATGCATGTGCACCAAGATCCCGCAGTATTTTTTTTTAGCCGCCAAAGTCCAAACTGCCCACTCCCGCAATATTTGCGTTTGGTTCCGCGGGACCTGGCGGGAGCCAGTCCCAGTGCAGCCCTCTAGTTCAAGGCCATCATGAATAACCCGGTTCATCCACTCCATAACACCTTGATGAAACAAAAAAACAGTGGTGGACCGCTCCTCTCTCCAATCCAATCGAATCCATTTTATCAATAAAGTACAATTTTTAAATAACCACAAAGGTTTCCAAAGTGCTATACAGTAAAATAAACACAATAAAACATAATAAAAAGACAAAATACTAAATAAAATCAACAACTTACGTGGTGTTAAAAGCCAAAGAAAAGAGGTGCGTTTTAAGAAGAGTTTTAAAATTAGACAGTGAGGATGTCTAATGTCTAATGTCTAATGTGCAGCGGCAGTTCGTTCCACAATTTTGGAGCTGCAACCGAAAACGCTTGGTCCCCTCTGAGCTTCAGCCTAGTTTTGGGAACCCTTAGGAGCAGCTAGTCAGCTGCCCTGAGAGATCGGCTAGGTGTATAGGGGTGCAGAAGCTCAGAGAGGTACGCTGGGGCAAGACCATTTAGAGATTTAAAAGCAAATAAAAGAATTTTAAAATAAATTCTAAAATGGATGGGTAGCCAGTGGAGTGAAGCTAAAATTGGTGAAATATGCTCAAACTTTCTTGTGCCAGTTAAAAGATGTGCAGCTGCATTCTGTACCAGTTGAAGACGTGCGATGGAGGACCCACTGACCCCCATATAAAGTGCATTGCAGTAATGTAGTCGAGTGGTCACAAAGGCATGAATTACTGTTTCAAAGTGCTGTCTCTGGAGAAAAGGTTTTACTTTTGCCAGCTGCCTTAACTGGAAAAAGCTTGTTTTCACCACAGCTTTAATTTGGCTGTCAAACTTGAAATCCGCGTCCACTTTTACCCCCAGATCATTAACAATTGGTTTGGCGTACTGTGCCAAGGAACCCAGATCAACTGGGGGGGGGGGGGTCACAGAGGTGCCACCAAAGACCATCACTTCAGTCTTCTTTTCATTAAAATTTAAAAAGTTTAGAGCCATCCAGGCCTTGACCTCATCTAAACAATTTAACAGTGGCTTAATGGAGAATGAATCAGCCTTTTTAAGGGGGACATAGATCTGGCTGTCATCAGCATAACAGTGGAATCGAATGCCGTGAGAATAGAACCAAGTGGGAGAAGATACAAAGAAAATAAAAGAGGGCCCAGCACTGAACCCTGTGGGACCCCACATGAGAGAGGAGCAGTGGAGGACACAGAGTCACCAAGGCTGACACAGAATGTCCGATGAGACAGGTAGGACCTGAACCATTCCAGTGCCAAGCCCCTGATGCCCACCCACTGCTCCAAACGAGCAATCAGGATGTCATGGTCCACTGTGTCAAATGCAGCAGCTAAGTCTAGGAGCACAAGGATTACACAGTGACCAGAGTCAGTAGCTAAAAAGATGTCGTTAAAAACTCTTAAAAGCGCTGATTCTGTGCTGTGCAATGTTTTAAAACCAGGTTGGAAAATTTCAAGAACATTTTGTTCATTTAAAAAGTCCATGAGCTGAGAGTATACAATCTTCTCTAAGATTTTAGAAAGGAAGGACAATTTAGAAATGGGCCTAAAATTAGCCATAACAGCAGGATCCAGTCCAGGTTTTTTAATCAGTGGCTGCACAACTGAATGTTTAAAATTTACAGGAACCACTCCTGAGGACAGACTGCTGTTAATGATGCTGTGTAAATATGGCCCAACAGTGGGGAAAACCTCCTTAAAAAGTTGAGGAGGAAGAGGGTCATTGGGTGAGCCTGATGGCTTTGAATGCCCCACAGTCTCCTGCACAAAAGGCAGGGTCACAGGCTCAAATGAGTCAAAAACAGCAGAACAGGGGACAAACACTGAGGGGTCATAAGCAGGAAGTGAAATAAGTGCTCTGGTAGAAATGACTTTAGCAGTGAAGAATTGCAGAAAGTTTTCACACACAGAAGGGGAGGGCTCAATTCCCACAGTCTGTGGTGCATTCAGAGCAGAGTTGATCACTTTAAACAACACACGAGGTTTGTGGCAGTTTAAGACAGTTATATCAGAGAAATATTTTTCTTTTAGCCTCTTTCACAGAGGACTGGTAACGACGCCAACAATCCCTCAACATTTGAAAAGACACTTCCAGTTTATCCTTTTTCCATTTACGCTCAGCTCTACGACACTCCTGTCTGGCAGTGCGGATTGTTTCATTCAACCAAGGCTCTGATTTAACTTTATGCTGCCTGCTCTTTAATGGGGCAGCAGAGTCAATGGCAGTTTGACAAGTGTCAAGAAACTGAGAGCTAAGAGCCTCTGTATCATCGCACGCAGGAATGAGAGTGACGTAGTTCTGACTGAAGGCGACTGAGAAGCGAGCAGCAGTGAAAAGGTTAATAACCCGGCATCTGCGAGCAGCAGCGCCAGGTTTAACTGAGTTACAGCACACTGCAGCTTCAAAAAGTATAGGCATATGATCAGAGAAAAACGCTTCACAGACCTCCAAGTTAAAAAACAGGCAAACCATATGATAAAACAAGATCAAGTGTGTGTCCCTGCACATGTGTCAGGCCCAGTACAGACTGTACAAGATTAAAAGAGTCAATTATATTTGAAAAATCCCTCGCCAGGGGGTTTTCTGGACAACACACTTGAATATTACAATCACCAACAATCAGGACCCGGTCATATTTCGGCATGATATCAGCCAAAAACACAGAAAAGTCAGTTAAAAAGTATCTGTTATATTTGGGAGGCCGATAAACCACAGCACACAGCACTGTGTGAGAACTTCCCAGCTCAAACAAACTTAATTCAAAGCTGGCAAGAGCCAGTGACAGCGATATCCGTTTACATTTAAAATTGCTTTTAAAAATAGTCGCAATTCCTCCTCCTCGACCAGATGTCCGTGCAGAATTAGTCTGGGGCCGTTAGTGGCCGTTTTGGTAAGGAAACAGAACCAGGGCGAGTGAGACAGGATCCGGAATTTGATGGATGTGCCTTTCCGTAAAAATGAAAACACCAAGCTAATAAAAATGCGGTGAAACTTTTAATTTAAAGAATATAATTTACAAGAAAAGCCCCAAGCCATTGAGTTAATCGATTTTCTTACACCCCTCATCACCCCAAATTGATGGTGCGCCAGAATTTAAAGTTTTACTATGGTGAACACTTTTAGTTTGGTGAATTTGGTGAATACCGCATCCGCTCCCTAGACCGGAACCAGAATCCAGACAAAATTCAGAGTGAATAGACACCAGGCTCTTCGCTTGAAGAGCTTTAAGAGCCTGGTGACGTGAGGCTAGTGGAGAATTAAAATAGCAACACTGGGCAGGTAAAATTTCTGTGAGGGCACTGGACTCACCAACACTCAGCCAAGTCAGCCAAAGAGGAAATCCAGTTCACGAGATGTGAAGAAATCCTTCAGGATAAGTGTTTTATTCGCAAGCGATCTTGCGTTAACCAGGCCAAACCTGGCAGGAGCTGGCGGGTCTGGGCGAGCAGCTGACAGTGGGTCCCAGCGAAGAGGCCGCAGGTTCCCCGGATCCACTCTGTGCCAGCGGGGACAAGGAGGGCAGGGACCGCGGGGAGGAACAGATCATCCGAGCCGGCCACCGGTACCAAGCAGACAGTGACAGGGTCCAGCCAACGTCGAGAGACACAAAGGCGAGGCACCGCTCCACATCCGCCACGGTCAGGACGCACCAACCCGGCCCTCAGCCTCACCAGACAGCCGCCACGTGACGTTTTCACTGAGGGAGTGGTACTGGCGTGCGGCAGAGGTATGCCGGGATGTCCGACAAAAAAGGAGGCAGCTTTTGCTGTCCATAATGATCTAAGTTGACCAGATCTTTAGCAGAGATTCTCAGATCTAGCAACGTTTGGCGATCATACACCAGCAGACAATTGACATTATGTGCAACAAGTGTTACAAACAGTATAAACACACACAGCATTCGGAGCGGCTGACGGAACGCCTCACACACTGGCGCCATTTTCATCAACCACCAAAAAAGAAGTCATGATCTTCTGTATCTCTCTTCGATGCAGGACAGAGAGATACAGAAGATCCTACATACCTACAGCCATCACACTTTTTAATTCTTTTGCAAATAATAAATGAGCTGACAGACAATTGAATAAAATTATTCTTATTGTTATTATTCTTATCTGCCATTCACATCTTTAGTGAAGGACCCAATGATGGTCTGAGATGCCTGGTTGAGGAATAGCAACAGTCAGCATTATAACAGCCCTGAGAGGTATTCCAGAGGTTCAACAAACTTTCAGTCTAACAATGAACTCTGAATATGGGAAACTGAGTATTCAGTTCTAGAACAGCTGATCTGAATTGGTTGAATAAACTCTGAATATGTTAACCTTTGTAAGCACCGATTCACCATAGCAACACCAGATAAACAAAGAGCAACTTATCTCACGCTAGTGGAACACAAGCTCCTTTTACACGCTTACAGAGAATATGAGCACATATTCTGTAAAAACAGTAACACTACTGTAGTACCTGGTACTAAGATTACTCTTAAAAGTGCCTGACAATGCCACCTCCTGCTAAGGGGCAGGAGGGACCCTTAAACCTTTAATATTTGATCAGTGTAGTGTTTGACCCACTCTGACTTCCCTGAACAGGAACAATTTAAAAAAGAGGTGTATCTGGTGTAAAAGTAAGTTGGCTTTATTACAAGGAAATTGATTTGCAGTGGGGGGAAAAAACATGTCATTCCACACTTAAAACAACATAAACATGAACACTCCATACAGTATCTCCATTTGCACATAATGTTATGGCCAGATTGGCTGGATCCTATTTCCTGTCCATATTTAAAAAACTGATGGCTTGTGGAATAATCCATTGCAGAGTGAACCGGGCAATGTCATGGATAATCTACAGGCATCTTCATCTATTGCTAAAAAAATAAACTTTATGTACATGTTGTTAGTCCAGGAGTGTGGCAGATGATTTGTTTCATATAAAGATACAGTTTTGTTTAATTGGAGTGTAGTGTACCCTTAAACAGGAGATGAAAGTAGGTGCTAATGTAAAGGCAGCATAAATGCATATTAACTGCAACAACACCTTGTTATTATTACAGAGAATGAGGGAGAAATTGAGGCAGAGTCATGGGGGCCAGTCATGACAGGGCGAGTATGGAGGACCTAAGGAAGCAACTTAGGGTGGAGACAATCCTAAGAAAGAGAGCAGAGAGGGCTCTTGCACAATGAAAGAGAATAAATTTGGGATTAAGAAAGAAGTACAATTTAAAAAAAGTGACTCAGCAAAGGGTGGTCACTTTGTTCCCATCCCTGGAGCTGGAAAAGGCATAGCTTTAGGAACAGCAAACCCTGCAAGAAGAAAACATGATACACACACAACTAAGAAAAGGAACAGCCACAAAATAATTTGCTGCTCATGTAATTTCTAGCTACCTCACTTGTGGAGACTTTTGACAGCAGAAACTTAACAGGGCTGTTTCAGGATCATCTAAAAGACACAATTTAAAATAATTAAACTCAACATTCCATATAAACATGTAATATTTTAAATAATATCATTAATTCAGTGGTAACAGGTGTTGTGATATACTCCCATAGTGTTTCAACCACTGCAATGTTGTGGTCTTATATGATTAAGTTTATGAATGTAACATTCAAAGACAAGCTGAAATAGCATTTTTAAGCTGTCTAGCCTCTATAGTGTGACTGTGACATAGTTCCAAGTTAAACATAATATATGCCTTAAATGCTGACAGAAGAAGTAGTAGCAGTAGTGAAGTAGTAGTCCTATTTTAGTCTGTCATCCCATGGAATACATATGAACAGGAATTAAATTATAAGATAATAACACTTATGTAAACATTAAAAGAATACACCCTACGTAACGTTAGGTATTTGATAAAGGCTCAGGCAGAAGTATGTGTGCCTGTCCTACATTATCATCTTATGGAACAGTTGAGAAAACTAATAAAAGCTAACACATCCTATTAACGTTACCCTTAGCTAACACTGTCAGGTTCGGATGATAAAATCTAAATAAAATCCATTAGTAATCATCCCAACTATATGTGATTTGTCTGTGATTCATTAATCAAACAGGGACACCACAAATATCAGGTGCAAAACGGTGTTAAACCTCCACAGCTGGCGACGTCGAGCTAATGAACTAGCAGGCAATGGCTGAAAACCGATCATAATTCCTGACTCAAAAAAAACATAATTACATTGTGAACATACAAAAAAAATTGATATCTACATAATAAAGGACCTCCGATATAATAAACACACCTAATGACTTAAAATTGGTCGATATTTCATCACCCTACCTCAGGAGTTTCTCGTCATGCTGCCATTGAAATAAACGGGGTCTATACTATAGAGGGCTCCTTAACCCGGAAGTTCTGTCCGCCATGTCTTACAACGGAGTCCTACGGGAGTGTCGCCACTCTGTTATTATCTATCGCTCTGATATAGCCTATATAGTATATACGTGTCACACGTCCGTAACACGACGCGTTGTTGCTTCAAGAGCTGACACTTTTGACCCCTGTGATCACATGACGTGTCTACGCATGCACGTCTGATTAGCATAGCAAGCTAGTTAGCGTAGCGATGCTTCGTGCCACACGTCCGTAACACGACGCGTTGTTGGTTCCAGAGCTGACACTTTTGACCCCTGGGTGAAGACAGCCAGCGTAGGTGGAGAACTTCCGGGGGTAGGGTGGAGGTTAGTTAAGGACCGGGGAATTAGGAGTGTCCTCCTGCTTTCCAGCTTTGTGTGTGCGGGCATCTGTCATGCTGTGAGCCGTTTGATGTTCCAGTCCTGGAACCTCCACTGCATACGGCCGGGTCAGACCAGCACCACAAGCCTAGACCCCGGTGGAGGGTCTCGTTGATCCGGCCAGTTGAGAGTTTGTTTTAAAGTATGACATCTTAAGTGTTTTTGTTATATTTGCAGTCCTGTCAGTTATAACTGAAGGCCGAACGCGCTCAAAAACCTCGCTCCGTGCGGTGCTTTCTGTCTGTGGAGTGCACATCTTTAAAAAAATGTTTGACAGAAAATAACCTGTTTTGTTGACCTTTTTTTTAGTAATAAATTACTTTTTTTGGACTTCAAACATTTTTCTCAGCGCATTATTGGTGAGTTAAGACAGCCGCCACCTGTAGAAAGTGGTTCTACACACAATAAAGCCTGTAGTTTGGGAAAGTATAACACAGAGGTCCGCTGGTTTTAATCCGCCCGTACCTGATTACGCTATTAATTAATAATTAAAGCTGCCAAGCAGCGTTGGGAGGGACCTCGGCCCCCCACCGTCGTCCCCCAGCTCAAGTTGCAGACGTAAGCCATGTGACCAAATGAAACTTTGACATGTGTGATGATCAAACAACACACACACACACACAAACACACACAGGCTTGTGTCTGTCAGAGTGAAGCCATTGTTATGCTAATTAATGACCATGTAATTAGGTGACAGCACAGGCACTTCAAGCTCAGTTTAACTAATAATGACTAATGATAACAGAATCAGCAGGAAGCATTTGACACCACAGCAGCAACACAACCTCACACGTCACACTATCCAGGCACCGCTGTGATAGAACCTGCAAGACAGTGGAGCACAAAGGCTGTGGAGAAGAGGCCGAGTTAGTGACATGCAGAGAGGGAGAGAAGGGAGAGAGAGGAGAGAGGGGGGAGAAAGAGAGACAGAGAGAGAGAGGGGGGACAGGGAGTGGAGTGTTTGTGTGTGTGTGTGTGTGTGTGTGTGTGTGTGTGTGTAATTGTGTCGCTAAAAATTGCAAATTATGAACTGCAGGTTGCTCTAAGGTTACATTATTTTTGTTCTCCATGTCTCTCTCTCTCTCTCTCTCTCTCTCTCTCTCTGTCTATCTCTCTCTCCCTGTCTTTCTCTCTCATACATACACCCACAATGAATATTTGGTATGTATACTGCTGACATGCAGTACGGCAGAGTTAGTGACATGCAAAGAGGGAGAGAAGGGAGAGAGAGGGGAGAGGGGGGAGAAAGAGAGACAGAGAGAGAGAATTCCTGCTGCCTTTTAGTTTCTTACTCAGGACTGTCTTAAGTTACTGAATTTATGCAGATCAATCATTTCTTTGAACATCACTTTTTGTCTTAACATTCAAATATTACACTGCAAGAATTCATCCTCAGCTCAGAATCAAACCTCTGTGGTTTTTATATTTATTTGTTTTAATAACACTGTGCACAAGGATCAGACTGTCAATCTGTCAGAGCAGCTCTGAAGTGTTTATTGCACATGATGTGTAGGTGTAATTGTTTACATTTTAAAAAACACTATGAAGCTTTACACACATAGTATCATTGGCTAATAATCTCGATCAATAATGTCACTGGTCACACTGATGGAACATAATTCCTATGGCCTAATATTGGGGATTATTTATTAATATTTCTGAGTGAGCAATAGTGCAGCATTTCAGAGTCTTTAAATTTACTACATTTGTAGCTGATATAATGTCACTGAATGCTGTTGACTCAAGATACAAATTCAATCAATCAATCAATCAATCAATCAATCAATGTCACACATGACAAATTGCCTCACAGGGCTTTACAGCATACAACATCCCTCTGTCTTCAGGAACCAATAAAGGTGGTGTGACTTTATATTTTGAACGTTGTATACTATCAGACATTAATATATACTTCCCCAATGTTGTACCACAATAGCCAGAATCATAAGTCAAACTCAATTTTAAAAACTGTAAAGGGTTCTTGTGAAGGTGGTGTGAGCGTATATTTTGAAAGCTGTAGACATAAGCCATGTGACCTAATGAAACTCTGACATGTGCGATGATCAAACAACACACACACAAACACACACACAGGTTTGTGTCTGTCAGAGTGAAGCCATTGTTATGCTAATCAATGACCATGTCATTAGGTGACTTCAAGTTCAGTTTGACTAATAACTAATGATAACAAAATCAGCAGGAGGTATTTCACACTACAGCAGCAACACAACCTCACATGTCACCAGCCAGGCACCGCTGTGATAGAAGTTAACCTGCTGCATATTTCTTTGTTACTCAGGACTGTCTTAAGTTACTGAATTTTTGCAGATCAGTCATTTCTTTGAGCATCACTTTTTGTCTTAACGTTCAAATATTACACTGCACAAATTCATCCTCAGCTCAAATCAAACCTCTGTCGTTTTTATATTTATTTGTTTTAATAACACTGTGCACAAGGATCAGACTGGCAATCTGTCATAGCAGCTCCCAAATGTTTATTGCACATAATGTAGCTTACAACAACATTAATAAAAGTAATAATATTATAATTATAATTCTGGCAATTATAGTACAATATGTTGAATTAATATCTGATTGTATACATATGTGACACGAATCATATGTGTATAATAAAAGTAGGAGTATAACACACACAGGCATAGACGGCCGAGTTAGCGATATGCAGAGAGGGAGAGAAGGGAGAAAGAGGACAGAGGGGGGAGAGAACGAGAGAGAGATGGGGGGACAGGGAGGGAGAGAGAGAGTGTTTGCTGACATTTTGACATATCTCACATGTTTACATACTTCCTGTTTTTGGCAGAGGGAGTTACAGATTGCACTCAGTATACATAATGTTGTATGCATCAAAAAGACTACATTTAATTTTTCTGTCAATTACATCAAAAGAAAGGTGTTTGATGAGACTACTGTGTTGTTGAATGTAACATTTCCTCAAAGATGTATATTCTTTCCTGATGTTTGTAACACTGTTACTGACTTGTACTTGAAATGAGGTGATTTACTGCAACCCTCCAGGTCAGTCTCTTGGGTTCAGAGACATAAAATTGATGAAATACATGGAAATACTTTTAAGGTCATTTTTAAATAATTTAAAACCTCATGTGTGTGTGACCACACACATACACACTTCACTCTGACACACAGACTGTCAGAGTGAAGCCTTTGTTATGCTAATTAAGGACTGCATGCAGCTCAGACACAGAGCAGAATGGCTTGAAACTTTCTCAAACAAATCCTTCCAGATGCCAAACCGTGGGTCCCATCTTCAATCTGAAAGCATCACCAGATAGATAGATAGATAAACTTGTTCTGAACACATATGTGTATAATAACAGTAGAAGTACGACACACACAGACAGACAGACATAGACGGCCAAGTTAGCGACATGCAGAAAGGGAGAGAAGGGAGAAAGAGGACAGAGGGGGGAGAGAGGGAGAGAGAGAGAGAGAGAGAGAGAGAGAGAGAGAGAGAGAGAGAGAGAGAGAGAGCGAGAGAGAGAGAGAGAGAGAGAGAGAGAGACGGGCAGACACAGGCAGACCTGGCTGCCCAGAGAGGACAGGTTGTGTGAGCTCTGTCCACACAGACAAGTGGAGACAGAGACACACTTCCTGTTGCACTGCAGCAAGTATGAACACATCAGAGCCGACTTCCTCTCAAAAATAAAACATAAAGTCACTGACTTTGATTCTCTGCCTGATCAAACTAAAATGCAACACATCCTTGGAGAGAACAGAGTCAGCAGCTTAGCAGCAGCAACATATGTCAGGTTATGCCACAGCCTGAGGGACAACCATCACAACACCTGACACACCTGTCTATATTTACAGTCCTTGTAACTCACCATCTACATTTTTCTTTATTCATTTTTTTTCTATATTATATATTGGTGTATTGTATTGTAGATTGGTGTATTTTGTATTATATAACATATATTTAATCTTTTTTTTATAGTTTTCTGACTTACTTTTATTATTGTACTTTATTTGTAAATTTTTAATGTCTTTGGCAATATTGTTAATCTACAGTCATGCCAATAAAGATTATTGAATTGAGAGAGAGAGAGAGAGAGAGAGAGAGAGAGAGAGAGAGAGAACAGGGAGTGGAGTGTGTGTCTGTGTCTGTCTGTGTGTGCCATACTTCTACTGCTATTATAGACATATGATTATTGTCATATGTATACCATCAGATATTAATATATACTTCCCACATGTTGTACCACAATAGCCAGAATCATAAGTCAAACTCAGTTTTAAAAACTGTAAAGGGTTCTTATGAAGGTGGTGTGAGCGTATATTTTGAAAGCTGTAGACATAAGCCATGTGACCTAATGAAACTTTGACATGTGTGATGATCAAATCAAACCTCTGTCGTTTTTATATTTATTTGTTTTAATAACACTGTGCACAAGGACCAGACTGTCAGTCTGTCAGATCAGCTCTGAAATGTTTAATGCTCATAATATGTAGGTCTTATTGTTTACATTTTAAAAATCTTTATGACGCTTCAAAGACGTACTATCAATGACTAATAATCTCTATCAATGATGTTATTAGTCACACTGATGGAACATAATTCCTATAGCCTAATATTGCAAATTATTTGTTAATATTTCTGAATGAGCAATGGTGCAACATTGCAGAGTCTTTAAATTTACTACATCTGTAACTGAAATACTGTCACTGAATGCTGTTGAGTCAAGAAACAAATATCGATCAATCAATCAATCAATATCACAAATCACAATTTGCCTCACAGGGCTTTACAGCATACAACATCCCTCTATCCTCAGGACCCCATGAGACAGAAGGGGAGACAAAGAGAGATGCAGGAGAGATGATCATGACAGTAGCTTACAACAACATTAATGAAAGGAATAATATTAAAATTATAATTCTAGCAATTGTGGTACAATATGTTGAATTAATATCTGATAGTATACATATGTGACAATAATCATATGTGTATAATAACAATAGAAGTATAACACAAACAGACATAGACGGCCGAGTTAGACATGCAGAGAGGGAGAAAAGGGAGAAAGAGGACAAAGGGGGGAGAGAGAGACAGAGAAAGAGGGGGCGGGGGGCAGGGAGTGGAGTGTGTGTACAATATGTTGAATTAATATCTGATTGTATACATATGTGACACTAATCATATGTGTATAATAAAAGGGAGTGGAGTGTGTGTGTGTCTGTCTGTCTGTGTGTCTCTGTGTGTCCGTGTCTGTCTGTGTGTGCCATAATTCTACTGTTATTATACACATATGATTATTGTCACATATGTATGACAAAGTTTTAGGAATGAGTTTGGTAAATGTTATACTGTCATGTCTGTGTGACCACACACACTTCATTCTGACAGTGTGTCAGAGTGAAGCCTTTGTTATGCTAATTGATGAGAGCTGCATCTCACACAGAGAGCAGAATGGCTTGAAACTTTCTCAAACAAATCCCTCCAGATTCCAAACCATGGGTCCCATCTTAAATCTGAAAGCATCACCAGATAGATACATTTGTTCTGAACGCAAACATATAAAGCTTGTATGTCTATGGACTGAAAAATGTGACCTTAATCACAAGTTTACAGTGTGTTGGCCCTCATCTTTTCTTCCAGAGATCATCATGAGGAGTTGTGTCCTGCAACTTCTAACGCTTCTTGAATCCAAACCGTTCAAGTTATGACAAAGTCCTTCACAAGTAATGTTCAGCAGGGGTAGAGCTGTAATTTGTGCAAGTTTGAAGCAGTTATGATAAACGGTGTAGGAGCAAATAATTTTTGTTCGACAGAATTTGTCCAAAACGTCACCTTACGTTCAAATAACAACAGTGCACTTCCTGTTGGAGTTAGGTCAGGGGTTGCAGCGCGACATTTGTAGGTCTTGATGTGACGAACAAGACAGTTTTGGTTTGGTCTTTCTAAGTGGTTCCTACCCGTCACAGCGGGCATTTTCGTGGGTCCAGGTGGCACAACAAATCCTCAGGAGGATTGGGAGCACATCACCTGTAACACGCCATTACATCCAAACCATTTGAGGATTGAAAAAGTTACGCACAATAATTGATAAGGACATGTTGAAGAATAATGTGTGCGAGTTTGAAGCCGATACGATAAACGGTGTCGGACTAGTTTAGATTTTTAAAGGAATTTTTTTTTTTTGAGGAAAACTCTTATTTTGAAAGGGAAATATCTCATGGGTGCGAGCGCGTGATTTGTAGGTCTTGATGAGACGAACGAGGCTGTTTTGGTTTGATCTTCCTACGACGTTCCTACTGGCTGCAGCGGCCATTTTTGTGTTTCTAGGTGGCGCTAGAGAGCCCATTTTGGCACTTTTCAGATTAATTTCGTCAGTTTATAAAATTTTTCGCCAGTCCTGACATGCGTGCCAATTTTGGTGAGTTTTTGAGCATGTTTAGGGGGTCAAATTCCAGTTGAAAGAAACAACAATAATAATTAAAGCTGCAAGCAGCGTTTGGCGGGACCTCGCACTCGCGCCCATTTCCGCCCCCAGCTTATGTCGACATATTGCCACAAACATCAGAAAATCCTTACAGAGCTGAACGTTTTGATGTTTGAATGCTTTCTGTAGCTGTAGGTATGTACAAGTGATGTCACATTATGCAAATTAGATGAGCGAATTTCTTCCCATCAGATTCCTCTTCCTTTATTTTGAGGAAGAGACGAAAAATACAACACAAAACAAAATAAATCTACTGTGTAAATGTTGGTCCAAACTGTTGGTCCAATCATGAAAATAATGTGATGATGAGAGAGATAAAGTTATACAGAAGATCTGTTTAGTAGCAGTTGAGGTGGCATGTGTGCATCTTTAAAACTGATAAAAAAAAAAACGTGTAGGAGGAGATGTGTTTTCTTGAGACCACGTTTGAGGCGAAATCTTACTTTGAAAGGACAAATAGCTCACTTCCTGTTGGAATCAGGTCATGGGTGTCAATGCGTGATTTGTAAGTCAAACACACCAGTTTTGGTTTGATCTTGATACGACATTCCTATGGGCTGCAGTGGCCATTTTAGTGTGTCTAGGTGGCGCTAGAGAGCCCATTTTGGCACTGTAGGGGTTAATAATGTGTATTTGCTGTTTCAAATGAAGTTTCTGCTGCTGTAATCTGTCCTTTAAAGATTGTGAGACACACAGACAGAGAGCCCTGTGTCTGTGTGTGCAGCCGTTGTCATGGCGATTAATGACTTGTCAGCACCTGTGGCACACACAGACAGCTAAGGAGAGCAGCTCACCAAAGGCTGTTTATAATGGGTTTTAACTCCTCGAACAAATGCTTCGCATGCCCAAACCGTTGGTCCAAGCAAGAAAATAAAGTGATTTTGAGAGCCAGCCACTTCTCGTGAACGCACGTGTCGCGTTTTATATTTCTCGAGTCAAAACTGTGGTCAGGGGAGCGAGTTTAAAATGTGTTGCACCTAAGCTGTTTCCAGAAATTTCTCGTCAGACTTTACATGGGAGTGAATGAGAAAATAATGGGCGCTCCCTTCGCTTTGGAGCCGCTCAGCAAAAATATGTACGTGGGAGAGATTCCATGTCAACATATCTGTGAGCTGGACAAATTTTCCTACGTTTTGTGGTATAAATTGTGTCTGTACAGTGAAAATTGTGGCCATGGCAGCGAGTTAAAGACAAAAGTTTTAGACGATTTTTAGAGCCCTCTCCACTCTAGCTCACAGCATTCCGTGCAATACACACCCATTGTAAACTGAGAATTTCTCCACTTTTGCTCATGGTACTTTGAGAGGCACAGATCAAAAACGATAAAAGATATGAAAAAGATGAAAACATGAGTGAATAGATGAGACCTGTGGCAACATTTGAGAGTTGGAATGGAGTCTGTAGCACAAAGTATGGAGACGCTGTAAATGCTAGAAAAAGCCCGAAGATTGGTCTCTTTCTCCCCCCTGCTGCCATTCATTTCCTATGGGACAGCTTTGGAAGATCGTCAGGACGTTTTTCTGACATCTCACCTTATGGAGGCCACAAAATCCAAACGAAGCGAGTAATGAACAAGTTACGCAACTTTTGATTAGAAGGAGTTGATCTGTAATCTGTGCAAGTTTGAAGTCGATAGGATAAACGCTGTATGAGAAGATGATTTTTTAGGAAAGGCAGTTTTAAGGCAAAATTTTACTTTGAAAGGGCAAATATCTCACTTCCTGTTGGATTTAGGTCAGGGGTGTCAGCGCGTGATTTTTAGGTCTTGATGAGACGAACACGCCACTTTTGGTTTCATGTTTCTACGACATTCCTACAGGCCGTTGCCATTTTTGTGTGCCTAGGTGGCGCTAGAGAGCCCATTTTGGCACTTTAGGAGTTAATGTCACCATTTTATAAAATTTTTCACCAGTTCTGATGTGCGTGCCAATTTTGGTGAGTTTTTGAGCATGTTTAGGGGGTCAAATTCCAGTTCAAAAAGGCGGCGGAAGAAAGAATAAAGAATAAAGAATAATAATAATAATTAAAGCTGCAAGCAGCGTTTGGCGGGACCTCGCACTCGCGCCCATTTCCGCCCCCAGCTTATGTCGACATATTGCCACAAACATCAGAAAATCCTTACAGAGCTGAACGTTTTGATGTTTGAATGCTTTCTGTAGCTGTAGGTATGTACAAGTGATGTCACATTATGCAAATTAGATGAGCGAATTTCTTCCCATCAGATTCCTCTTCCTTTATTTTGAGGAAGAGACGACACTCAACACAAAACAAAATAAATCTACTGTGTAAATGTTGGTCCAAACTGTTGGTCCAATCATGAAAATAATGTGATGATGAGAGAGATAAAGTTATACAGAAGATCTGTTTAGTAGCAGTTGAGGTGGCATGTGTGCATCTTTAAAACTGATAAAATAAACAGTGTAGGAGGAGATGTGTTTTCTTGAGACCACGTTTGAGGCGAAATCTTACTTTGAAAGGTCAAACAGCTCACTTCCTGTTGGAATCAGGTCCTGGGTGTCAATGCGTGATTTGTAAGTCAAACACACCAGTTTTGGTTTGATCTTGATACGACATCCCTACGGGCTGTAGTGGCCATTTTAGTGTGTCTAGGTGGCGCTAGAGAGCCCATTTTGGCACTGTAGGGGTTAATAATGTGTATTTGCTGTTTCAAATGAAGTTTCTGCTGCTGTAATCTGTCCTTTAAAGATTGTGAGACACACAGACAGAGAGAGCCGTGTGGTTATGTGTGTGTGTGTGTGCAGCCGTTGTCATGGCGATTAATGACTTGTCAGCACCTGTGGCACACACAGACAGCTAAGGAGAGCAGCTCACCAAAGGCTGTTTATAATGGGTTTTAACTCCTCGAACAAATGCTTCGCATGCCCAAACCGTTGGTCCAAGCAAGAAATTAAAGTGATTTTGAGAGACAGCCACTTCGTGAACGCACGTGTCGCGCTTTATATTTCTCGAGTCAAAAATGTGGTCAGAGCGAGTTTAAAATGTGTTGCACCTAAGCTGTTTCCAGAAATTTCTCCTCTGAGTTTACATGGGAGTGAATGAGAGAAAATCGGCGCTCCTTCGCTTTGGAGCCACTCAGCAAAAATGTGTACGTGAGAGATTCCATGTCAACATATCTGCGAGCAGGACAAATTTTCCTACGTTTTGTGGCATAAATTGTGTCTGTACAGTGAAAATTGTGGCCATGGCAGCGAGTTAAAGACAAAAGTTTTAGACGATTTTTAGAGCCCTCTCCACTCTAGCTCACAGCATTCCATGCAATACACACCACTTGTAAAGTGAGAATTTCTCCACTTTTGCTCATGGTACTTTGAGAGGCACAGATCAAAAACGGTAAAAGATATGAAAAAGATGAAAACATGAGTGAATAGATGAGACCTGTGGCAACATTTGAGAGTTGGAATGGAGTCTGTAGCACAAAGTATGGAGACGCTGTAAATGCTAGAAAAAGCCCGAAGATTGGTCTCTTTCTCACCACCGCTGCCATACATTTCCTATTTGACAGATTTGGAAGATCGTCAGACGTTTTTCTGACATCTCACCTTATGGAGGCCACAAAATCCAAACGCAGCAGTAATGAAAAAGTTACGCACAACTTTTGATTAGAAGGAGTTGATCTGTAATCTGTGCAAGTTTGAAGTCGATAGGATAAACGCTGTATGAGAAGATGATTTTTTTAGGAAAGGCAGTTTTAAGGCAAAATCTTACTTTGAAAGGGCAAATATCTCACTTCCTGTTGGATTTAGGTCAGGGGTGTCAGCGCGTGATTTTTAGGTCTTGATGAAACGAACACGCCACTTTTGGTTTCATGTTTCTACGACGTTCCTACAGGCCGTGGCGGCCATTTTTGTGTGCCTAGGTGGCGCTAGAGAGCCCATTTTGGCACTTTAGGGGTTAATGTCACCATTTTATAAAATTTTTCACCGGTTCTGATGTGCGTGCCAATTTTGGTGAGTTTTTGAGCATGTTTAGGGGGTCAAATTCCGGTTCAAAGAGGCGGCGGAAGAAAGAATAAAGAATAATAATAATAAACACAGCAAAAACAATAGGGTCCTCGCCTTTGGCGAGGACTGCTCTGTGAGCAGTCCTCTGCCTTAGGGCTCGGTCCCTAATTAAAGCTGCAAGCAGCGTTTGGCGGGACCTCGCACTCGCGCCCGTTTCCGCCCCCAGCTTATGTCGTGGCCAGTTTAGTGCGCCTAGGTGGCAGTGGCCAGTTTAGTGCGCCTAGGTTGCCCTGGAGAGAACATTTTGGCACTTTAGGGTTGAATTTGTTTGATTGTCTAAAATGTTTTGCCAGTCCTGACATGCGTACCAAGTTTGGTGACTTTTTGAGCATGTTCAGGGCCTGCCTTTGGGCTCTGTCCCTAATAATATTAATAATAACACAAAACAAAAGAAATCTACTGTAAATATGTTCAAAAGGCTTTTTTGCTGATATTTATGAAATCCAATATGGCCGCCGCCTAGTGACCCCACACTATGAAAATTAGATGAGTTAATTTACTCCCATGACAAAATTTGGGTCATGATGAAAAGTTTTCTCATTTACAGTATGACTTTATCTCTAACCACTTTTAAGCCACAGCCTTTTGAAATGTTGAAATGAAAATGGAATATTTTTCTCAATAAACTCTGGCACCTAAAGGGTTACAATGGAGATTGTGCCGCTGTCATCAATCAATCAATCAATCAATTTTATTTATAAAGCCCAATATCACAAATCACAATTTGCCTCACAGGGCTTTACAGCATATGACATCCCTCTGTCCTTAAGACCCTCACAGCGGATAAGGAAAAACTCCCCAAAAAAACCCCTTTAATGGGGGAAAAAAAAACGGTAGAAACCTCAGGAAGAGCAACTGAGGAGGGATCCCTCTTCCAGGACGGACAGACGTGCAATAGATGTCGTACAGAACAGATCAACATGATAAATTAACAGTAATCCATATGACACAGGGAGAGAGAGAGAGAGAGAGAGAGAGAGAGGGAGAGAGAGAGAGAGAGCGAGAGAGAGATATGCAGGTAATGACAGTATCTTACAACAACATTAATGGAAGTAATAATATTATAGTTATAGTTCTGGTTACTGCGGTACAATATGTTGAAAGTATGTATTAATACCTGGCAGTATACATGTGTGACAATAATCATATGTGTATAATAACAGAAGAAGTATGACTAATGACTAATGATGGCAGCAGCAGGAGGCATCTGGCGGGACCACGGCAGCAGCACAACCACACACGTCACGCTGTCCAGGCACCGCTGTGATATGAGTTAATCTGAGAGACAGTGGAGCACAAAGGCTCCGGAGAAGAAGCCGAGTTAGTGACATCCAGAATGGCCGGGTTAGCTAGATGCAGTAATAGGATACGAGAGAGAGAGAGAGAGAAGGAGAGAAGGGGCCCGGTGTATTATAGAGGGGTCCTCTGGCAGACTAGGCCTAAGTCAGCCTAACTAAGGGCTGGTACAGGACAAGCCTGAGCCAGCCCTAACTATAAGCTTTATCAAAGAGGAAAGTCTTAAGTCTAGTCTTAAATGTGGAGACGGTGTCTGCCTCCCGGACCGTAACAGGAAGATGATTCCACAGGAGAGGAGCCTGATAGCTAAAGGCTCTGGCTCCTGATCTACTTTTGGAGACTTTAGGGACCACGAGTAACCCTGCGTTCTCAGAGCGCAGTGTTCTGGTGGGATAATATGGCACTATGAGCTCTCTAAGATATGATGGAGCTTGACCATTTAGAGCTTTATAAGTTAACAGTAGGATTTTAAATTCAATTCTGGATTTTACAGGGAGCCAGTGCAGAGAAGCTAAAACAGGAGAGATATGATCGCGTTTCTTAGTTCCTGTTAGTACACGTGCTGCTGCATTCTGAATTAGCTGGAGAGTTTTTAAGGACTTACTAGAGCTACCTGATAATAGAGAGTTACAATAAACCAGCCTTGAGGTAACAAAAGCGTGGACCAATTTTTCTGCATCTTTTCGGGTTAGGATAGGCCTAATTTTCGCAATATTACGCAGATGAAAAAAATGCAGTCCGTGAGGTTTGCTTTAAATGAGAATTAAAAGACAAATCTTGATCAAATGTTACTCCGAGGTTTCTTACGGTAGTGGCAGGGGCCAGAGCAGTCATGTCAGCAGGTAAGTTGTAGAATCGCACACACATCATGTTTCTGTGAGTTTGTGACAATAGTTGCCATGATAACTAAGCAGGTGCAGCTAGGGTCAGAGTGAGAGAGACAGAACACAGAGAAGAGATGTCTTGTAGTGGAGATTTAACTGGTTGAACAAGTTCTTCCCATTCCCAAACCGTTGGTCTTACTTTGAAAGGGCAAATGGGTCACTTCCTGTTGGATTTAGGACATGCCAGTTTTGGTTTGATCTGTCTACGACATGCTTACAGGCCACAGTGGCCATTTTAGTGCACCTAGGTGGCGCTAGAGAGCCCATTTTGACACTTTACGGGTTAATAATGTGTGTTTGCTGTTTGAAATGAAGATTCTGCTGCTGTAATCTGTCCTTTAAAGATTGTGAGACACACAGACAGAGAGCCGTGTGTGCGTGTCTGTGTGTGCAGCCGTTGTCATGGCGATTAATGACTTGTCAGCACCTGTGGCACACACAGACAGCTAAGGAGAGCAGCTCACCAAAGGCTGTTTATAATGGGTTTTAACTCCTCGAACAAATGCTTCGCATGCCCAAACCGTTGGTCCAAGCAAGAAAATAAAGTGATTTTGAGAGACAGCCACTTCTCGTGAACGCACGTGCCGCGTTTTATATTTCTCGAGTCAAAAATGTGGTCAGGGGAGCGAGTTTAAAATGTGTTGCACCTAAGCTGTTTCCAGAAATTTCTCCTCTGAGTTTACATGGGAGTGAATGAGAGAAAAATCGGCGCTCCCTTCGCTTTGGAGCCACTCAGCAAAAATGTGTACGTGTGAGAGATTCCATGTCAACATATCTGCGAGCAGGACAAATTTTCCTACGTTTTGTGGTATAAATTGTGTCTGTACAGTGAAAATTGTGGCCATGGCAGTGAGTTAAAGACAAAAGTTTTAGACGATTTTTAGAGCCCTCTCCACTCTAGCTCACAGCATTCCATGCAATACACACCCATTGTAAAGTGAGAATTTCTCCACTTTTGCTCATGGTACTTTGAGAGGCACAGATCAAAAACGGTAAAAGATATGAAATAGTGAATAGATGAGACCTGTGGCAACATTTGAGAGTTGGAATGGAGTCTGTAGCACAAAGTATGGAGACGCTGTAAATGCTAGAAAAAGCCCGAAGATTGGTCTCTTTCTCCCCCCTGCTGCCATTCATTTCCTATGGGACAGCTTTGGAAGATCGTCAGGACTTTTTTTCTGACATCTCACCTTATGGAGGCCACAAAATCCAAGCAAGCGAGTAATGAAAAGTTACGCACAACTTTTGATTAGAAGGAGTTGATCTGTAATCTGTGCAAGTTTGAAGTCGATAGGATAAACGCTGTATGAGAAGATGATTTTTTAGGAAAGGCAGTTTTAAGGCAAAATCTTACTTTGAAAGGGCAAATACGTCACTTCCTGTTGGATTTAGGTCAGGGGTGTCAGCGCGTGATTTTTAGGTCTTGATGAGACGAACACGCCACTTTTGGTTTCATGTTTCTACGACGTTCCTACAGGCCGTGACGGCCATTTTTGTGTGCCTAGGTGGCGCTAGAGAGCCTATTTTGGCACTTTAGGAGTTAATGTCACCATTTTATAAAATTTTTCACCAGTTCTGATGTGCGTGCCAATTTTGGTGAGTTTTTGAGCATGTTTAGGGGGTCAAATTCCAGTTCAAAGAGGCAGCGGAAGAAAGAATAAAGAATAATAATAATAATAATAAACACAGCAAAAACAATAGTGTCCTCGCCTTCGGCGAGGACTGGTCAGTGAGAAAAAATGCGGCAAAAACTATAGGGAGGGTCCTCGCCTTTGGCGAGGACTTCTTTGTGAGTAGTCCACTGGTGTTGGGCCCGGTCACTTATAAACGCACGCAGCAAAAACAAGAGGGTCCTTGCCTTCGGCGAGGACTGCTCCTTGAGCAGTCCTCTGCCTCTAGGCTCGGTCCCTAATTAAAGCTGCAAGCAGCGTTTGGCGGGACCTCGCCCGTTTCGGCCTCCAGCAAATTATTTAGAAATATCACACATATTGCCACAAACATCAGAAAATCCTTACAGAGCTGAACGTTTTGATGTTAGAATGCTTTCTGTAGCTGTAGCTATGTAGAAGTGATGTCACAATATGCAAATTAGATGAATCAATTTATTCCCAGCAGAGTCCTCTTCCTTTATTTTGAGGAACAGACAACAAAAACAGCACAAAACAAAAGAAATCTACTGTGTAAATATGTTGATTTTCTGAGATTTATGAAATCCAATATGGCCACTGCCTAGTGACGTAACAATATGCAAATTAGATGAGTTAATTTACTCCTATCACACTCTTTGGGTTATGATGAATAGTTTTCTCATTTACAGTATGCCTTTATCTGTCACCACTTTCAAGCCACAGCCTTTTGAAATGTTGAAATGAAAATGGAATATTTTCCTCAATTAACTCTGGCACCTAAAGGGTTAAAATGGAGATGCTTCCCCTGTCATGTCTGAATGTAAGATGTAGACACGCACAGACATCATGTTTCTGTGAGTTTGTGTGTGACAGCGGTTGCCATGGTAATTAAGTAAGTGCACCTGGCAGACAGACAGAACACAGAGAGACATCTTTTAGTGGAGATTTAACTCCTCCAGCAAGTTCTTCCCATTCCCAAACTGTTGGTCCAATCATGAAAATAATGTGATGATGAGAGAGATAAAGTTATACAGAAGATCTGTTTAGTAGCAGTTGAGCTGGCATGTGTGCATCTTTAAAACTGATAAAGTAAACGGTGTAGGAGGAGATGTGTTTTCTTGAGAACACGTTTGAGGCGAAATCTTACTTTGAAAGGTCAAATAGCTCACTTCCTGTTGGAAACAGGTCATGGGTGTCAATACGTGATTTGTAAGTCAAACACACCAGTTTTGGTTTGATCTTGATACGACATTCCTACGGGCTGTAGTGGCCATTTTAGTGCATCTAGATGGCGCTAGAGAGCCCATTTTGGCACTGTAGGGGTTAATAATGTGTGTTTGCTGTTTCAAATGAAGTTTCTGCTGCTGTAATCTGTCCTTTAAAGATTGTGAGACACACAGACAGAGAGCCGTGTGGCTGTGTCTGTGTGTGTGTGTGTGTGTGTGTGTGCAGCCGTTGTCATGGCGATTAATGACTTGTCGGCACCTGTGGCACACACAGACAGCTAAGGAGAGCAGCTCACCAAAGGCTGTTTATAATGGGTTTTAACTCCTCGAACAAATGCTTCTAATGCCAAAAACGTTGTACCAAGCAAGAAAATAAAGTGATATTGAGAGACAGCCACTTCGTGAACGCACGCGTGCCGTGGTTTTATATTTCTCGAGTCAAAAATGTGGTCAGGGGAGCGAGTTTAAAATGTGTTGCACCTAAGCTGTTTCCAGAAATTTCTCCTCTGAGTTTACATGGGAGTGAATGAGAAAAATCGCGCTCCTTCGCTTTGGAGCCACTCAGCAAAAATGTGTACATGTGAGAGATTCCATGTCAACATATCTGCGAGCAGGACAAATTTTCCTACGTTTTGTGGTATAAATTGTGTCTGTACAGTGAAAATTGTGGCCATGGCAGCGTGAGTTAAAGACAAAAGTTTTAGACGATTTTTAGAGCCCTCTCCACTCTAGCTCACAGCATTCCGTGCAATACACACCCATTGTAAAGTGAGAATTTCTCCACTTTTGCTCATGGTACTTTGAGAGGCACCGATCAAAAACGATAAAAGATATGAAAAAGATGAAAACATGAGTGAATAGATGAGACCTGTGGCAACATTTGAGAGTTGGAATGGAATCTGTAGCACAAAGTATGGAGACGCTGTAAATGCTAGAAAAAGCCCGAAGATTGGTCTCTTTCTCCCCCCTGCTGCCATTCATTTCCTATGGGACAGCTTTGGAAGATCGTCAGGACGTTTTTCTGACATCTCACCTTATGGAGGCCACAAAATCCAAACGGAGCGAGTAATGAAAAAGTTACGCACAACTTGTGTTTAGAAGGAGTTGATCTGTAATCTGTGCAAGTTTGAAGTCGATAGGATAAACGATGTATGAGAAGATGATTTTATTAGGAAATGCAGTTTTAAGGCAAAATCTTACTTTGAAAGGGCAAATATGTCACTTCCTGTTGGATTTAGGTCAGGGGTGTCAGCACGTGATTTTTAGGTCTTGATGAGACGAACACGCCACTTTTGGTTTCATGTTTCTACGACGTTCCTACAGGCCGTGGCGGCCATTTTTGTGTGCCTAGGTGGCGCTAGAGAGCCCATTTTGGCACTTTAGGGGTTAATGTCACCATTTTATAAAATTTTTCACCGGTTCTGATGTGCGTGCCAATTTTGGTGAGTTTTTGAGCATGTTTAGGGGGTCAAATTCCAGTTCAAAGAGGCGGCGGAAGAAAGAATAAAGAATAATAATAATAAACACAGCAAAAACAATAGTGTCCCGCCGCGAGGACTGGTCAGTGAGAAAAATGCGGAAAAACCTATAGGGAGGGTCCTCGCCTTTGGTGAGGACTTCTTTGTGAGTAGTCCACTACTGTTGGGCCCGGTCACTTATAAACGCACGCAGCAAAAACAAGAGGGTCCTCGCCTTCGGCGAGGACTGCTCCTTGAGCACTCCTCTGCCTCTAGGCTCGGTCCCTAATAATAATAATAATAAACACAGCAAAAACAATAGTGTCCTCGCCTTCGGCGAGGACTGGTCAGTGAGAAAAAATGCGGCAAAAACTATAGGGAGGGTCCTCGCCTTTGGCGAGGACTTCTTTGTGAGTAGTCCACTACTGTTGGGCCCAGTCACTTATAAACGCACGCAGCAAAAACAAGAGGGTCCTCGCCTTTGGCGAGGACTGCTCCTTGAGCAGTCCTCTGCCTCTAGGCTTGGTCCCTAAATAATAAACGGAGCAAAAACAATAGTTCGGCGAGGACTGGTCAGTGAGAAAAAATGCGGCAAAAACTATAGGGAGGGTCCTCGCCTTTGGCGAGGACTTCTTTGTGAGTAGTCCACTACTGTTGGGCCCGGTCACTTATAAACGCACGCAGCAAAAACAAGAGGGCTCCTTGAGCAGTCCTCTGCCTCTAGGCTCGGTCCCTAATAATTAAAGCTGCAAGCAGCGTTGGGAGGGACCTCGGCCCCCCGCCGTCGTCCCCCAGCTCAAGTTGCAGACCTAAGCCATGTGACCTAATGAAACTTTGACATGTGCGATGATCAAACAACACACACATACAAACACACACAGGCCTGTGTCTGTCAGAGTGAAGCCATTGTTATGCTAATTAATGACCACATACTTAGGTGACAGCACAGGCACTTCAAGTTCAGTTTGACTAATGACTAATGATAACAGAATCAGCAGGACGCATTTGACACCACAGCAGCAACACAACCACACACACCACACTATCCAGGCACCGCTGTGATAGAAGTTAACCTGCAAGACAGTGGAACACAAAGGCTCTGGAGAAGAGGCCGAGTTACTGATATGCAGTACGGCAGTTAGTGATGAGCAGAGAGGGAGAGAAGGGAGAGAGGAGAGAGGGGGGAGAAAGAAAGACAGAGAGAGAGAGGGGGGGGGAGGGAGTGGAGTGTTTGTGTGTGTGAGTGTTATTGTGTCGCTAAAATTTGCAAATTATGAGCTGCAGGTTGCTCTAAGGTTACATTATTTTTTTTCTCCATGTCTCTCTCTCTCTCTCTCTCTCTCTCTCTGTCTATCTCTCTCTCCCTGTCTTTCTCTCTCATACATACACCCACAATGAATATTTGGTATGTATACTACTGACATGCAGTACGGCAGAGTTAGTGACATGCAGAGAGGGAGAGAAGGGAGAGAGAGGGGAGAAAGAGAGACAGAGAGAGAGAGAGAGAGAGAGGGGGGACAGGGAGTGGAGTGTGTGTGTGTGTGTGTGTGTGAGTGTAATTGTGTCGCTAAAATTTGCAAATTATGAACTGCAGGTTGCTCTAAGGTTACATTATTTTTATTCTCCATGTCTCTCTCTCTCTCTACATATATATATAAATATATATATATATATATATATATAAATAAATAATATCTCCCGGTCTTTCTCTCTCATACATACACCCACAATGAATATTTGGCATGTATACTCTGACTAGGAGTTAAAAATCAAAAAAAAAAAATATATATATATTTTTATGGTTGTTTTTCAACAAAGACAAAAAAAAGTCCTGAAGGGGAACAGTGTCTATTTTTATTGAAAAATAGAAACTGCCCCCAAAAATGATAATGCATCAAAATTGGTGTTGTTATTTATCATTCACATATCACAGACTGTGGTAAATAAAATAAAAAATCCATCCAACATTTATTATATACAGTGGTGGAAAAAAGTTTTCGGACACCCCATGCATTTGTGAAATATTGCATGAATAATCAGTCTTAGCTCTTCACGTGCAATTTCTTTTAGTACAGTTACAGCCAAAATACTAAATAAATCCTAAAAAAGCCATTAAAAACTTAAACTTGATTGGTTCCATAAAAATACATAAGAAATTTTGAGTATTGGGTCATTTTGGTACCAGTGATGAAGGTCGTTCTTTTTATTAAAAGACATAATTTTTGTTGCCAAGCTTCGTGTCTACATAAAGGCAGTGGTAAATAAAATAAAAAAATCCATCCAACATTTATTATATAGTTAATCTTAATTCATGTTTTTTTCCCATTAAAGTAACAGTGACTTCATGTAAATAAAATGCCAAATATATTGTGAAAATCCTCAAAAGGAATGAATATTTGATATGCATAATCTGAGAACAAGTTGCTTAAAAGATTTAAGCAAAAAAATGTAGAGAAATATGTTAATATTTAATATTTTTCTGTTGTTCACACCGTTCCGAAGGGGACAGGCGTGATTTTTTTATAAGGGGGCCCGCAGGGTTAAAAATGCAAGGTTCTTATGAAGGTGGTGTGAGCGTATATTTTGAAAGCTGTAGACATAAGCCATGTGACCTAATGAAACTTTGACATGTATGATGATCAAACAACACATACATATTCACTTGAATTCATGTGACCTAGTGAAAGTTTGAGTGATGTGAACTGGCTGCTTTGAGGATCTAGGTGCAGCAATCACACACAAATATATACTAGTTAATGTCAGTGGAGAAAGTGAGCAGGACTACATATATTCCCATTCTTCATGAGTCAAAAGACTTTCACCAGGACATCTTGTATTTACAGGTTCTTGGTATCAGGCATTTCTTTCAGAGTTTTAGGAATGAGTTTGGTAAATGTTATACTGTCATGTCTGTGTGACCACACACACACACACACACACACACACACACACACACACACACACACACTTCACTCTGGTTTGCTATGTAAACATTATACTGCAAATATGACAATGCATAACTACAAACAAAATTTTAACACAATACCAGAACATTACCATGGAAAAATCATGAATTATAAAGGACAGTGAATAACAAAAGACAATGATTTTTACAAAGACTCATCAGTTATTAAACAAAATAGCTTGTAATTTTTCATATATCATTTCCTCAAAGAAATAGATTCTTTCCTATGATTGACTTGCACTTGAAATTATGTAATTTGCTCTAACCCTCCACGTCAATCACTTGAATTAAGAGAAATCAAATTAGTGCAAATAAATGGAAATACATTTATGGTTATTTTTACAATAATTTAAAACCTCTTCATCTGTTAAAAGCTTGGGTATACAACTAATGTATGCAATCATTGTCAAGCTCAATGTCACATGTAAAGGGTGCTTTTGAAGGTATTGTGAGCTTATATTTCAAAAATTCCTCACACATCACACTATCCAGGCACCGCTGTGATAGAAGTCAACCTGCGAGACACTGGAGCACAAAGGCTCTGGAGAAGAGGCCGAGTTACTGACATGCAGTATGGCCGAGTTAGTGACATGCAGTAACAGGACACGAGACAGAGAGATGGGGGACAGGGAGGGAGAGAGAGTCTTGGCTGACATTTTGACATATCTCACATGTTTACATACTTCCTGTTTTTGGCAGAGGGAGTTACAGATTGCACTCAGTATACATAATGTTGTATGCATCAAAAAGACTACATTTAATTTTTCTGTCAATTAAATCAAAAGAAAGGTGTTTGATGAGACTACTATGTTGTTGAATGTAACATTTCCTCAAAGATGTATATTCTTTCCTGATCTTTGTAACACTGTTACTGACTTGTACTTGAAATGAGGTGATTTACTGTAACCCTCCAGGTCAGTCTCTTGGTTTCAGAGACATAAAATTGATAAAATACATGGAAATACTTTTAAGGTCATTTTTAAAGTAATTTAAAACCTCATGTGTGTGTGACCACACATACACACTTCACTCTGACACACAGACTGTCAGAGTGAAGCCTTTGTTATGCTAATTAAGGACTGCATGCAGCTCAGACACAGAGCAGAATGGCTTGAAACTTTCTCAAACAAATCCTTCCAGATGCCAAACCGTGGGTCCCATTTTCAATCTGAAAACATCACCAGATAGATAAATTTGTTCGGAACGCAAACATATAAAGCTTGTATGTCTATGGACTGAAAAATGTCACCTTAATCACAGGTTTACAGTGTGTTGGCCCTCATCTTTTCTTCCAGAGATCATCATGAGGAGTTGTGTCCTGCACCTTCTAACGCTTCTAAAATCCAAACCGTTCAAGTTATGACAAAGTCCTTCACAAGTAATGTTCAGCAGGGGTCGAGCTGTAATTTGTGCAAGTTTGAAGCAGTTATGATAAATGGTGTAGGAGCAAATAATTTTTGATCGACAGAATTTGTGAAAAACGCCATCTTACATTCAAAGACCGACAGCTCACTTCCTGTTGGAGTTAGGTCAGGGTTTGCAGCGCGACATTTGTAGGTCTTTATGAGACGAACGAGACAGTTTTGGTTTGGTCTTTCTAAGTGGTTCCTACCCGTCGCACCGGGCATTTTAGTGTGTCTAGGTGGCACAACAAATCCTCAGGAGGTTTTGGCGCACATCACCTGAAACGCGTCATAACATCCAAACCAGTCGAGGATTGAAAAAGTTACGCACAATAATTGATAAGGACACGTTGAAGCATAATGTGTGCAAGTTTGAAGCCGATACGATAAACGGTGTCGGACTAGTTGATTTTTAAAGGAATTTTTTTTTTTTGAGGAAAACTCTTATTTTGAAAGTGAAATATCTCACTTCCTATTGGAGTTAGGTCATGGGTGCGAGCGCGTGATTTGTAGGTCTTGATGAGACGAACGAGGCTGTTTTGGTTTGATCTTCCTACGACGTTCCTACTGGCTGCAGCGGCCATTTTTGTGTTTCTAGGTGGTGCTAGAGAGCCCATTTTGGCACTTTTCAGATTAATTTCGTCAGTTTATAAAATTTTTCGCCAGTCCAGACAGGCATGCCAATTTTGGTGAGTTTTCGAGCATGTTTAGGGGGTCAAATTCCAGTTGAAAGTCGCGTACGCTGAAAGAAAGAAAGAAACAATAATAATAATAATAATAATAATAATAATAATAAACACTACAAGAACAAGAGGGTCCTCGCCCTTCAGCCGAGGTCCCTAATTAAAACTGAATGACTCAAATCCGTGGATATCACAGGTTGAGGTGGAGCAGGTCGCTGTTTAATGATAAATCCGTGGAGCTGTCCATGGTGCTGAATTAACACACCTCATTTTAATCCACCTCAGCCTGTGACCAGGAGGGTGAAACTCTCTACTCTGCAATGCATTCAAATAGTTTGATACCTTTTAAAAATCTAATACTCTATGTAAATTATGGGGAAATATTTTCAGTCACAATGCTAACAGTCTACTCAGACTACCATATGCTGGAATAACTCTAAACGTTAAATAGACATACATTTACAGTTTACATTAAAAATATAACAATTTCATGAGACACATTTTTTGTTTCATATAAAGCTGTAAGTATTATAACAGATGATCTGTCACATGCATTTTGGGACACTTAAGTGTCAGTTGCTCGCTGTGAGTCTCAGCGCAGTAAAATGGGCTTTTTTCAGATGATCAATTTTCTTGACTTGACTTATATTTTCGATAGGCTATTATTAGGGACCCTATTGTTTTTGTAGCGTTTTTTATTAGGGACCTCGGCCTGAAAGGGCAAGGACCCTCTTGTTCTTGTAGTGTTTATTATTATTATTATTATTATTATTATTATTGTTTCTTTCTTTCTTTCAGCGTACGCGACTTTCAACTGGAATTTGACCCCCTAAACATGCTCGAAAACTCACCAAAATTGGCATGCCTGTCAGGACTGGCGAAAAATTTTATAAACTGATGAAATTAATCTGAAAAGTGCCAAAATGGGCTCTCTAGCGCCACCTAGAAACACAAAAATGGCCGCTGCAGCCAGTAGGAACGTCGTAGGAAGATCAAACCAAAACAGCCTCGTTCGTCTCATCAAGACCTACAAATCACGCGCTCGCACCCATGACCTAACTCCAATAGGAAGTGAGATATTTCCCTTTCAAAATAAGAGTTTTCCTCAAAAAAAAAAAATTCCTTTAAAAATCAACTAGTCCGACACCGTTTATCGTATCGGCTTCAAACTCGCACACATTATTCTTCAACGTGTCCTTATCAATTATTGTGCGTAACTTTTTCAATCCTCGACTGGTTTGGATGTTATGACGCGTTTCAGGTGATGTGCGCCAAAACCTCCTGAGGATTTGTTGTGCCACCTAGACACACTAAAATGCCCATTGCGACTGGTAGGAACCACTTAGAAAGACCAAACCAAAACTGTCTCGTTCGTCTCATAAAGACCTACAAATGTCGTGCTGCAACCCCTGACCTAACTCCAACAGGAAGTGAGCTGTCGGTCTTTGAATGTAAGATGGCGTTTTTCACAAATTCTGTCGATCAAAAATTATTTGCTCCTACACCGTTTATCATAACTGCTCACAAATTACAGCTCTACCACTGCTGAACATTACTTGTGAAGGACTTTGTCATAACTTGAACGGTTTGGATTTTAGAAGCGTTAGAAGGTGCAGGACACAACTCCTCATGATGATCTCTGGAAGAAAAGATGAGGGCCAACACACTGTAAACCTGTGATTAAGGTGACATTTTTCAGTCCATAGATATACAAGCTTTATATGTTTGCGTTCAGAACAAATTTATCTATCTGGTGATGTTTTCAGATTGAAGATGGGACCCACGGTTTGGCATCTGGAAGCATTTGTTTGAGAAAGTTTCAAGCCATTCTGCTCTGTGTGTCAGCTGCATGCAGTCCTTAATTAGCATAACAAAGGCTTCACTCTGACACACTGTCAGAGTGAAGTGTGTGTGGTCACACAGACATGACAGTATAACATTTACCAAACTCATTCCTAAAACTTTGTCATACTTATGTGACAATAATCATATGTGTATAATAACAGTAGAATTATGGCACACACAGACAGACACGGACACACAGAGACACACAGACAGACAGACACCCACACACACACACTCCACTCCCTTTTATTATACACATATGATTAGTGTCACATATGTATACAATCAGATATTAATTCAACATATTGTACACACACTCCACTCCCTGCCCCCCCCCCCCTCTTTCTCTGTCTCTCTCTCTCTCCCCCCTCTGTCCTCTTTCTCCCTTTTCTCCCTTTCTGCATGTCTAACTCGGTTGTCTATGTCTGTGTGTGTTATACTTCTACTGTTATTATACACATATGATTATTGTCACATATGTATACTATCAGATATTAATTCAACATATTGTACCACAATTGCTAGAATTATAATTTTAATATTATTGCTTTCATTAATGTTGTTGTAAGCTACTGTCATGATCATCTCTCCTACATCTCTCTCTGTCTCCCCTTCTGTCTCATGGGGTCCTGAGGATAGAGGGATGTTGTATGCTGTAAAGACCTGTGAGGCAAATTGTGATTTGTGATATTGATTGATTGATTGATCGATATTTGTTTCTTGACTCAACAGCATTCAGTGACAGTATTTCAGTTACAGATGTAGTAAATTTAAAGACTCTGCAATGTTGCACCATTGCTCACTCAGAAATATTAACAAATAATTTGCAATATTAGGCTATAGGAATTATGTTCCATCAGTGTGACTAATAACATCATTGATAGAGATTATTAGTCATTGATAGTACGTCTTTGAAGCGTCATAAAGATTTTTAAAATGTAAACAATAAGACCTACATATTATGAGCATTAAACATTTCAGAGCTGATCTGACAGACTGACAGTCTGGTCCTTGTGCACAGTGTTATTAAAACAAATAAATATAAAACGACAGAGGTTTGATTTGATCATCACACATGTCAAAGTTTCATTAGGTCACATGGCTTATGTCTATAACTTTCAAAATATACGCTCACACCACCTTCATAAGAACCCTTTACAGTTTTTAAAATTGAGTTTGACTTATGATCCTGGCTATTGTGGTACAACATGTGGGAAGTATATATTAATATCTGATAGTATACATATGTGACAATAATCATATGTGTGTAATAACAGGAGAAGTATGGCACACACAGACAGACACGGACACACACAGAGACACAAATACACACACACACACACACACACACACACACACACACACCACTCCCTATCCCCCCCCTCTCTCTCTCTCTCTCTCTCTCTCTCTCTCTCTCTCTCTCCTCCCTCTGTCCACTTTCTCTCGTCTCTCCCTCTCTGCATGTTGAGAACTCGGCCGTCTATGTCTGTCTGTCTGTGTGTGTCATACTTCTAGTGTTATTATACACATATTATTAGTGTCACATATGTATACAATCAGATTTTAATTCAACATTTGTAGGTCTTAGTATATATTTGTGTCTGTTTGCTGCACTTAGATCCTCAAAGCAGCCAGTACACATCACTCAAGCTTTCACTAGGTCACATGATTTCAAATGAATATGGATGTGTTGTTTGATCATCACACATGTCAAAGTTTCATTAGGTCACATGGCTTGTGTCTACAAGTTTCAAATTATAAGCTCACACCACCTTCATAAGAACCTTGCATTTTTAACCTGGGCCCCTTATAAAAATCACACCTGTCCCCTTCGGAACGGTGTGAACAACAGAAAAATATTAAATATTAACATATTTCTCTACATTTTTTTGCTTAAATCTTTTAAGCAACTTGTTCTCAGATTATGCATATCTAATATTCATTCCTTTTGAGGATTTTCACAATATATTTGCCATTTTATTTACATGAAGTCACTGTTACTTTAATGAAAAAACATGAATTAAGATTAACTATATAGTAAATGTTGGATGGATTTTTATTTTATTTATCACAGTCTGTGATATTTTAATGATAAATAACAACCCAAATTTTGATGCATTATAATTTTTGGGGGCATTTTCTATTTTTCAATAAAAATAGACACTGTTCCCCTTCAGGCCTTTTTTTTGTCTTTGTTGAAAAACAACCATAAAAATATTAATTTTTTTTTTTTGATTTTTAACTCCTAGTCAGAGTATACATACCAAATATTCATTGTGGGTGTATGTATGAGAGAGAAAGACAGGGAGAGAGAGATAGACAGAGAGAGAGAGACAGAGAGAGAGAGAGAGAGAGAGAGAGAGACATGGAGAAAAAAAATAATGTAACCTTAGAGCAACCTGCAGCTCATAATTTGCAAATTTTAGCGACACAATAACACTCACACACACACAAACACTCCACTCCCTCTCCTCTCTCTCTGTCTCTCTTTCTCCCCTCTCTCCTCTCTCTCCCTTCTCCCTCTCTGCTTGTCACTAACTGCCGTACTGCATATCAGTAACTCAGCCTCTTCTCCAGAGCCTTTGTGTTCCACTGTCTTGCAGGTTAACTTCTATCACAGCGGTGCCTGGATAGTGTGGTGTGTGTGGTTGTGTTGCTGCTGTGGTGTCAAATGCGTCCTGCTGATTCTGTTATCATTAGTCATTAGTCAAACTGAACTTAAAGTGCCTGTGCTGTCACCTAAGTACGTGGTCATTAATTAGCATAACAATGGCTTCACTCTGACAGACCCAGGACGGGGGGTGTTTGTGTGTGTGTGTGTTGTTTGATCATCGCACATGTCAAAGTTTCATTAGGTCACATGGCTTAGGTCTGCAACTTGAGCTGGGGGACGACGGCGGGGGGCCGAGGTCCCTCCCAACGCTGCTTGCAGCTTTAATTATTATTATTATTTATTTCATCCGACGCGACTTTAAACTGGAATTTGACCCCCTGAACATGCTCCAAAACTCACAAAAATTGGCACGCATGTCAGGACTGGCGAAAAATTTTATAACATGAAAAAATTAATCTGAAAAGTGCCAAAATGGGCTCTCTAGCGCCACCTAACTGTTCAGACCACTAAAATGGCCGCTGCAGCCAGTAGGAACGTCGTAGGAAGATCAAACCAAAACAGCCGTGTTCGTCTCATCAAGACCTACAAATCACGCACTCGCACCTTTGACCTAAATCCAACAAGAAGTGAGCTATTTCCTTTCAAAATAAGATTTTTCCGAAAAAAAAAAAAAGAAATTCCTTTAAAAAACATCTCCTCCTACACCGTTTATCGTATCAGCTTCAAACTCGCACAGATTATTGTTCAACGTGTCCTTATCAATTATTGTGCGTAACTTTATCAATCCTGGACTGGTTTGGATGTTATGGCGCGTTTCAGGTGATGTGCTCCAAAACCTCCTGACGATTTGTTGTGCCACCTAGACACACTAAAATGCCCAGTGCGACGGGTAGGAACCACTTAGAAAGACCAAACCAAAACTGTCTCGTTCGTCTCCTAAAGACCTACAAATGTCGCGCTGCAACCCCTGACCTAACTCCAACAGGAAGTGAGCTGTCGGTCTTTGAATGTAAGATGGCGTTTTTGACAAATTCTGTCGATCAAAAATTATTTGCTCCTACACCGTTTATCATAACTGCTTCAAACTTGCACAAATTACAGCTCTACCCCTGCTGAACATTACTTGTGAAGGACTTTGTCATAACTTGAACGGTTTGGATTTTAGAAGTGTTAGAAGGTGCAGGACACAACTCCTCATGATGATCTCTGGAAGAAAAGATGAGGGCCAACACACTGTAAACCTGTGATTAAGGTGACATTTTTCAGTCCATAGACATACAAGCTTTATATGTTTGCGTTCAGAACAAATTTATCTATCTGGTGATGCTTTCAGATTGAAGATGGGACCCACGGTTTGGAATCTGGAAGGATTTGTTTGAGAAAGTTTCAAGCCATTCTGCTCTGTATGTGAGCAGCAGCTGTCATTAATTAGCATAACAAAGGCTTCACTCTGACAGCCTGTGTGTCAGATTGAAGTGTGTATGTGTGTGGTCACACACACATGAGGTTTTAAATTACTTTAAAAATGACCTTTAAAGTATTTCTATTTCTTTTATCAATTTTATGTCTCTGAACTCAAGTGATTGACCTGGAGGGTTGCAGTAAATCACTTCATTTCAAGTACAAGTCAGTAACAGTGTTACAAATATCAGGAAAGAATATACATCTTTGAGGAAATGTTACATTCAACAACACAGTAGTCTCATCAAACACTTTCTTTTTATGTAATTGACAGAAAAATTAAATGCTGTGTTTTTGATGCATACAACATTATGTATACTTCGTGCAATCTGTAACTTTGTCTGCCACAAACAGGAAGTATATGAACGTGTGAGATATGTCAATATGTCAGCAAACTCTCTCTCTCCCTCGCTGTCCCCCCTCTCTCTCTCTCTCTCTCTCTCTCTCTCTCTCTCTCTCTCTCGTGTCCTGTTACTGCATGTCAGTAACTCAGCCTCTTCTTCAGAGCCTTTGTGCTCCACTGTCTTGCAGGTTAACTTCTATCACAAACTGTCAAAGTTTCATTAGGTCACATGGCTTATGTCTACAAGTTGCAAAATATACGCTCACACCACCTTCATAAGAACCCTTTACAGTTTTTAAAATTGAGTTTGACTTATGATTCTGGCTATTGTGGTACAACATGTGGGAAGTATATATTAATATCTGATGGCATACATACGTGACAATAATCATATGTGTATAAGAACAGTAGAAGTATGGCACACACAGACACACACAGACAAACACACACACTCACACACACGCACTCCACTCCCTATCCCCCCCCCCTCTCTCTCTCTCTCTCTCTCTCTCTCTCTCTCTCTCTCTCCTCCCTCTGTCCACCTTCTCTCGTCTCTCCCTCTCTGCATGTTGAGAACTCGGCCGTCTATGTCTGTCTGTCTGTCTGTGTGTGTCATACTTCTAGTGTTATTATACACATATTATTAGTGTCACATATGTATACAATCAGATTTTAATTCAACATTTGTAGGTCTTAGTATATATTTGTGTCTGTTTGCTGCACTTAGATCCTCAAAGCAGCCAGTACACATCACTCAAGCTTTCACTAGGTCACATGATTTCAAATGAATATGGATGTGTTGTTTGATCATCACACATGTCAAAGTTTCATTAGGTCACATGGCTTGTGTCTACAAGTTTCAAATTATAAGCTCACACCACCTTCATAAGAACCTTGCATTTTTAACCCTGGGCTTATATAAAATCACACCTGTCCCTTCTGAACGGTGTGAACAACAGAAAAATATTAAATATTAACATATTTCTCTACATTTTTTGCTTAAATCTTTTAAGCAACTTGTTCTCAGATTATGCATATCTAATATTCATTCCTTTTGAGGATTTTCACAATATATTTGCCATTTTATTTACATGAAGTCACTGTTACTTTAATGAAAAAAACATGAATTAAGACCAATTTTGATGCATTATCATTTTTGGGGGCAGTTTCTATTTTTCAATAAAAATAGACACTGTTCCCCTTCAGGACTTTTTTTTGTCTTTGTTGAAAAACAACCATAAAAATATTAATTTTTTTTTTTTGATTTTTAACTCCTAGTCAGAGTATATATACCAAATATTCATTGTGGGTGTATGTATGAGAGAGAAAGACAGGGAGATATATTATATAATATATATATATATATATATATATATATATATGTGTGTGTAGAGAGAGAGAGAGAGACATGGAGAAAAAAAATAATGTAACCTTAGAGCAACCTGCAGCTCATAATTTGCAAATTTTAGCGACACAATAACACTCACACACACACAAACACTCCACTCCCTCTCCCCCCTCTCTCTCTCTGTCTCTCTTTCTCCCCCCTCTCTCCTCTCTCTCCCTTCTCTCCCTCTCTGCTCATCACTAACTGCCGTACTGCATATCAGTAACTCGGCCTCTTCTCCAGAGCCTTTGTGTTCCACTGTCTTGCAGGTTAACTTCTATCACAGCGGTGCCTGGATAGTGTGGTGTGTGTGGTTGTGTTGCTGCTGTGGTGTCAAATGCGTCCTGCTGATTCTGTTATCATTAGTCATTAGTCAAACTGAACTTGTTTGATCATCGCACATGTCAAAGTTTCATTAGGTCACATGGCTTAGGTCTGCAACTTGAGCTGGGGGACGACGGCGGGAGGCCGAGGTCCCTCCCAGTGCTGCTTGCAGCTTTAATTTTTTTCGTTATTGTATAATTGTTTTCAGTTAATCAGGCAAGTTTATTCTATTGAAATTTATAATAATTTTTGTATGACATGCGACATGAAAAAAAACTGCCGGCAACGGCTGAATCTCCTCGTCAGGGCAGCGTCCCAGCAACGCTGGACTACATAGCAACGGTCATTACAGAGTAATATCAGACCTCTGAATGCCGCGACTGACCAATCAGAATACAGTGTAATAAATATATATATATAATGTACATATACAGTATATATATATAGCCTATACATATACGTATCACACGTCCATAACACGACGCGTTGTTGCTTCGAGCTGACACTTTTGACCCCTGCGATCACATGACGTGTCAACGCACGCACGTCGAATAACCACACGTCTAGGTGTGTGCAGGCATTGCACGCGCATTGCATGTGTAACAAGTACAAGGTGAATGCACGGGCAGTGCACGTGAAGCAAGTACACGGTGATGGTTGCAGACGTAATGTACACTATCAAGTACGCAGTGAATGCAGTGTGTGTGTGTTCGCTGATACGTCTCCCCCCCCCCCCCCCCTCCACACACACACACACACACTCATATTTGTTACACTGGGATTGGGGGGGATTTTGTGAAATAATACACTGTTGAAAGCTGAATGGAAATGACTGCTTGCCTGTTTTTGCTGCTGCTGATTTTGGTTGCATCTATTTAATTTCTGTTTGCTGGTTATTGTTTTGTACGACTTGACCTACCATTTTATTACCTATTAATTGTCAGACTTGACTTTGACTGGCACCCCACGCAACTAATCAAAGTCAAAACCGTTACAACATATATATTATACATTTATGTATATAATGTTAAAATATTGGCTGCTCATATTATACATGGCCAAAGTTTCAAATAATGGGGTAAACATACTTAGAAGTGATCCCTGTGAGTAGAAAGCACAGCCTCAGACTGCTCTGAATGCGAGTCGACATATTCCATATTTCATATGCTCACAAGCACGTGGTTTCTATAGTTTGTTTCTGTTGCTCCAAAAGCAAAGGAGCAGGACAGAGTGGGCTCATCAGGATCTAAATAGCTTTTGTGGCTTAAGCAGTTTCAGAAAAAGACTGAACTGAGGGGCTGCATAAAGGTACAGTACAAGACAAAAAAGTTTTTTTAAGACTAAGATTCATGCAAAGCTCTGGCGGAGTCTGAGGATAAAACTGGAGCAGATCCCCTTTAAGCTCACTAAAGGTCTCATCATTGATCTTTGCAAGTCATTTTGAAACACATTTAACATGCTTGTAACTGAATTAGGCAAGCAAGATTGTACCGAGATCCATTTGAGTACAAGAACACAATTTGAACTCTTAGACCAAGTCTTTTAACTGCTTATTTTTTCTGCACTACAACTACAGATCAATGTACCTGCACACGTGCTTGGCTGTGCATTAGGATGTGCACTGGTGGTGGGCATCTCCTCTGGTGGATTGTTTGCCACATCTTTTAGAAATTTAATATTTTTGCCGCACACACAACAAAAGCCTGGGGAAGCTGTCACGGTAGAGCCACAGAACGGACAGTAACGTTACATCTGTGGGGGGAAAAAGAGAAGAGCTTGCAAGGTCGGCGAGGTTATGTCAGAAACAGTGGATAGTTAGTTTTCCTAAATATTTAAACAATATTATTATCTGATTACCGTCATCTCCCTGTGCTCTCACCGTTATTTTCCTGCAATCGAGTTGTCATCTCTTCACAGCTTAACTTATTTTTGCCCTCTGCACCTCTGCCCATTACATTTCTTTTTACACACCTTCTCTGCTCTCCCTTTCACCCCTCTCCACCTTCCTCTTATTCAAAACCCGTCACTGATCAATGAAGTATCCAATCAAATGTGGAGATGAGGTCGAAAATAAACTAATGTTAAATGCAATTAAATCCCTGGGGTGTCCCGGAAAGTAACGTTAGTTACAGTAACGTTAGCTAACATTACTACTACGGATACACTACTCGTGTAGAACTCAAAGTCTCTAGCACGCTAACGTCAGCTGTGTAAATCAGCTTCACTTTCATTATACAGTAAAAGATGAGGGTCACATGTGAAAAACAAGAAAGAAAGAAAAATAAAAAAAATAATACATACCTTTCTGTGTTGCCTGTCCCGGCTCCAACTTTGTTCCAAACATAACTTTCTTCTTCTCGCTCACTCGCCTGTCTCTCGGGTGGAAGCTCAGCACTGCCCCTAGAGGCCTGGAGCACTTCCGTTGTATGAGTGTATATGCAGCGTTTTCTTTTTTTGCATTTGTTTTCTTATTTGCAGCGCGTTTCAGTATATGCAGCACATTTCTGTATTTGCAGCATTTTCCCTTTGCATTTGTTTTTGCATCGAGTTTGTATATCTATCTATCTATCTATCTATCTATATATATATATATATATATATATATATATATATAATATGAATAAAGAAAAGTAATAGCATACATCTCTTGAAGAAGATATTTGCATTATCTGAAGAAAATACCTGTTAGAGCTGGAAGCTGTCAGCTGCTGCTGTTCCCAGCCTTCTGAGGCTGAGAAATAAGGCCAGTGTGGAAGAGCCAAAAACTGCAGTTCGCTGCAAACCAGTTGAGGCTGGGTCAAAAACAGAGTAGTAGTAAAGAATGAATGTCCAGCTTCACGGCAGAAATAAACATTTTACAGCCTGGTACAAAAACGTGCTTGGTCTCCATAGCTAATTTCAACATTGATGACAACTGCACAGGGGATGATTTTATTGTTATTTATTGTTTACATGTTATGCATATTTGAGGGCAGTGCCACTCAAGTAATAGGCTGTCTCAGAGGCATCACTGCAGTCTGTGAGTCAAATCCATCCCTTGCTCCTCCACAGCTCCACCCTTTTGTCCAAATACAGCTATTTTGGCTCCAAAAGAACAAGATAACAACAGACGCAATGCCAAACTTGAGGCATCAAAACTGCTGTCCACAAACCAGTGGGTGATGGTAGCTATGTCCATTATTTTACACAGTCCATGGCATGCTGCTACAACAACACATTTTCAAAACCTTCTACTGCCACCTACAGGTCAAATCATGTCAAATGCTACAGACTTGTTAAGCATCATCATCTGTACAGCTCTACTGAATTTGGTTACCATGGAATATTACATTAAACAGATATGACAGTTAATAAGTAGCAAGGTGGTGTTTTAATAATGGCCACAAGGGGCTATTGGTGCCATACCTACTTATGTCATGCACATGCTCATGGTGAACTTGTTTACTATGTTTCCTTTTATCAAAGTCAACAGAATTATAAAAATATTGTGTTTTAATATTACTGTAGCACCCTGTGTGGGTAAATCTGTATGAAATTTCCCGTGCTTTGTCTCTATGTACAACATTTCAAAATGTGGTTGCAATTCACTTAAGCCACAGTTTAGAGTTATGGCCTGTTAAGTGCATCAGAACAGCTCTTTAGGCCTTGACACACCAAATCAATGTCAGGGAACTAGTGGCCATGAGAGCCCCCTGCTGACTCACCTCTTGTTGCCATGTGTGGGCCAAAATGTTGCACATAAACACACCAAACTGACAGCTAACAAGCGTGTATCTTTTGTGCCTTTGTGACATACCCCGCCACACCAGCAGACAGTGGTAGTCTGTAATTTTCATTCAAAAAGGGAAACAGGAAGACCATCTTGATGCTAGTTAGCCAGTTAGTACATTAACAAAACAATCTAATGTTGAAAGAACAGAGCATATTTACTGTTTGCCAGTGAACAGTAACACAAACCATCAGGAAACATTTGTGCTAAAGAGCTCAGTGGATAAAGAAAAACAATCTTCCCTTAACAACAACTGTGTTTCGACCTTGCTTTCTCTCCACTTTAGCTCTGTGTATACTTTCCTTATTTTCGTGTCTCCACTTGTGTGCTGAGCTTTCAGCTGATTCAACATGCTTAATCAGCTGAAAAAGGGCAACTAAAGATGATGAGGGCCAACGATGCCTGACCCAACACACTGATGAGGGTAGCAGGCAATCACCATTGGCCCAACAGTTGACCGTCGGGTTGGTGTGTCAGGGCCTTAACACTAATGATCTGCTACTTAGATGAGAATCATACTGGATTTATCTTTGGAAATCATTATAACCTCATGGTGTTAATGAAAAGTTAAACTGGTCTCGCAAACTCATTATATGCCCATTATTTGATGCATTTCTGTATTGTATAGTCTTTTCCCATCTGATCCTCACAGCAGTGATTAATCAGAACCACATTACAATTGTACACATGGTATGTACTTAGATATGTACACTGACTTGTGTGTACATTATTGGCTGATTGACTCCTTTATTCCCTATTGGTGAATTCAATTGGTCTCATTCAAGAAACTTGAGTAGAACAAATGTGGGTCTAAACTGTTTGCAGAAGGAAATTCACATGCATTTCGCCATTCATCAATATGTTAGTAGCTCCGTAGCTTTTCGCATAGGGTGATTTTGATTTCCAAAGAAGAGAACACTCGGCCCGAGATAGCCTACTTAAATGATACTCGCAGTTTACTCAAAGATGCCTTAAATTTTTATATATTTAAAATGTATATGTATGGATAGAAAATTCAGTTATATTACAAAATAATATCTCTCAAAGACAGAAATTCAGATAGGCCCGTATAGACAGGGGACACATACAGGGGTTCGGTCAAAAATGTATAAATGTGTATAAAAAAAAGTGTATAAATTGTATTCGGGCTCGGATTGGATTCGGTCAGCTTTCAGTGAAAATGTAGTGTAAAAATAAATAAAATCCTATTGTCTGTCCTGTTTATTGCTTAGGGACTGTTATTTACGTGACAACACCTGAACAGAACACACACACACATTGGCTGTTTGTTTCTACCTCGCCCCTTCCTGGAAGCCTCGGACCTTCCGCCGCCCGCCTCCGCCTTGATTAAACGCTGAGGGAAGAAAAAAAGAGGGAGACAGGTTTTTCCTATTTTATCTTATTTTGTTTTATTTCTCCCTCTCCTCGCGCTAGAAGCGTCGAACCTCCCGCCTCCCGCTTCTGTCTCAAACACAGAGGTCTCCCTCTCCGCAGCTGAGCACCCACAGCACATGCCTGGCCTGTTAAATAGCCTGTAACCACTGTGTGACACAAACTCAGTGCTTTGGTCATTAAATAATGTTGGGCTTGGTTCGGGTTCGGACAGAAATATGCTGCCCGTGCTGCACTCTAATGCACACACACACACAAACACATGGAAAACCGGACATTATCATCAGTTTTAAAAAAGTCTATAAACACAATGCTTGAACAAACATTACTATTTCTGTGTGCACGTTTTGTAATTAATAACATGGTTATTGTAGATTAGCTGGACTAACTGTTAGCTGTTAGCTGTTAGCCGCTAGCGATGTCTGTAATAACTCAGTAACTCAATAAATGGTCCGTGAAAAAAATATTTTTTCCAGCGGGTATCTTAGTTACAACATGGTTGAGCTAGAAAAGCAGTTTTGTATTGCTATGTATGGTATTTAATCAGTTTTGGGAAATCACGATGTCTAGAAAGCATCAGTGCAGCTGACAGGGACACCTTACAGCAGCAGTAACGCAGCATCAGGACATCATCTGTTAAAAGCCTCCCGTTGTCGGATACGACATGAAACTACTCCAGTTAGCTCAATCATGTTGTAACTAAGACATCCACTGGAAAATTTTTTTTTCATGGACCGTTTATTGAGTTACTGAGTTATTACAGACACCGCTAACAGCTAACAGCTAACAGCTAACGGTTAGCCCAGCTAATATACGATAACCATTTTATTAATTACAAAACATGCAAACAGAAATAGTAATATTTGTTCAATCCTTGTGTTTATAGGCTTTACAAACATCAGATTATTATTATTATTTTTTTAATTTTATATATTTTATTAACCCCCCTGAGGGGAAATTTTTTCACTCTTACTGTCAATTACACACAGGTCTGAAATACACACACATGCACAAACAGGACCTATACATGCACAAAGTGGAGCGATATCAGAGTGAGGGGGCTGCCTTGATCAGGTGCCCCGAGCAGTTGGGGGGGTTTGGTGCCTTGCTCAAGGGCACCTCGGCAGTGCCCAGGAGGTGAACTGGCACCCCTCCAGCTACCAGTCCACACTCCATATTTGGTCCGGACGGGGCCTCGAAGAGGCAACCCTCCGGTTCCCAACCCAGGTCATTATGGACTGAGCTACTGCCGCCCCGCAGTCTAAACGGTGATATAGTGACGTGAAAAATTTGAGATATATATATAAACTCTGCTGGTTTCCTACCCGGAAGTATTTGTAAACAACAAGGCGATTCCCTCTATACAAAACTGGAAAAGGCTGTTCTCTGAATAAATGAAATAACAAACCAATGCGCTCCTCCTCTGCCCTCTTTACGCACTGTAGCCCCAAACTGCATATCATTTTTTGTTTTATTAGATTATGAGAGATGCAATGTGGGAGACGTAAACATTAAAACAAATTGAGTTTTGGTTTAATAAGACTTGTGAACGATCGATTGGTGAACCCAAATCTGTCTGGGAGAGTTGGATGTAGACAGTATCGTTTTACGCCAGACAGTTTTATCTTAGGCCACTTGTTAAACTTAACATTGGACTGCCTGTATTAAGTTGTTTTAAAAGTGGTTTAATTTCACAACAATGCTGGGGCTTAGGGCAAACTGACAGAGGGGTCTCTCCGATGATGAAAGCAAAGCGCTTGTCTGCAGCAAGCCCCAACCTCCGGGGGAGACGAGTGAGACCAATGCGGAAGTGCCAAAAACTGCAGTTCACTGACTGTCCACTTGAGGCTGGCTCCGGAAGTGAGTCAATCCTCATAGACCCCCATGTTAAAATACCCAACTTTAGAGCAGAAATAAACATGTTTACAGCCTGGTACAAAAAATGGTTTTGGTCTCTATAGTTAATTTCCCCTTTCATGACAACTGTGGGGGGGGGGGGGGGGGGGGGGTGAATTTTTTTTCTAAGTCTTCCGTTTAAATGTTATTAAGGTTTGAAATGCCGCATAATTAAGGGCGTGGTCATTTTGAGTGACAGGTGGCACCATCACGGGTGGCTAACTAGCATGCTAACTAGCCGCTGGCTCCGCTGTGCGGAGTAAGGTCAGACTCGGCCGTCTACTCTGCGTCATCTCAGCCAATTCGTGCCCATGTTCAAGGCATTGAACCTGTCCTCTCATCCATGTTTGTGCCTTTTGGATATTTTTTCAGGCAAATATTGGAGTAATATGGCTTGCTGTTCGATTAATTATACCAACAGACCGTCCAAGAAGTCTGTGCTCCAGGTTTTTCGGTAAGTGAAATTTGGAAATTCTAGTATTATTTTATTTATGTTTATATGTTAGCACTAATTAGCCGTCACCATCTAGCTTGTCAGCAGCGTGTATTGGTGTCTGCAGTCACCACCTAGCTTGTCAGCTTATTATTATATTATTAAGCCTTTATTTAGGACATGTAAAATCACGATGATACCGGAGGTCTCATTTTCAAGTGCAACCTGTATCACAGCAGCAACATCCACATCAAGTTACAGAACAGCAGACAATACGATACAACACAAGCTTAGCTCGTTAACTAGCTAACCAGCCAGCTAACGGTTAGCCTTTGAGCAAGACGCCAGTCCGGGGATGCATCGAAATCAGAGCCTGACAGAGAAGTGTTAGGATTTAGGCATTTAGGGGGAGAATATTTTGAACAAAAGGCTGAGGCTGTGTGAGGTTTGAAAATAAAGGTCCACCACATTAGTTAGCTAACGTGATGCAATGTTACCATCATATGAGCAGTGTAACGTTAACGTAACATTAAGGCTATACTTGTGTATGTTAAATTAAAAAGTGGTGAACTGTATGAAATTACAATAAGGTGTGTAATGTAATTAAAAAAAAAACTAATGTGACATTTGACTGTCACATATAAAATATTAATAAGATTAGCGTATGATATAGGCCTGTAGATACACAACAAAAGATAATGCTCAGACAGAATATGAGGACTGTGGTGGCCACCACCTCTGTTTTTTCCTAAAATAAACTGATTATGATCTGTTGAACACTGAAGTAAGTTACGTTGTATTGTTTGCATGTAAAGGAGTCTGTGAAGTAGGTAACCTAACGCATATCTTACTTTTAATATCTATTTGTCTGTGTAAAGTTTTCCTATAGGTGACCCAGACAGACTGGACCAGTGGACACTCAACACGAGGAGACAGAACTGGACTCCAAACAAGACTTCCCATCTGTGCAGTGAACACTTTGAGAGTCATCACTTCAGCACTGACTGCAGGAAAAAGACACCTTTTTTCATACAGTACCTCACAAAGAGTCAAGAAACTTATTAGTTTAAAATGATGAATTATTGTCCATAATACATTTAAATGCATTACATAAATTACTAATTGTCATACATGACAAAGTACTTGATTAGGGCACAGCTTGCTCTGTACTATTACTGATAAGGTGAAATTACTGACACACCAGTGCAGTTTAGTGTTCCCCTGATGCAAAAGGCCAAATGAAGATTTTATCAATCAAGGGACATGACATGTATTTACCAACTTTAACATTTTAGTTCCTTTTATGCAAAGACCCTTTATCAAAGTGAGAATTACTACCTTTTTCCCCACACAGTCTGTGAAGAACCAATGGAAAAAAATATTCTCATAATGAGACAGCCGAACATAGCATGATTCCACAGTGGCAGTGAGCTTTGATAACAGTTTCCTTTTGATAGCAACAGTTATTTTAATGTGGATGAATTGCATATTGTACATTCATACTCCAGTTGTCTTGATAGTACAGTTAAATTTAAAATCACATTCAAATATAAAGTCGAATATCTACAGAACTTAAACACAAAACTATTTTATAAATGACAGCCACTTACTCAGCAATAAGATCATTTTGATGGTGAGTGGGCTTTTAACCAAGACAGGCTGTTGTCAGTGTTTTCTACCTGTGTTTTTAACCTGTCATCTTTCTCTCGTGTAGGACACTTGAGGAAAGTTACAACGCATCCACCAATGTGATATTTACTCCACAGTAAAGAGGTTGTTTCACAAGAAATTAAGATTTTGCAAATTATGACACTGGGTCCTAATCCATAGGTTTTATAATTACTGTTACAAATATTTTCATTTATTTCATGTGTACTTTTTGTAACCTTTTAATATGGATGTTTTCATGAATGCAAGCTCTGACTTAATTTTGTTAAACTGGTTGTGTAATGGTTAGAATTTTTGTGATAAAAAGGGGATCAGACAAAATTTACTTTAGAGTAAAAGCACATTTTCTGAAAGCTGTCTTTCATCAGTTTCCTGTGATGATTGGAAATATAGTGGTGATTTAAACCATTAACAAAATATAATAGTTATTAATGGCATCTTAATGTTTTCATTTATGTCTTAACATTTACCCAAGTTTGCATTTATCTTAGCAGAATGTAAAAAAAAAATGAAAAGCTGATGTTATGTGCTGGTTTTGTTTGGACATTTCTTTAAGACAAATGAAGAAAATTCACTGAGAAACTATTTTCCTTTTGTGAAAAACAAGGAAATATCTGCACACTGAATAGTTTTAAGTCCCGTCGGAGGTATTATTTATTTGTGACATTGTGACATATGAGAAGGTTCTGTGAGTATTGCTCGGTATTGAGGCTTATATAGTGAGGCTAAAAAAAACAACAACACATAATTGGGTGATTATCTTTTTGTTTGCCTCACTATAAAAATGTCACCTTTACCTGAGGAAGACCCTCTCAGAGTTGGCAACATAGCGAACAAGTGATACCTCCTTGGGGGCTTCAAAACTATTGTGTCCAGCTAATTCTTTGTTTTTCACTTTGAGCCCTTTTATCCAGTCACATTCTTCTGTGTTAAAACTAGACTTCTAACAGAGCAGCAAACAAAGGTTACTCTCCAAAATCTTCTCAGGCTCTGCTGCTGGGTGTAAGGTGCTTAGTTATCTTCAAGTACAAAGTTAAAATAATCAAGCCTACAATTTTTTGTCAGTGACAATGTTAAACATTAATGCTTAATGTTTTATCTGTAGTGTATGATTTGTTTGCCCTTTCAATTGACAGTCAGATTTGATTGTGAAATACAACATTCAGTCAGTAACAAAGACAAAAGGAGTGCAAATATAAATAGAATTTATTGAAATTTTAAACAAGTTATAGATGAATATCAAAAACTCAACATTAGCCATGACAGCCTGGGCTATGATCAGGCCTAACAAAATGTGTCCTAAAGGCCAAATTCAAAAGCAGTGACACTGCCAACTGTAAGCAGTTCACTGTGTTTGGAGGTGGTCTTTAAGACAATTAAATTAATGAATTTACTTAAAAACATATAATTTCTCCTACGTGTGAGATGAATGTGTCTGATGTGAGGGTGCTCAATTATGGCACCATTTAAACTATGAACAAATGTCGCCATAACACTGTAAACACATTTCCTCGCCTTATCAGTCTTTGCTGGATTGCCACCAGCCTCCCACCTGCACCTTTGGGCCAATGAAGAAAATATTATCTTAATGCCAGGATGCTGGAGGTGAAGCTGGTGCAGGTCCTCCTTTATCATGCTGACCAGCTTGACACTGCTGACCTTACCCATGTTACTGCCGCCACAGTGGATGATGAAGACATCTGGTGCTGCTCTTCCTCGCAGGGAGTGGGAAAAGAAGGAGAGAAGGCCTCCCCACTGCAGTCAGCCAAACCAGCAGACACGGACGCCCGGCATGCTGAGGGTGCTTCCCAAGGTCTCTGCAGCTCTCTGGACACCATGCCGGACATAGCTGTCACCAATGCTCCACATTGCATATGAAAGTAAAATGAGTGTAATAAATAATTAGCGTTATATATTTAAAAAAAAGTTGAAGTGTTTTTTTTTTAAGATAACAGCTGAATCATTGTTTCAGGGTTTGTTGTATAACGTTAGTTTCAGCTAAACTCAACTTACCTTACTTACTTAGTTTCGTGAGGGAGCTGGCACCAAGCGGGAGCAGCCAACACCACAGGGCTAGCCAAAGTAGCATAGCTTCTTAGCCACATAGCTTCTTAGCCTAGCTTGTTAGCCTTAGCTAACTTAGCAGCGCCGAGCGAGGTGGGCGTGTTTAAGCAACCAGGCTTCCTTCGGCCCGCCTCTTTGCCCATTTTTGATTGTCCGGGAGTTGGGCGGAGTCAGGCACTGCCAAGATGGCGACATCCAGAGCGGAGTATTTTGAGCTTCAAATCCACTCTTCAGAAACGGATGGATGACATCACGGTGACTACGTCCATTATTTTATACAGTCTATGGTCTGCAGCAGAGAGCTGTTACTGGGCGGAGCCTCCTGTAGGTGTTGTGGTTTTCTTGTGTGTTGCCTACCTTTTGCATCAAGTTTCATGTCAAACTATTTTTGTTTGACTGTTTGGATGGTTCTTACAGAGGACACGGAGTTAATGGCACACGTTACCTACTTCCAAGTCTTTGATTTACTTTTCTCATAATTACTAATAATAGAAGAAACTAAAATGTTTTCCTCAACCCCACTTCACCTAAAATAACTTTATTCTCAGCATCGTTTTCTCTCTTTTTCTCTGTTTCTCTGTCTTTGTTTGCTCCATGTTTGCAGGTCGACAGGTGCACCTTTCCATAGTAATTATAACCTCCATTAGGCTGACCAAACGTCCTCTTTTGCCCGGACATATCCACTTTTCACATCCCGTCCGGGGCGTCCAGGGGTTTTTTATAAACTGATGATAATGTCCGGTTTTCCGTGTGTTTGTGTGTGTGTGTGTGCATTAGAGTGCAGCACGGGCAGCATATTTCTGTCCGAACCCGAACCAAGCCCAACATTATTTAATGACCAAAGCACTGAGTTTGTGTCACACAGTGGTTACAGGCTATTTAACAGGCCGGGCATGTGCTGTGGGTGCTCAGCTGCGGAGAGGGAGACCTCTGTGTTTGAGACGGAAGCGGGAGGCGGGAGGTTCGACGCTTCTAGCGCGAGGAGAGGGAGAAATAAAACAAAATAAGATAAAATAGGAAAAACCTGTCTCCCTCTTTTATTTTATTTTCAGCGTTTAATCAAGGCGGAGGCGGGCGGCTGGAGGTCCGAGACTTCCAGAGAGGGGAGAGGTAGAAACAAACAGCCAATGTGTGTCTGTGTGTGTTATGTTAAGGTGTTGTCACGTAAATAACAGTGTCCAAGCAACAAACAGGACAGACAATAGGATTTTATTTATTTTTACACTACATTTTCACCGAAAGCTAATCGAATCTGACCCGAGCCCAAATACAATTTATAGCTACATTTTTGACCAAACCCGCCCGACCCATCGGTTACCATCGGGCTCGGATCGCCACACTCTAGTGTCTGTATGTGTCTCCTATTGGGGCCTATCTGAATTTCTGTCTTTGAGAGATATTATTTTGTAATATAACTGAATTTTCTATCCATACATATAAATTTTAAATATATAAAAATTTAAGGCATCTTTGAGTAAACTGCGAGTATCATTTAAGTAGGCTATGTCGTGGCCGGCCGAGTGTCGTCTTGTTTGGAAATCAAAATATGGTCACCCTAACCTCCATATATGGTGGTCACTGGCTATTCATGGACAAGGATGTATGCTAATTGCTGATGAGCAGGAGTGCGCTTTCAGTTTACGACTGATTGGCATTCATGAATATACACACGTACCTACTATCAAATCTGAAAATCAAATTCTGTGGTATACATGAACCCACAGTAGGTTTTTAGCACCAAGGTTGTTCATGTGCAAATCCACAGATTTACTGACATTTCATGAGTGAGACCCACTGTCTCTAAATTTATTCACTGGTCCATAACTATATATTTCTTGTGATGGTAAGACCCATCTGTCCATTCCTTCTAACCTTTACTTTCAGATTGTCTTCTTTAAAGGGGCAAAAAGCGAAATCGTTTCACCGCTAGGTTTGCTGTTGTGCGCTGCCTGTAGACCAAAACAAAGTGTGTCATAAGCCACACCTCCCTCTACCTCTGCTCTCCACCCCCAACCCCCCACTCCCCACTCGCCTCGTTACCTATCTGTGTAGCCGAGCACCGCAGCACCTCCACTGACTATTACAGACGGTCTTGGTGTTTCCTCCGTAGGCTCCACTTCACTCAGCTTCACTCAGCTGCCCGATAAACCCGCTGCTTCTTCCCACTTTAACCTGAATAACAAACCAGGGCTCGGTGCTCCAGTTGGATCCAAACGGAGAGCCGAGGCTAGCTGGGAAGCTAGCGGAGGCTAACTGGCTGTGCTTCCCTCCATCATGCTGCGCTAGCCGCTCCCAGCTAGTCCCGGCTCTCCCTTTGGATTCAAACGGAGAGCCAGGGCTAGCTGGTAAGCTAGCGGAGGCTAACTGGCAGTACTTCCTTCTGGTCATGCTCCTAGCTAGCTCTGGTTTGTTATTCAGGTTAAAGTGTGAAGAAGCAGTGGAGTGAAGTGGAGCCTGAGGAGGAAGCACCGGTTAGCCCCGGTTTCACTACAGGCAGATTCACTCGCTACAGGGGCGAGGGAATAAAACCTAAACAGCCAACTTAGTTTGGCTTAGTTTAGCGAGAGCATATCTATGTTTCCAGGGTTCTATGTTTCCCGGGTTCTATGTTCCCCACTTAACCCTGCAAAAAAGGTTCTATGTTCCCTGCTTACACAAAAAAGGTTCTATGTTTCCCAAGTTCTATGTTGCCCGCTCAGCCAAACGGGAAACATAGAACCCTTTTTGTGTAAGCGGGGAACATAGAAGCTTTTTTGCAGGGTTAAGTGGGGAACATAGAACCCGGGAAACATAGAACCCTAGAAACACAGGGATGACCCCAGTTTAGCAGTTAGCGATGTCTTTCACTCACTCTTGGTCTCTGCTGTGTTTAGCAATTCCGCTGTGTACTTTAATGATGATGGTACCTGTAATAAATATTATAATATATTTGCTGAGATTGAGGCGAGGCTTAGTGACTAGAAGAGCTGGTAGAAGCGCTCCATAGCTGTAAGTTACTCCAGTAGCCGGTGGCAGCCGACTCGGCTCGAGCCATCGCTGGATCCCGGCTAGTGCTAACACCGGGAGCTAACGCTAACGTTCCTACTCTTCTCCATGAGTGAGAGGGATGTTTTAGCCTGGCTACATTTTACAATGATAATTGCAAATGTTAGCTGGGCTGCCAGGATACTCATCTAACACTAACCCATTGCTGAGACCGAACCACTAATAACTCAAGCTCTGGACATTAACCCATGCTACGATTGTAACATTAAATTTAATTGAATCGACATAGCGACATGTGCCAAACGTTACTGTAACACTAATTAAAACAGACATTTGACTTTATGTTGTACCTGTCCAGGAGAAGAAGAGCTAGCTCAAATTGTAGCTCCTTTAGCTCTCGCAATGCTCTCCACCTTGGAAATGCAAGGCCAATGTTAATCCAGGTTCTGTCCTTTTCTTTATCTGACAACTTCTTTGCCAACGACCGTTGTTTCTTTAGAGGTAATGTCGGATCCTGGTCGTCCTCAGGTGAACGTTTGTTCTGCTCTCCGCCATTTCGCTTCGAAAATACGCGCTGCCATTGCTCACTGGCTGTAGCCTTTTATAGGGAGGGAAGGCCAAGGGCTCCGAGAGGAGGGAGGAGGCGGCGATTCACATGAACGTACATGAACGCACAGCTGGACCGGCTTGTAAACAAGGGGCTGGAGATTAACACAGAGAGAGGGTGTGTGATGTCATGCTATACTCGAGATGAAATTACACCCCTAGTTCTTCACATAGCGATTTTTTAAATTCCTTCAATCTAGAAATGATGAATTTCCGCTTATTGTCCCTTTAAGTAAAGGCATGTCATTAAGATGTGTAGCTGTTATGGTTCCTTCATTTATATAAAATGTATATTGTAATGATCTCAGGTTCATCTTTTGACTTGTTAATGATGTCACTAAACAATACAAGATAATAATGATACATATTTTAAATGTATCATCAGTCACAGTCATTGTCTCCTCCAATCAATGCCAATCAACCACATAGCGAGCTTTTACACTGTTGATCTGTTTCCAGATAAAGAAGTTAGCCCGCAGACAACAGCAACAGCAAGAGCAACACAAAAGGCAAAGGCTAAGCCAAGGTGAGGAATTATCGTGTGTGTGTGTGTGCATGTGTCTTTGTGTGTGTGTGTGCGTGTGTGAAGGAAAAGCACAACTTATGTCCACTTGCAAGATGTAATCTGTCCATTGTAATTGTTATGACAGTAACTGAGAGTTAATTAACTTGTGAATTATTTGGAGAAACAGTTAAAAATAACTGATTTATTATTGGAGCAATAATCAGAGTGGAGTCACTATGCAAACACTTCCAGTTTTGTAGGCTTTAGAATGAGTCCCATAATCTGGTAAATGTAAGTGTCTTTGACAGTGGGGCTATAAATTGTGAGCCACAGCCATGATTTTCACTGCTGCACAGCTCTTCACAGCTATAGGCTTATTACCACTGTGGTCTCACAACAGACAGTTTAGATAAGTGTCTCAGTGCTTTGGCAAACACTGCCTCTATCTGCTCAGGGACTTCCGGCATGTCAATATTGGCATTGCAGCAGGGTTTATTATAGTGGAAGCTGCTGTTGTTAACCAAATGAGCTAAGCAAACCAGCAAACGGAGGTTGTTTGAAATTAATGTTAGGATGAGATGAAGCCTCATGGATGACTGGTGAGACACCTTCAAGATCAAACAACCAGTTGGTTTAGACAATGCTTTTACAGGATATGCTTTAATACGATTTTTTATTTTTTTTGTAAACCATTCATATCTGTCGAAAAAACATGACTGTAGTGTCTGTGTTCACAGCTATAGATATGTTTGGTGCTCAGTACTCCAGAGCATGAGAATCATTTTTTAAAAATAGATTTTTAGTCATTTGTATAGTAATATATATTCATACAACCATACAGGCAAGTATGTCAATATGTATTCATGGACAGATGAAAAGAAAATGAATAAATTAAAACAGCTGTTCAAACAATAAACACACAGACGCAGCCTATATATATACAGTACAGGCCAAAAGTTTGGACACATCTTCTCATTCAATGCGTTTTCTTTATTTTCATGACTGTTTACATTGTAGATTCTCACTGAAGGCATCAAAACTATGAATGAACACATGTGGAGTTATGTACTTAACAAAAAAAGGTGAAATAACTGAAAACATGTTTTATATTCTAGTTTCTTCAAAATAGCCACCCTTTGCTCTGATTACTGCTTTGCACACTCTTGGCATTCTCTCCATGAGCTTCAAGAGGTAGTCACCTGAAATGGTTTTCCAACAGTCTTGAAGGAGTTCCCAGAGGTGTTTAGCACTTGTTGGCCCCTTTGCCTTCACTCTGCGGTCCAGCTCACCCCAAACCATCTCCATTGGGATCAGGTCCGGTGACTGTGGAGGCCAGGTCATCTGCCGCAGCACTCCATCACTCTCCTTCTTGGTCAAATAGCCCTTACACAGCCTGGAGGTGTGTTTGGGGTCATTGTCCTGTTGAAAAATAAATGATCGTCCAACTAAAAGCAAACCGGATGGGATGGCATGTCGCTGCAGGATGCTGTGGTAGCCATGCTGGTTCAGTGTGCCTTCAATTTTGAATAAATCCCCAACAGTGTCACCAGCAAAACACCCCCACACCATCACACCTCCTCCTCCATGCTTCACAGTGGGAACCAGGCCTGTGGAATCCATCCGTTCACCTTTTCTGCGTCTCACAAAGACACGGCGGTTGGAACCAAAGATCTCAAATTTGGACTCATCAGACCAAAGCACAGATTTCCACTGGTCTAATGTCCATTCCTTGTGTTTCTTGGCCCAAACAAATCTCTTCTGCTTGTTGCATCTCCTTAGCAGTGGTTTCCTAGCAGCTATTTGACCATGAAGGCCTGATTCGCGCAGTCTCCTCTTAACAGTTGTTCTAGAGATGGGTCTGCTGCTAGAACTCTGTGTGGCATTCATCTGGTCTCTGATCTGAGCTGCTGTTAACTTGCGATTTCTGAGGCTGGTGACTCGGATGAACTTATCCTCAGAAGCAGAGGTGACTCTTGGTCTTCCTTTCCTGGGTCGGTCCTCATGTGTGCCAGTTTCGTTGTAGCGCTTGATGGTTTTTGCGACTCCACTTGGGGACACATTTAAAGTTTTTGCAATTTTCCGGACTGACTGACCTTCATTTCTTAAAGTAATGATGGCCACTCGTTTTCTTTAGTTAGCTGATTGGTTCTTGCCATAATATGAATTTTAACAGTTGTCCAATAGGGCTGTCGGCTGTGTATTAACCTGACTTCTGCACAACACAACTGATGGTCCCAACCCCATTGATAAAGCAAGAAATTCCACTAATTAACCCTGATAAGGCACACCTGTGAAGTGGAAACCATTTCAGGTGACTACCTCTTGAAGCTCATGGAGAGAATGCCAAGAGTGTGCAAAGCAGTAATCAGAGCAAAGGGTGGCTATTTTGAAGAAACTAGAATATAAAACATGTTTTCAGTTATTTCACCTTTTTTTGTTAAGTACATAACTCCACATGTGTTCATTCATAGTTTTGATGCCTTCAGTGAGAATCTACAATGTAAACAGTCATGAAAATAAAGAAAACGCATTGAATGAGAAGGTGTGTCCAAACTTTTGGCCTGTACTGTACATATATATATATATATATATATATATATATATATATATATGTGTGTGTGCATATATATATATATATATATATATATATATATATGTATGTATATACATATATATATATGTATGTATATACATACATAAACACCCTCTCTCCCTCTTAGGGTGGTGTCTATGTCATCCTCAAGCTTGGGTCCTCTACCAGAGTTTTTTAAGGGTTCTGTGCAGGATCTCAGCTGTTCCTAGGACTGCACACTTTTGGATGCTGGAGGCTGAAGATGTTGTTCCTGGAATCTGCCAGGGCCACTCTCCCAGTCTGGGGGTCACTGCCCTGAGTGCTCCTACTACCACAGTGACCATGTCAACCTTGACCTTCTACATCTGTTCCAGCTGTTCTTTCAACCCTTGATACTTCTCCACTTTTTTGTGTTCCCTTCTTTTTGATGTTGCTATCAGCTGGTATTGCCACATCTATCACCGCTGCCCTCTTCTCAATGAGGCTTTTACCTGGTTAAATAAAGGAGATATATATATCTACTGGTGTTTGTCAACCACCACTACTTCTGGCTGGTTAGCCAGCAGCTGTTTGTCAGTCTGGAAGCCGAAGTCCCACAGGATCTAAGCCCTGTTGTTCTCAACCACCTTTGGTGGTGTGTCCCACTGGGTACTTCGAGTCCATACTGGGTACAGATATTCCTGTACACTATCTCAGCCTCTTGGTTGTGCCTCTCCATGTGCGATGATCCTGCTTGCATCTTACACCTTGCCACTATGTGCTGAACCATCTCAGGGGCATCTTTGCACAGCCTGCATCTTGGGACTGATCTGCTGTGGTAGACCCTGGCCTTTATGGCCAATGTGCTTATGGCCTGTTCTTGTACTGCGATGATTAGTGCCTCTGTGCTGTCTGGCCGTCCAGCATTCTCCAGCCACTGGTAGGTCTTCTTGATATCAGCCACCTCCTTGGGTCCCAGGGCTTGTCCCTCCATGTTGTTTGCTCCTCCGCCTCTTTGCCCTCATCAGGTTTCTATTGTCATCTGTGCTACTAGGCATTCATGGAGTGCATTTAGCTTCTTCAGCCAGCATGTATGGATTATATCAGGGCCCGGTGCTGTCCAACTCTCATCTTTGACACTCTTTCCTGGGTGTCTGCCACTAAAACTCCCAGAACTGATTTCTCATGATGCTTTCAAAGAAATCTTAAAGGACCTGGGGCTTGAAAGTTGTCGGAAGTGTTCTTGCACTTAAACTCCTATATTACCTATGCACACCTGAAACTATATTTTTTATCATTTCTGTATGTATGAAACCTGAATGTTATGTGTTTTTATTGTGTGCTGCCCTCTTGGCTAGGTCACTCTTGAAAAAGAGGTTTCTTTTGATCTCAACGAGTTTTTACCTGGTAAAATAAAGGTTTAGAATTGAGATGGTTACTGGTTTTTGTTCAGGGAGGTTGCTGTGGCCAGCTCTTAGGTCTACTAGCCATTGGGCATCAGTGTTGTGTGATTCTTCTCTTTCCTATATGCCCTTACAGTATGTTTCCATCTCAGCTCTTGGTGGGTCTGACCTGCTGTTATTTCTCTGCCACTGAGAGAACACCTTGGCTGGTTCAGTGGAGAACAGCCTGTTTATTCTCCTGGCATCTACTTCTTTGGTGTATCTCTTCAGCTGGGTGGCCAGAGCTGTTAGTCTTTGTTTGGCAATTTCAAGGGCCTCAGGAATGGAGAGCTTGTTGTATTTCCTTGGTACTCCTTTATTCACCATGCTCCCTCTGTGTAGTTCTGCTAGTTGGGTAACTTCTCTCTGTGTTGCCTTTATCTTGACCTCCAACCGTCTCTTCCAATGGATGGTTCTTCTTCCATCCCTGGTTCTTATGTATCAGGTTCGTCTTGTATCCAAGCATCTCCAGGATTACTGTTGCTGTACTGTGAATTAGCTTACAGTGATGATGTGAATCAGCTCTCCGTGATGGTCCTTGCAGGGATGATATTTAGGGCAGCAGTCACATCTTCTGGTAGTTCATCTGAAGGTACTTGGCAACTCAGCTTCAGGATTCATCGGAGGCTCCAGGTTTCCAGTTTGCTCATGATCTTCCTTCTCAGGTCAGCTGCTCTTACAGTGGGACTGTTTGTATTGACTGGGGCTTGGTACCCGATCCCGGATTGTGGGGGTGATGATGACATCCCCCCACTGACCTGTCATCCTGGCTCTTTCTTGCCGTAGCATTGTTGAAGTATTTCATTGATCTCTAGTTGTGATAGTAGTTGGCAGTTGCGGATGTTGGAACACTGTGCTACCAGATGTTTCTTAGTTAGTCTTGATTGTGGGTTTCGAGGTTTCAATAGGTCCCACATTCTCTGCATATATCCCCTCTCTCTGGAATTGCTGATGTAGTAGCATTCCATCAGTTCTGTGTTCTCCGCCCTTCTCCATGTATATCTTGTTCCAGTGAGCCATTTGTCATCAGATTGCCCTGGCTCCCTAGCAACTGATGTGGACCTTGTTAACCCGGGTGACATCCCAGCCGGTATGACTTCATCAGTATTGTAATCACTCATATCTGAGGTAGGCAGGTATAGCATTAGGAGTCTTACCTAAGGACCCTTACTGGATGATGTTCACCAATTTTTATTGTCTCATATCAGGATAAAATCCTATCATCCAATCATACCCCTTTTCCATCAAATTAGCTCTAGTTCTTGAACCAGTTCTGTTCAGGATTCTTGGAACCTTGGTGCTATTCAATGAACCCACCTGCATTTCCATCAGTTTTGAGTGAAACCCTTCTAAACAAGGAAATGTTATAAACCAAGGGTGTTGCAGTGGAAGCAAGTTTGCCAGTCACATTGATTAGCTACAAACTTCTGTTCTGTTATTACATTTATTTGTTTTTACCCCAAAAAAGCGTGGACCAACTATCAGTTACCGTTGTTGCCCTATCCATCCTCTCCCTCCAACCTCTAGAATAAGACACGTCGACCTATGTCATCATGATTTGCACTTCAAGTCAAGAAAAACCTGCTTTTTGTTTGGTTTCAGCTGTGAACCAAGTTTTTGGGTTTTGAACCAATTTATTTTTTTGGTCAAAAGGCTCTGAACGGTTCAAAATTAGGTCTAGGAAGTGGAACAGAACTTGTTCCATGCTGGTGGAAAGGGAGTATCAGAGTCTGGAGCACTTTCCAAAACACACCGTCAACATTACTGATGGCATAACAATGAACACACTGAGTTTTTGGTGGATTTAATTTGTAAAACAACAGAAGCAGCTGTACCCAAAACTACAGTTACGTAATTTCAGAAACAGTACAAAAACATTCAAGATGCCATAAACCCGCACACAGTCTGGAAACATGGACAATCATAAAGCAGCAGCCTACAATCTAAGTAGAGAAAAAAAGAAACTAAAATGCAGCAGGAGCTGATGGGATCGCATTTCACTAGAGTTACATGACTTTGTGTGACAAAGACGTGATTGTTTATTTGATTGACCGAGCGACCAACTGGCCAACCGACTGATTAACTGATTGATCGATTGATCTTTTGAGATACAGGTACTCGTTCAGGTTGAGGTACAGTACAGCTGAATCTGGTTCAGGTTCAGGTTTGAGTAATGATGTGTGGAAAGCTGTAAACTGTAATCAGTCATTCATTACACATTACTCAATGAGTAAGTATTTTACTTGAAAGCAAAAGCCGTAAAAGGAATACATTATGTCATGCATTACTACTACAGTTCTGCCAAAGGTGCCTTTAAACTGCTGGTTTATCTTATTCCTTCTCTCAACCAATATCACAGCTGAATCTGACTGCCAGTCCCTCATCAACAGTCCCTCTCCTACAATGGTCTGTGAGCAGTTTTGGAAAGGATCAAGACCACTATGGGCTAGCTCCCTGCTATAAGGGTCTGCAGGCAAGCCAAAGCTGGACCAGCGTCAGTCAAAATAAACACAACTATGCACAAATTACCATTAAAAATATAATATCTATACAAAACAGTATTGAAACTTAGTAGTAACCATGAAAAAAAATTGAACCAATAATTACAAACATAATTTGTAATTTTTGAAAAGAATTCTCCATCTACACGTCTGGATGTAACTAATATGGCTGTACAGACCACCACTGTCTACAATGCTGTCTCAGAATCAGAATCAGAATCAGAATTGGTTTTATTGCCAAGTAGGTTTTCACATTCAAGGAATTTGGCTTGGTGTATTGGTGCATAACAAAGAATATAAAATATATAAAAAATATAGAGTAATTAGAAGCATACGTATAAAAAAGAAATACTATAAACAATTAAATATAAAATCTGAATGCAAATAACAATAATAGTAATATCAAAAATGTAAAAAATATGTACACTGTAAACATGAATAGAGTTGTATGCAAATAACAGTTGTGCAAAGTACAGATGTGCAAAAGCAACAGAATGCAGTGTATGCAGGTGAATGGCCAAGATGATGAAGAGATGTCAGACTGTGTGTTACGGGGGGTGGGGGGGCAGAGTAGGTGAGGGTCTCTGGTCTTGTTGATGAGGCCAGCTGCAGATGGAAAGAAACTGTTTTTGTGGCATGAGGTTTTGGTCTCAAAGAGTTTGTGTCCAGGGTAGGAGGGATCAGCCACAATCTTTCCTGCACGCCTCAGAGCCCTGGAGGCATATAGGTCCTGAAGGGAGGGAAGATTGCAGCCAATCACCTTCTCGGCGGAGCGAATGATACGCTGCAGTCTGCTTTTGTCCTTGGCAGTGGCAGCAGTGTACCAGATGGTGATGGAGGAGGTGAGGATGGACTCAATGATGGCAGAGTAGAAGTGCACCATCATTATCTTTGGCAGGTTGAATTTCTTCAGCTGCTGCAGGAAGTACATCCTCTGATGTGCTTTCTTTATAAGGGAGCTGATGTTCTGGGTTCTTCCTGAAGTCTACAGCCATCTCCACTGTCTAAAGAGTGTTGAGCTCCAGGTTGTTCAGCCTGCACCAGGTCACCAGCTGGTCAATCTCCCACCTGTAGGCGGACTCATCCCCGTCAGAGATGAGTCCGATGAGGGTGGTGTCGTCCGTGAACTTCAGGAGCTTGATGGACTGATGACTAGAGGTGCAGCTGTTGGTGTACAGGGAGAAGAGCAGAGGAGAAAGAACACAGCCTTGGGGGGATCCAGTGCTGATAGTCTGGGTGTCGGAGACATGTCTCCCCAGCTTCACATGCTGCCTCCTGTCAGACAGGAAGTCAGTGATCCACCTGCAGGTTGAGTCAGGCACACTCAGCTGGGAGAGCTTGTCCTGTAGCAGAGCCGGGATGGTTGTATTGAAGGCAGAGCTGAAGTCCACAAACAGAATCCTGGCTTAGGTTCCTGGGAAGTCCAGATGGTGGAAGGTGAAGTGGAGAGCCATGCTGACAGCATCGTCTACAGACCTGTTGGATCTGTAGGCGAACTGCAGAGGGTCCAGAAGAGGGTCGGTGATGGCCTTGAGGTGTGACAGCACAAGACGCTCCAAGGACTTCATTACCACAGAGGTCAGGGCGATGTGTCTGTAGTCATTAAGTCCTGTAGTCCTTGGGTTTTTGGGGACGGGAATGATGGTGGAGGTCTTGAAGCAGGCTGGCACATGGCATGTCTCCAGTGAGGTGTTGAAGATGTGGGTGAACACCAGAGACAGCAGGTCGGCGCAGTGCTTTAAGGTGGATGGAAAGTCAGAGTCTGGTCCAGCTACTTTGCGGGGGTTCTGCCTCTTAAAGAGCCTGTTGACATCCCTCTCCTGGATCGTGAGAGTGGTGATGGGGGAGGAGGGGACCATAGGTGCGGGCAGTTGAGAGGGGCGGCAGGCCCCTGCTGAGGTGGGGGAGGTGATGCTGGTGGAATGGAGCTGGTGGTCGCGGGGGATGGTGTCTGGACTGTCCCATTGACTTTCAAATCGACAGTAAAAGTTGTTCAGGTTGTTGGCTAGGTGCAGGTCATTGACAGAGTGTGGGGGTTTAGGTTTGTAGCTTGTAATCTGTCTGAACCCCTTCCAGACAGAAGCAGAGTCGTTGGCTGTGAACTGGTGTTGTAGTTTCTCAGCATACAGCCATTTAGATTCCCTCACTGCCTTGCTAAACCTGCACTTAGACTCTTTAAACCTGTCCTTGTCCCCACTCCTGAATGCCTCTTCTGAACACCTCAACTGTCTGAGTTTAGGACTAAACCAGGGTTTGTCATTGTTATACCTCACCATGATGCGTGATGGTATACAGCAGTCCTCACAGAAGCTGATGTATGTTGTCACAGCCTCTGTGTACTCATCCAGACTATTGGCGGCGGTCCTGAAAACATCCCAGTCAGTAGTGTCCAAACACGCCTGAAGATCCTCCACAGCATCACTGCTCCACTTCTTAGATGATCTCATAACAGGTTTACAGAGCTTTAACTTCTGCCTGTATGAGGGAATCAGGTGAACAGTGGCGTAGAGTGGCCCAGTGGGGACGGCGTGATAGGTGTTGTGTAACAGTGATCAAGGATATTCTTCTCTCTGGTCGGACATTTTATAAACTGTTTGTATTTGGGGAGTTCATGGGTGAGGTTACCTTTGTTAAAGTTGCCAAGGACAATAACTAAGGAGTCTGGGTAAGTCCGCTCCACACACAATATCAGGACGGCGAGCGTGTGCTGTGCCACCTGCATATTGGCCTGCGGTGGGATGTAAACACCGACCAGAATGAATGAAGCAAACTCACGGGGGGAGTAAAAAGGTTTGCAGTTGACGGAAAAAGATTCCAGATCAGGAGAGCAGTGCTGCTGGATCACTGTCACGCCATTACACCAGCCACTGTTAGTGTAAAAACAGATACTGTACCTCCACCTTTAGTTTTGCTGGAAAGTTCTGTGTCATGATCCGCTTTGAAGTCTGGTATCGATCCACACAGCCACGTCTCTGTGAAGCACAGAACTGCAGATGTAGATGTAGGGATTTAAATTCGGGCTTCACACGGAGGCACCAAATATGTTGGGAACATAATTTTAGGTCTCACACGGCGGCACCAAATATGTTGTGATAAACATATTAACATATTAACATAGGGCATCACACAGAGGCACCAATTATGTTGGGATCAATTGGCTATCGGAAATAATTAATAATTATTAATAATAATTATGTTAAATAATGTGACTTAATTAACATTAAATCACCTCGTGGGGCACCATTCCCGTAAAGGGAAAATGATAGCCAGTTAAAGATATCAGTCTCATAAAATACGCTGAACTATTAATTTGGAGTTTTGATTAATAATTAAATTAATGACAACAACCAAAATTAACAGTAACGCCTGAAGGATTTCGCAGTTCTTGATGCAGCAGAGGTTAACTATTCATTCATACTTGTGCAACATTAAACAGATAGGTATGATTCCAAAGAATTATATTTATTCACAAACTAGCAAAGCAATCCAAAACACACAAATTCCAACTAACTATATACAAACTTGGTGTATATATGTGTGTGTGTGTGTGTGTGTGTGAGAGAGAGAGAGAGAGAGAGAGAGAGAGTGGGAGAGAGAGAGAGAGAGGGAGAGAGAAAGACAAAAGTAGGTGTGGTGATCAAAGAGCCGTTTTGCCTACAAAACAAAATGGCTGACAACAGAGAACTACAAGATGACCGAATCAAAGCTGGCTTCAGGTCAGGGGAGGTGTTCGTCTGACCGTGTGTTCAGGACAAAGACAAAGGAAAAGAAGTGGGAACTTTGAGATGCCTGGTTGGGTGCAGCTCTGTTGAAAGCCTATTTGTTCATGAGTCTATGTGAATGTGATTTGTGTTGCAAACAGTCTGGATTAATGCAGAGATTGTTTAGTTGTGTGCAAGAATCAGTTTGTGAACAGTATTAGCAAACTAAACACTTAGATTTGGCGAAGCCAACTAATCAATGACCTAACCGCAAACAATCACAACAATAACTCAATGACAGCATTAAATCACATACAACAAGTTAAACAGTCTTGCTTAGCCTGTAAAGCTGTGCTAAAGCTATGCCCAGTTGTTACGTTACCGATCCTTGAGTGCATGGGAGAAAGAGTCACTTGGTGGTGTACTGCTTTGTTAGCCTGCAGAAGAAGGCTGGGAAGAGCTGTGGTTCCAGCTGCAGTCTTTGCTGTGTCCTTGTTCCAAAGGTTCTGATCCGAGGAAGCCAGTCGCTCGGGGTCCTTGCAAAGTTAGACGCTGGGTGCTAACTCACTTAGTTCTTTGTTGCTGGGAAGCTAGTTGCAAACCTTGTGCTTGCAAGTCTAACTTCTCTGGTTCAGGTTTGTCTCAGCCTTGAGCATGGGCAAGTCATGGTCCAGGAAAAAGAGAATCTGTGAGAATTAGCCCCACCTTTGATGGTTCAGGGCAAGGAGCAAGGGCCTGAGCATCTGCGCTGTTCCAGGCCCAGCAGGAAAGAGGTGTGGGCTGCTCCGCAGTTCCGGAGTAAGTGGGAGATTTGTCTGAAGGGAGCAGACCTTCTACACATGCCTGTGACATCACAGAGTCACATGTCACTGTAAAAGTCCTGTCCAATCAAGTTGTGAGACTTGTGTCTCACTGAGGTGTGAGGTGAGACCTCCTGGAGATGGGTGTCAAATAGCTGTCTTTGTTTGGAGAACAACGAGCATGCAGAGAAGGAAGCCTTTAAATGTCCAGTTTAGATTTTACCAAATGACAAATAATCTGTGGTCCTGTGAATCCCAACATAGAAAATTTTCCATTTTTCACCATCAGTAGCTGAAGTTCATCCAGTTTGTTGGCCAGCGAATGCAGGTTGGAGAGAAATATACCTGGCAGCGGTGTCCGCGTTGGTGGAGAAGCATGAGCGCACCGGCACGTTTCCCCCTCCTCTGGCATGTCACTGCATGAGCAAAGGTGAGGATACCTTTGGCCAAATCCACTGAAGGCTCAAGAAAAATTGGAAAAATATCCGCTGGAGTTGTTCCCTGATGTTCATAAGCTCTTCTCTGGTGAAAGAGATTCGGGAACTAACGCAAAAAACAGGGTTTACAAACAAAACAAGGCAAAACAATGCACACGAAAACACCGAGGCAGCCTTCTGTGGTGCCATCTTGATGTTGCCTCTGTTTGAATATTACAACTACCTCCACCACCACCTAGTTTGTTGTGTGAAACTTTTGACTCTGCCCTCTAGTGCCATCTCTTGGCTGTATATATGCTATCTTAAAGGATGCATGGAGGGCAGTGACATATACAACATTTGAAATGGACGGATCTATTTGTGTACGGAAAGGGAGTATAGATTAGCCTTAAAGAGGACCTATTATGCTATCTGGGTTTTTCTCTCTTCTTTAGTATAGTATAGCATGTTTATGCATCCATGAGGTCTGCAAAGTAAAAAAGCCCAAAGTCTATAGCCTCGGCCACCAGTGTATGAATGTGTGTGTGAATTAGAGCTTAGATGCTCTGCCCGAGCCTGAACCCGATCTGGACCCAACTCGTGGGCCGGGTCGGGCCGTAATTTCCCGCCACTATCCTCGGGCCCGGACGGGTTGGGCTCCTCATAATAGACCTAGGCTATGGATCCAACTACTTATCGCAGCTGGGGGGGCACAAGAGGCACATAACGAAGGCTTGCCATGGAAAGAAAGACGAGAGTCAGCCGTCTATGTCCACGTTCATATCCTTAAAAAAATGTCGGGTTTAAACCAGTTTTGGGCTCATAATTACAGTTCAAGGGATGAACCGGGTCGGGCTCGGACAGAACATGCACAGGCTGGTGGATTTGGGCCCAATCTAAGCTCTAGTATGAATGGGTGAATGTGACTGTTAGTTTAAAAAGTGCTTTTTCAGTGGTTGGATGACTAGAAAGGTGCTATACAAATGCAGGTCCATTTACCATCCATTTACAGGGCTACTCTGACAGAGCAGCCTGAGAAGCAAAGGTACTTAACAAAGAAATTATATGTGTTTCATGTTTGAGATACAGTACCTGGAAATATTTTTACAGTACTGAAATACTGTTTCCCAAAAGCTTCAGGATATATATTTCTGCCTCACATGATCATGATGTTAGAGCAGAAAAAAAAATATATATGTGTGTGTGTATATATATATATATATATATATATAATGTATGTATCTATCTTCTTCTTTTGGTTGTTCCCTTTAGGGGTCACCACAGCGAATCATCTGCCTCCATCTAACCTTATCCTCTGCATCTTCTTCTCTCACATCAACTGATTTCATGTCCTCTTTCACGACATCCATAAATCTCCTCTTTGGTCTTCCTTTAGGCCTCTTGCCTGGCAGTTCCAATCTCAGCATCCTTCTACCGATATATTCACTATCCCACTATATCATAGGACATACCAAATCATCTCAGTATGTCCTCTCTGGCTTCATCTCCAAAGAATCTAACATGAGCTGTCCCTCTGATGTACTCATTCCTGATCCTATCCATCCTCGTCACTCCCAAAGAGAACCTCAAAACTGTCATCTCTGCTACCTCCAGCTCTGCCTCCTGTCTTTTCCTCAGTGCCACTGTCTCTAAACCAAACAACATCGCTGGTCTATCACCGTCTTGTACACCTTTCCTTTTAATCTTGCTGGTATTCTTCTATCACACATCACACCTGACACTTTTCTCCACCCATTCCAACCTGTTTGCACAGATTTTATTTCTACTCCCTGTAGCCTCACCATTCCACTTGGGTCCTTCTCATTAACACACATGTATTCTGTCTTGCTACAACGAACCTTCATTCCTCTCCTTTCCAGGGCATACCTCCACCTCTCTAGATTTTCCTCCACCTGCTTCCTGCTCTCACTGCAGATCACAATGTCATCTGCAAACATCATAGTCCATGGAGATTCGTGTCTAACTTCATCAGTCAACCTGTCCATCACCTTAGCAAACAAGAAGGGGCTCGGAGCTGATCCTTGATGCAGTCCAACTTCCACCTTAAACTCCTCTGTCACACCTACAGCACACCTCACCAATGTCCGACAGCTCTCACACATGTCCTGCACCACTCTAACATATTTCTCTGCCACTCCAGACTTCCTCATACAATACCACATCTCCTCTCTCAGCACTCTGTCATATGCTTTCTCTAGATCTATAAAGACACAATGCAGTTCCCTCTGAGCTTCTCTGCACTTCTCCATCAGTATCCTCAAAGCAAATACTGCATTCTGTAGTACTTTTTCTTGGCATGAAACCATACTGCTGCTCACAGATGCTAACTTCTGCTCTAGGTCTAGCTTCCACTACTCTTTCCCATAGCTTCATTGTATGGCTCATCTTTTTTATCCCTCTGTAGTTGCCACAACTCTGCACGTCTCCCTTGTTCTTAAAGATCAGCACCAGCACACTTCTTCTCCATTCCTCAGGACTCCTCTCACTCTCTAAGACTTAGTCAAAACCTAGTCAAAAACTCTACTGCCACCTCTCCTAGGCACTTCCATAGCTCCAGAGGTATATCATCAGGACCAACTGCCAATGCCCTCCTCACTTCATCCTTACTAATCTTTGCTACTTCCTGCTCCACAAGGTCACCTCTTCTACTCTTTGTTATCTCTCATTTTCCTCATTCATTAACTCTTCAAGCTCTAGATAGAGGATCAGCGCTCAGTAAATAACCTCCTAAGCCCTATGATAATATATTATGGCAAGGCTTAACTATACAGACCAATGTGCTGTGATAACTAACACGTCTTTGGGGTCATCAGGTGGGAACCTCCTTTCACCAGTGTTTCGTCTAGTTGGTCCCACAACACCTCCAGGAAGCTAGACAGTGATCTCTGGCATCCCAGAGACACTCACCTAATGCCTGGTCTCTCTGTTCCCTGCACCAACCCAACAACCTCCTTCACCTTATGTAACCTTAACGAAGTACAGGGGCTTCAATAAAGAGGCCACAACAGCCCGTGTGGGTCATGCCATAACAGGCCATTTATTTTACAATTTACTAAAGCTAGAACACAGGCAAGAAAGGACAAGAGGACAGACAGTCATACTACAACTGGGAAACCAACCACTCACTGCTAGGGCACTGGGAGTATACTACTTATTCAAAAGAAATATTATAAACCTAAACACACTTCAAATAAAACACCACACTAATGTGCAACCACAAACCATATCACCATCTAGAGTGAGTGAACTCCCAGCACCCCAACCACACCTGTGAATGGAGGACCCCACCAGCCACAGCACTAGAAACACAAGTAGACAGAAGATTAAAACTCTAAAACTAGACAAAGTCAAACCTACACTAAACAATAAAAACAATAAAATCAATAAGGTATGTATGTTGCACTTGATCTCATTGTATAAACAGAAAATAAAATCGGTGATAAAATGCAACCTTGAGGAACTCCAGTATTTAGCACCAGGCTGTCAGACATGAAATTATTTACCTTGACTTTTTGAGGTCGGTTATATAAAAATTCTTTTATCCAGAGGATAATGGCAGAGTTTACTTGCAGATTGAAAAGATGTGATTATAAAATGTAGGTATTTACAGTTTTAAATGCAGAGGAAAAGTCCATGAAAAGAATCCGTGCACAAGCTTTTGGTTTATCCAGATGTTAAGTCACTGCTTGTATTCGAGTCAAGCTGGCATCCTCCACCCCATGCCTGGCTCTATAAGCAAACTGCAGTGGGTCTAGTTGTTCACAGAGTTCAGTTTTTAGATGGTTACATATGACTCTCTCCATGCATTTACTGAGAATGGATGTTAGAGCAACAGGTCGGAAGTCCTGCAGTTCTTTGGCTCCAGTTTTCTTTGGAATAGGGATTATTGTGGATGTTTTCCAAATTGTTGGAACCAAACCTGAGTCCATGAGCAGCTGTAAAAGTCTGGTCATTACGTTTCCTAGCTGTTCAGCGCAGTTTTTCAGAATTCTCCCTTCCAGTCCATCAGGTCCTTTAGCTTTGTGTGGGTTCACCTTTTTAAGAGCGGCCACCACCTCAGCTGTTGTTATCTGGAAAGATTTATTTTCATTCATAGTAACAGGGGATTGTACAGTTGCATGTTGCTGCCGGTTAAAATGGCCAAAAAAGGAGTTGAGTTCATTTGCAAATTTGATAGGGTCATTATGTTGTATGCTTTGTTTTTCCTGTGTTCTGCTCATCATCAAGTTGAGGCCTTTCCATGCCTCTCTTACATCACCACCGGACAACTTCTCCTCCACCTTTCTTGTGTACTCACGTTTCCCATCTCTTATCTTGCATTGTAATTCCTTATCCATGGAATTAAGTTCATTCTGATTTCCCTGTAAAAAGGCATATTTCTTTTGGATCAGAGCTCGTTTGAGATCTTTTGTGATCCATGGTTTGTTATTTGAATATACCCTTACAGTTTTTATTGGAATGACAGATTCTGTGCAAAACTGCAGATATGAGGTAAATGAGTCAGTGAGAAGGTCCATATTGTTATCACATCATTCAAAGAAAACATCCCAGTCTGTAACTTTCATGCATCCTCGCAGTTGTTCTACTGCTTCATTGGTCCACATGGGGATGGTTTTAGTCAGTATGGGATGATGATGATTTTCTTCTGAGAGGACTAATTGGTGGATCTCTCCACCTGATCTCAAGGAGTTATGTCAAAGTACTCGTTCCATCTTCCCATCACACTTGTGGCATCTGTCAATACATTCCCATCTCTATCCTTAATCACCCTAACCTGCTGCATGTCCTTCCTATCTCTGTCTCTCTCTGCCTCACCAACCTGTATAAATCAGTCTCACCCTCCTTACTGTCCAAGGTATCATACAAGTTGTCGTACGCCCTTTGTTTGGCCTTTGCCACCCCTACATTCACCTTACGCTGAATCTCCCTGTACTCCTGTCTACTCTCTTCACTCTTCTCAGTGTCCCACTTCTTCTTAGCTAACCTCTTTCTCTGTATACATTCCTGCACTTCCTCATTCCACCACCAGGTCTGCTTATCTCCTTTCCTTCCAGATGACACACCAAGCACTCCATTTGGGAGCACCTCCTGGCCACCCACAGCCTGTCTCAACTCCTCCCTGAAAACCACTCTTCCTTTTTCAGCTTCCACCACTTCATCCTCTGATCTGCCTTTGTCCTCTTCATCTTCCTCACCACCAGAGTCATCCTGCACACCACCATCCTACACTGTCTGGCTACACTCTCAACTACCATGACTTTGCAGTCACTGATCTCCTTCAGATTACATTGTCTACACAAGATCCGGGGAGGGGAGGACGCTGGCGTTGTTTGTTTGCTGCTTCTCCACCCACGATTTTTGATTGCTCCTATAGTTTTCTGTGCTATTTTTGCGCAATTGTGACATTTTTACAAACCTTGTGATCTATTTTTCTGGACTTCGGATCCTTTTTTCTACCGGTGGTGTAGCTAGGTAGCTAGGCACCTACCTGCTACAGACGATTTCCAGCTGTCAATCTTGTCTCACATGGAAAAGGGCTCTCTGGATCCAACCATCATATCGCCTTGATGGACAACTTTCCTTGTTTCCACCACCTATCCAGTACTTGGTGCTAACGCTATCTGGCTAGCAGTTAGCGAGGCTAGGCAGCATTCCTCCTTGGTCAGCATGGTGTTCAGCTATTCCAGCTTGCAACTCCGCCTACTAAACCCTGCAACTACTCCTGGACTTAACATCCCCATCATCAACGAACTTGGACTTCTTCGCCGCCCTCGTTACATTCACAGAGGCTGTGGTCGAAAATTCACCTTCCATAACCAGCCAAGCTGCTCTGCTACAAACATCCCATCTCTCTGGTCATCCGTCGCACGTCTGATGCATCATCAGAGCACCGTCACTCCAGCTACCATCAACATGGGAAACACCGCGAGATCTCTGCACTCCAGCATGGGAAACACCGCGAGATCCCTGCGCTCTCGGCTGGATGGATCTCGTGGAGTGGATTCCAGTCTGCGTGGAGTGGATTTCAATGTGTTGCGACCTGTACAGAGACTCACCCCACAATTATTGGTCAAATTCGAACTTTTCAACACTCAATCCATCAACAATAAATCCACCCTGATTGAAGAACACATCAGGGAAAAAGGACTTGACTTCATGTGTTTGACAGAAACCTGGCACCAGCCAGAGGTTTACTCTGCCCTCAATGAAGCCTGTACAGCTACTTGGAGGCAGCTCGCAGCACTGGCCGCAGTGGTGGCCTAGCTGTCATCCATTGACAGGACCTGGAGTTGTCCCCCATCTCGCTGCTTACAACATCCTCCTGCGAGTGTCTTGCATTTAAATGTAAGCCCCCCTTTCCCATGACTGTTCTCCTCATCTACCGGCCACCAAAACCAAGCTCTGCTTTCATCCCGGAAATGTCTGATCTCCTCATAACACTCTGTACTACCTTCGCCAATATCATAATCCTGGGAGATATAAATATTCATGTCGACACCCCCTCATGCCACTCCGCTGCCGATTTCCTTCAGCTGCTGGACTCCCTCAACCTACAACAACATGTTGATGTCCCCACACATTCCAGGGGTTGATAACATTCGCTCACACCTCTCCACCACTGCTGTCCTGTTAAAATGGACTCACAACTCACCTTTGACACCCACATCAAACACCTCTGCAAGACCTCATTCCACCACCTCAGGAACATTGCCAAACTCCGTCCAACACTCACCCTGGCAGATGCAGAGACGCTCATCCACGCTTTTGTCTCCTCCAGGCTGGACTACTGTAATGCACTCCTCATCGGGATCTCTGGCAAGAGCATACAGAGACTGCAATACATCCAGAACAACGCTGCCAGGATCCTGATGAGGGTGTGCAAACATGATCACATCACCCCCATCCTGAAATCATTTCACTGGCTCCCTGTCCCACTCAGAATTGAGTACAAGGTCTCCCTCCTCACCCACCAGTGCATTCACGGACATGCCCCCCTTTACCTCAAGGAACTCCTCACCCCCCAGACCTCCTCACGCACCCTCCGTTCTGCAACCACAAACACCCTCCAAGCTCCCAGAACCAAGCTCCGCACCACGGGTGACCGGGCCTTTTCCTCTGCTGCTCCGAGGCTGTGGAACGCCCTCCCCTGACCACCTCAGGGCCCCACAGACTACTGATGTTTTTAAACGAGACCTAAAAACTTATCTTTTTACAAAGGCATTCTGCTAAATGTCTTTTATAGGTTCTCTTTTTAACTATTTATTGTCTCTAATCATTTTTAATAATTCTTAAATTGTATTAATTCTAATCTGTTTTATTTTTTTTATCCTGCTCTGCAGCACTTTGAGATTGCTAAAATGTAAATTTCAATACAAATAAAATGTATTATTATTATTAATAATAATAATTCTTCTGGAGAAAAGTATTCACTATAGCCATTCCCATCCTTTTTGCTATCCTGGATACCAAACCTGCCCATCACTTCCTCATCACCTCTGTTCCCTGCCCTGACATGTCCATTGAAGCCTGCACCAATCACCACTCTCTCACCTCCAGGGATATTCTGCATCACTTCATCTTACTCGCTCCAGAATTTCTCCTTCTCTTCTGACTCACATCCTACCTGTGGGGCATAACCAATAACAACACTGAACATCAAACTTTCAATTTCTAGCTTTAGACTCATCACTCTATCTGACACTCTTTTCACCTCCAGAACATTCCTAACAAACTCCTCCTTCAGGATAATTCCTACTCCATTTCTCTTCCCACCCACACCATGATAAAACAGCTTGAATCCCGCTCCTAAGCTTCTAGCCTCGCTACCTTTCCACCTGGTCTTCGGAACACACAGTATATCCACCTTCCTTCTCTGCATCATGTCAGCCTACTCTAGCTTTCCCAGTCATAGTCCCAAAATTTAAAGTTCCTACTCTTAGTTCTACAAAGTTCCTACTCTTAGTTCTACACTCTTGCCTTTCCTCTTCTCTCTCTGCCTATGGACACACCTTCCTCTTCTCCTTTTTCAACTAACAGTAGTCCGATATCTACTGGAAAAAAATGGCGGTTGTTGTTAACCCGGGCCTCGACTGATCCGGCTTGGAAGTCATATTCGTGATTCGCATGTTTGATTTGGCATAGGTTTTACGTCGGATGCCCTTCCTGACACTACCCTTTGCATTTATCCGGGCTTCGGGACCAGCCCAATGAGAAAACCCCTTGGGGCTGCATTAAATAAACATACACATATACAAACACACATATTTTCTTTCATTTTGACTTTCAGCTGTCATCAGCACCTATAAAGGACAAAGGTTTCAAATTGAGTACGAGACCTCATGTTGAGTTGGAGAAGAGAGAGGGAGAAACTTCAACAGAGTTGAGCCTCATGACTCAACATATAACCCTGGCAAGTCTGTTATTACAGAGAGATGTGAGATTTCATAAGTTTCAAATTTTGTGTACATGTTACTATGAGCTATTAGTAGAGTCTTTAAAAAAATATTGGAAAAGTTAAGCAAAATGTATTCTATTTTGTATTTTGGATATTATTGGTGTTGCAGATAAAACGCTGCTGTGTATATACACTGCTCAAAAAATAAAGGGAACACATAATCATCACAGTCAGTACGTTTACATGGACAGTTTAATTCCACTTTGATTCGGAATGAAAGGCCATTCCGATTAAAAGTGGCCATGTAAACGGTCATTCCGATTGAAAAATGGTCATTCTGATTGAAAATTAAATCCGATTAAAGGGGGTGGTTTATTCCGTTTGTCATTCCGAATGAAAGAATTTTGTGTGCATGTAAACGTTCATTCCTCTTTAAGTTCATTCATTTCTGTGCGTGCTCGTTTCCTTGCCCTTCTGGCGCGATGACGTATATAGCGTGCATAGAAATGGGCTGAGATAGAGCAGTCGGACTCGTTGCATTCACTCAATTCGGTTTCCATACGCCTAAGCACGGTCTTCTATCTCCCTTCTTCAACCTTCTCCCTCTCTTCTCCTCCTCAACAGATGAAGCATTAGCAGAACAAGGTTGTTGTTGTACTGCTGCTTCAAGAATATAACCAAAACAAGCCCGAAAAAGGCACTAAGAACGGCGTCATCAAGCATCTTGTTATCCGGAGCGAGGACTACAGTGTTTTCTTCCAGTAAACACGCAAACACGTAACATCCGCCCCGCCCCCTACCTAATCAGAAACCTTCCCTGCCCCAAACCTTGCGCAGACCCGAAAAAAGGCGATTAAACTGATCTCCCATGTAAACCCTCATTCAGAATGAATATTTCTCATGTAAACTACCTGGAAAAACTTTAATTCCGAATGATTTTATTCAGATTTATTTCATTCTGAATGAGAAGCCATCATGTAACCGTACCCAGTGTAACTCAAAGTCAATCAGACTCCTGGGATATCAACCTGTCCAGTTAGGAAGCAATACTGATGGTGAATCAATTTCACCTGCTGTGCAAATTGGACAGACAACAGGTGGAAAGGAGAGGCAATTACCAAGACAACCCCTATTTAGGAATGGTTTTGCAGGTGGTGGCCACAGACCATTTCCCTCTCTGTGTCCTTTCTGGTTGATTCTTGGCTAGTTGTGTTTTTCCAGTGCCCTCACCACTAGTGGTATCATGAGGCGGTATCTGCAGCCCACAGAAGTTGCTCAGGTAGTGCAGCTACTCCAGGATGGCACATCCATACTCGCAGTGGCCAGAAGGTTTGCTGTGTCTCCCAGCACACTGTCAAGAGCATGGAGGAGATACCATGAGACAGGCCAGTACACCACGAGAGGTGGAGGGGGCCGAAGGAGGGCAACAACCCAGCAGCAGGACCGCTATCTGCTTCTTTGCGCAAGGAGGAACAGGAAGAGCACTGCCAGAGCCCCCCAAAATGACCTCTAGCAGGCCACTCGTGTGCATGTTTCTGCCCAAACTGTCAGAAACAGACTCCATGAGGGTGGCATGAGGGCCCGACGTCCACAAGTGGGGCCTGTGCTCACACCCCGGCATGGTGCAGCCCGACTGACATTTGCAAGAGAACACCAAAATTGGCAGATTCGCCACTGGCACCCTGTTCTCTTCACAGATAAGAGCAGGTTCACACTGAGCACATGTGACAGATGTGACAGAGTCTGGAGACGCCATGGAGAATGTTCTGCTGCTTGCAACATCCTCCAGCATGACCAGTTTGGTGGTGGGTCAGTGGTGGTCTGGGGAGGCATATCCTTGGAGGGCCGCACAGACCTCCACATGCTAGCCAGAGGTACCCTGACTGCTGTTAGGTTCCGGGATGAGATCCTCAGACACATTGTCAGACCATATGCAGGTACAGTGGGCCCTGGGTTCCTTCTGATGCATGACAATGTTCCGACTTTATGTGGCTGGAGTGTGTCAGCAGTTCCTGGATGACGAAGGCAAAGTACTTCAGTCATATCTTTATTAGTGGGCCCTTTGGTGTAATAGACCTTAGTGTTCAGAATTGACTTTACATAGTTGTATCCCATTACATGTCATGAAAAGTCACTCTTCTACAGTTCCATGCCTCAAGGGTCCATTGTCATACCTGTAAATATTGTGATTGTTCTGCAGGGTGTATGGATTCAAGCATTTAGGCTCTAGGCCTGGATGGTGTATCATACATGTAGGATGAACTTGACCCTGATTTATTCCCCCAAAACCTAATAAGTAAAAAAATAGACAAGGCATACTGTGTTATAAGTAAGCAAATAAAGACTCAGGAGACAACATCACTGCATAGAAAAAATATTGATCCAGGAAGCAATATGTGTTTAAAACCTGTGTAGTTTTAATGGGGAATGTTTTAGTAGCCAAATTTGTAATAACTTTATTATTACCCAACACATTAGTCTAATCTTAGATAAGCCTGCTTAGATAAAAAAGGAGTTATGCTTCACACCAATGTATACAACAAGTGAGTGCTAATGTTGGTTGTTCCACGTAATGTAGTAATTGATTATATTGTTTTTGTACTTTCTTGCAACAGTCGTTTACAACTTCAGTCAGTCAGCCAACATGTGATGTAACAAAGCTGAAATACAAGATGCCTACAAAATAAAAACTTGCCACTGTGAAACATCCTGCTCCAGACTGGTTTAGGTCTATCGACTTGTGTTTCTTCACTTTCAAGGGCTGTCCACACCAATGTGGGTATTTATAAAAACGTGACTCTTTGCTCACGGTTTGGCCTTTCATCCACACGTAACCGCAGTTTTGGGCCCCTGTAACCGGAGTTATTTGTAACCGGAATCCAGGGTGAACTTTTTGGAAAAGTCCGGTGTCAGCAGTCATGTGTGGACAGGATAACCGCAGTTATTTTGTCTTGTCTCCATTGTATGATGTCACAGTGTGTGACGTAAACAGAAAACAGCTGTGTTATTACCCGATCCAGTGTGTGCGAGAGACGATTTGGGGATGGACCTAAACAACATACTGTTGCTATTTAGCAGCATATCAGCACTTTGTGGCTGTATCATACAACTCAACCACATCCAGCAACAGAGGCGCAAGAGTGTGCTATTCCGGTAATGATGTTTTACTGCCTTCTGATTGGCTACAATGGCCTTACAGTTAGGAGTTATATCGCCACCTACTGCTTTGGCATGTGTATTACATTGCTTGATAGTGGAATTTGCGGTGTCATGTGGACGGAGGTATTTTTATTACACCGCTCGTATGGACGCAGATTTTTTAAAAACTGGAGGCCAAAAAAGTTCGGTTTTTAAAATACCCGTGCTCGTGTGGACTAGGCCTCAGAGTCCGACTCTGACTTTAAGCTTCTCATGCAGCCTCAGGAGGTGAAATTCAGGTAAGGTAAGGGGCGTGACATTTCCGATACACGCTCTACGTGTTGCACCAAACACAACAGACTGAGCAAGCTGACCAAGCAGAATGGAATGCTGGGGAAGTGGGATATAAGCCCAAACAGATTGTTTCAGACAGAGGTGCTGCAGAAGTGGACAGTGTAAAAAAAAATTTTTTTTGAACATTAAAGCACCTAATTCTGTTCCACTAGACCTAAACATTACAAATATGACCCTGAAAATGAGCATTACAGGACGTCTTTAGGACCGCAAGCCAACCCCCAAATGCTAAAGTGGGATTAGTAACAGTGATGTTTTTATTCATATTCAAATTGCCATCCACTACTTCTCCCTGAAAGAATTAATCACGTTACAAATTGTGACAAGAGGGTGAGGACTGGGACCATTTCAGATGGTCCTCTTTACCAATTTAACACAAACAGGACAGCAGAGACAATGTTTTCAAGTAATAACAATAAGGTTTATTAAATATATGAACTAAAAACAAGATGTTAAAAACATTTGTTGGCAACCATAAAAACTTATTTGACAGTCCTAGGAGAAGCTAAAACTTGAACATACAAAAAAAATTTTTTTAAATGTGCCAGTGCAAGTTAAGAGCTATTAGTCATGGGAGAAGGTTGCTGTCCACCAAGCCGCAGGGAATTTTAGGGGAAGACCCACTCAAGCCTATGCAAAAAAAAAAAAAAAAATGTGAGTGAGGTTACACAGTGACAACAAAACTAAAGATAAAGAACAAGCTGGAAAAAAACAGCAAACAACACTCAACCCTGCAAAAGGAGTGGATGCTTGGGGAGCTGGGCCCCGGCTTGGTCAGGCCCCAACCATTCCTCAGTCAGGGCTCAGCCTAAAAGCAAAGACAAAGAAAACACATTAAAATGGGCAGGTGGGAGATAAGGTTTCCTTTAGTTTACAAACTATCACCAGGCATTCACCTCTTAAGAGAGACATCAAACCCAGGGAGTGTCCTGGCCGTCAGGTGAAAATCTGGCCTACAACATTGAAACATCAATAAAGTCTAGACGCCACATGCAGGACACCAAAACATACAAATCAAAGAAACAAAGGACACAACTTGAGTGTACATGGCAACATAACTCACCACAGGGATGAGGAGCAGTGTCTTTGCAGCCTGAGAATTTGCTTGGTGTATATATAGAGTAGCATGAATGAGCTACACCTGGAGCCCATTCAAACCTAATCAGGCTCTCTTGAGGTGGACTGACCTTTAATGTGCCCAGCCAACCCTACTACAAAAGTAATGCATTACTACCCAACACTGTTGGACAAGAGGTGAGGATAAAAAATGATCTACACACAGTAAGTGAAAGTGGCTGAAGGTGATATACCCTTATTACAAGTACAAGAAGACCAGATCACTTCAGCTGAAAGTTGTAATCCTGCTTGCACTCTTTGCCACTGACTGTTACAGAGATGATATCAGGTTATATGGAGGGTCTGCTCAGCTCCTGCCCAGGGCATTTACCTCCAAACCAACAGCAGCACTTGGTGACCATGGAACACAAGGGCTACAACACTGACCCCTTCCAGCAGGACCTCACCCCACCACAGATGCCTGGTGACCACATGAACCCCTACGGTGAGCATCACATTCTATCATGACTGTAACTGTGGATGAGTGTGAGTGTGCTGTGGTCTCTTTCTAAGTGTTTTCTGTATTCTCCTTGTTTCCTCTAGTAACAATGTAATATGGAGACTGTTGTCCATAGTGTTATCCAACTGGAAAACTGCTCAAAGTGTTTCCTCCCTGCCACCCAATCCACGCTGGGATAGGTTACAGCCCTTCACCACAGTAGGCACATGGAACAAGTTAGCCCTCAGGGCTTTCTGAAGCTTTCAAGAAGCCCTTCCTGGTACAAATGTATTGATTTTAACCCAAACCACAATCTTTTTCCTAACCCTAACCACAAAAAAAGGCTTACTGACAGGCAGCCCTGAGGGCAAACTTCTGCCAACAGCCCACAGCAGAGGAATATAGCAGCATTTACTTTCAAGGCGTCAGTTCCATTACTCTCACTGAAGTAGAAATTGTGTATTGCAGAGATGTGAAATGTGTCGATTGAAAATACTATCAAGTTGCATTGTGGGAAATGTAGGATCCAGGGTTTTGAGACCTTGACTAATACCAGGGACCAAAAGTCAGGATATTTCAGCCTCTGTTCCTTACATTCTTTTAAATCTGTCTCTTAAACTGTATGGAGGTACAATACTAAATCACTACCATCACTGATGCTCTGAAACTTAACTAGGCAATATTTGGTGCAATAATAAATTTAGCAAATTTAACTTACATAACAGGACCAGATGGGGCTAACAAACAAACTAACCAATGTAAGTGTTGATGTAATGACTCTTTCTGTATTCTTACCCTCACCATGATGGTACCTATCAATGCTCAGCTCACTCTCACATTATTGGCAGTGATGGGAATTTACCAATAAGGTGTGATGGCTGATTAAAAATGGATGACCAGGGGCATCAGTGGCTTAGTGGATAGAGCAGGCACCACATGTACAAGGCTGTTGTCGCAGTGGCCTGGGTTGGACTCCAGCCAGTGGCCCCTTGCTGCATGTCATTCCCTCTCCCTCTCTCTCCCTCCCTTCACGCTCAGCTGTCCTGTCAAATAAAGGCAAAAATGTCCCCCCAAAAAATGGATGACCAATAAAGTCGTCATCATTTAGACCCTGTGAGCCAAATAACCCCACAGCGACACCCAGGAGAGCCGTACCACACATCCCTGAAATTTTCTGAATGGGGAAAAAAAAAAAAAAAAAAGCTTCTCCAGCTGCTCTCCACATGCTGTCCTAAGCCCCGCCTACTGATTGCACCAGCCATATGGCTGCAGCCAAGATTGAATGTCTGTATGCACTGTAGGCTGCTGGCTGCTGTATAATGCTGGGGTCTGTCTTGTCCTTAAAATCCCAATGGTCAGTCCAGGTTTGGTGTAGGCAGATGTTGCCAAAGCTGAAACAGCAACTTTTTCTGTGGTATTCACCAAAGGGGCATGCATGTGCATTTCCATTTGTAGAGCAGCTAATGGAAATACCCTCTCCCTGAAATAACCTGTGATTGGCTTGGGTACAGTTGTTGGCACACTTAAGTATATAAAGAAAAAAAGAAGAGAGAGAGAGAGAGAGAGAGAGAGAGAGAGAGAGAGAGAGAGCGCTTATGTTGTGGGCCTAGAATTTGGTACTACACCCCTGCACATATGCAATATGGAGCATAAGGCAGCATGCGTGCATATAAAGCCCATGGGGTCAGGTGTTTCTGCTCTCTGGTTGGTTAAATTGTGACTTCCCCATGTCTTCTCTGCTCTTCCCAGGCGCTGACTCCATCTTCCACGACATTGACAGAGACACCTCTCTGACAAGTCTTAGTGACTGCTTCATGAACACACCAGATGTAGGCAACCTGAAGGCTCAGGCAGGGAACCCTATTGACTGCCTGTACTCCATGCAGACTTCCTACTTTGCCTCTACAGACACCATCACCACTGTTGGTACCACCCAACCCACCACACCACATCCCAGGTCATGAACAGTGAGTGCATAACAGTGCACACACAAGACACATATGTTACAGAATTGTCCTGCAAGACATGAATCAATAAGCAGGTAAATGTGACCACAGGACAGAATCCACCAAATTGCCTGACTGACCTCCACCAGCCAAAGAAAAGAGAAAACTTGAAAGTCAAACTGTACATGCCACCTGCTGTCTGAATGGAGGTTTGAAGCAGTACATTTGCCTTTTCAACTGGGTTCATTTTGTTGGCGAGATAGCCAGCACTTTTACACAGACATCACAATGGAAGTGTTTAGTGGTATGAAAAGTTGAACTTAAGTTTAAGCCAGAGATCTATTGGAAATATAGTCAGAATCAGTTAGTCAGTTTAATAGGTGCATTAAAAATGATCTACCAAGCTTTCCTGCTGTAATGAAATGACGGTCTGTCAGCCAGCTGACTAATACCTGTTACTGTATGTATATAATATCCAGAATGTTAGGATGGACAACAAATTATTTATTTCTCACCAATGTGCTGGTAAACAATGAATCAAAAAATATATTTACTTGTAAAAAGACAATATAAATCCATTGTAAACATCCAGATTCAGTGATTATTTTATTATGCTATTTATCATACAATTTGTGTTGTTTAATGTAAGTTGATTTTGTTTTGCTATTTATTTTCACATTGAGATCATCTAGACATTGTCAAGAGGGCATTTTAAGTTTGCTTACTTACTGAACATATTGGTACTTTAAATAAAAAGTGCAATTTCTTGAATTTTTATTTTCTTTTGCATTAGAAACAATCAACAGATAATGGCAGCAAAATTCAACTTATCTGATATATGTACAGTACAGGCCAAAAGTTTGGACACACCTTCTCATTCAATGCGTTTTCTTTATTTTCATGACTATTTACATTGTAGATTCTCACTGAAGGCATCAAAACTATGAATGAACACATGTGGAGTTATGTACTTAACAAAAAAAGGTGAAATAACTGAAAACATGTTTTATATTCTAGTTTCTTCAAAATAGCCACCCTTTGCTCTGATTACTGCTTTGCACACTCTTGGCATTCTCTCCATGAGCTTCAAGAGGTAGTCACCTGAAATGGTTTCCACTTCACAGATGTGCCTTATCAGGGTTAATTAGTGGAATTTCTTGCTTTATCAATGGGGTTGGGACCATCAGTTGTGTTGTGCAGAAGTCAGGTTAATACACAGCCGACAGCCCTATTGGACAACTGTTAAAATTCATATTATGGCAAGAACCAATCAGCTAACTAAAGAAAAACGAGTGGCCATCATTACTTTAAGAAATGAAGGTCAGTCAGTCCGGAAAACTGCAAAAACTTTAAATGTGTCCCCAAGTGGAGTCGCAAAAACCATCAAGCGCTACAACGAAACTGGCACACATGAGGACCGACCCAGGAAAGAAGACCAAGAGTCACCTCTGCTTCTGAGGATAAGTTCATCCGAGTCACCAGCCTCAGAAATCGCAAGTTAACAGCAGCTCAGATCAGAGACCAGATGAATGCCACACAGAGTTCTAGCAGCAGACCCATCTCTAGAACAACTGTTAAGAGGAGACTGCGCGAATCAGGCCTTCATGGTCAAATAGCTGCTAGGAAACCACTGCTAAAGAGAGGCAACAAGCAGAAGAGATTTGTTTGGGCCAAGAAACACAAGGAATGGACATTAGACCAGTGGAAATCTGTGCTTTGGTCTGATGAGTCCAAATTTGAGATCTTTGGTTCCAACCGCCGTGTCTTTGTGAGACACAGAAAAGGTGAACGGATGGATTCCACATGCCTGGTTCCCACTGTGAAGCATGGAGGAGGAGGTGTGATGGTGTGGGGGTGTTTTGCTGGTGACACTGTTGGGGATTTATTCAAAATTGAAGGCACACTGAACCAGCATGGCTACCACAGCATCCTGCAGCGACATGCCATCCCATCCGGTTTGCGTTTAGTTGGACGATCATTTCTTTTTCAACAGGACAATGACCCCAAACACACCTCCAGGCTGTGTAAGGGCTATTTGACCAAGAAGGAGAGTGATGGAGTGCTGCGGCAGATGACCTGGCCTTCACAGTCACCGGACTTCAACCCAATCGAGATGGTTTGGGGTGAGCTGGACCGCAGAGTGAAGGCAAAGGGGCCAACAAGTGCTAAACACCTCTGGGAACTCCTTCAGGACATCATGTTGGAAAACCATTTCAGGTGACTACCTTTTGAAGCTCATGGAGAGAATGCCAAGAGTGTGCAAAGCAGTAATCAGAACAAAGGGTGGCTATTTTGAAGAAACTAGAATATAAAACATGTTTTCAGTTATTTCACCTTTTTTTTGTTAAGTACATAACTCCACGTGTTCATTCATAGTTTTGATGCCTTCAGTGAGAATCTACAGTGTAAATAGTCATGAAAATAAAGAAAACGCATTGAATGAGAAGGTGTGTCCAAACTTTTGGCCTGTACTGTACATACAGGACATTTAAATCACAAATATTCTATATTCCAACTCTGGCCAACAAGCTATGAATACCAAGACTCATAAACCACACCAGCAGCTCTGTGAGGCTGGACTTTGGCACAATAGTGCTTTGAGCTAATCTCTTTAAACAGATATCTGCATATGTATGCAGAATCTGGAGGCAACAGGACAAGATTGTGGTATCTAAAGTGTTCTGGTTAATGATTGTAGTCCATTTGTAGTGCGAGTCAGGGGTGGACTGGGACCAAAATTTGGCCCTGGCAATTCAGCCCAGGGGGGCGGCACGGTGGTGTGGTGGTTAGCACTCTCGCCTCACAGCAAGAGGGTTGCCGGTTCGAGCCCCTTCTGTGCGGAGTTTGCATGTTCTCCCCGTGTCAGTGTGGGTTCTCTCCGGGCACTCCGGCTTCCTCCCACAGACCAAAGACATGCAGATTGGGGACTAGGTTAATTGATAACTCTAAATTGTCTGTAGGTGTGAATGTGAGCGTGAATGGTTGTTTGTCTCTATGTGTCAGCCCTGCGATAGTCTGGCAACCTGTCCAGGGTGTACCCTGCCTCTCGCCCGATGTAGCTGGGATAGGCTCCAGCCCCCCCGCGACCCCAAGAGGATGAAGCGGTTAGAAGATGAATGAATGAATTCAGCCCAGACCAGCCCACCACAATCAATCACACAAATATAAGTCATATGTATATATATGATACAAAAACATTTGAGGGGACACATGTTAAAGATGGGATCTGGGGCTTTTTTACTTATATGTAACTACAAATTAATTTTCCTGCTATAGCTGTAACTTATGTCCCCTCATGCTACCTGCTACAAGGATACTAGTGGAACACAAAACTAGAGAAGAATCAGTCAGGAAGTGTAAGGAGAGAGCAACTGTTGGTGACCACCACATGCAAAGCCACTGCCTTTTGGGGGATTGTCTTGCTTTTGCCTCTCCATTGCACCTGATGTTGTGATAGATGGATTTCATGTAAAAGCTGATCATAGATATAAATTCAATAGGCAATGTAAAGCCATTAAAAACAGTCACAGGGACAAGGGAAATTCATTTATAACTAGGTCAGGGTTGCCAACTTTTCAAAAACCTTGGAGTGAGATTCAGCGGGGCACCACAATTTCATTGTTTATGCCGACATGTAAAATTTTTGTTTGTCAACTGATTTGTCAACCGCATCCTAACGGATTTTTGGGGCGCCTGCTGGAGATGGATAGGGCCTAAACACGTACATACAAATACCATACAGAGAGAGACAATGGTGGTATAGTGGGGGTCTGGGGGTCCTCCCCCAGAAAATTTTGGATGTGGTAGAAGTGATTTCCTGCATTCTGGTGGGTTTAGGGGTAGAATTGGAGATGGGCAATACCCACATACATTCAAAGCCACCATGACTTGCAGGGCCTTCACAAGCAAGGGCGTAGTTTTGATTTTCACATTGGTAGGGACATAAAAGTGCTCCATGGCAGCAACCTGTACGTTGATGATTTTTTAATGCAATTTCACGTCATGTTAAACTGATCACTGCTTTATAATGCATATTTAGATATCTACACTAAATACAAGAATGTCTTGGTTAATGTATTCTCTAATGTTATCAGTTACATGAATATACACTGATAACTTCACCACATCTGTCCATATGTGCTTCCCAGAGTAAACTATAATAATAGTGATAATAATAATGATAATAATGATAATAATAATAATAATAATAATAATAACAGTATACTCTGAAGGGGCTTAACTTCAGTACCAGCCTGCGGTCTGCAGTTGGGTTGGTAATAGTGATCCGAATTGATATTGATATTGGGTAAAAACATATATTATGCATGAATCAACATTTTTACTTACCCCTAGTCACAATGCTGAATCTCACTATCAACATATATCCTTCACGATTCAATCTCACCTGTGAGGCTCCTGTCTCTCCTCTATCTCCTCCTGCTCTCTTCCATTTCTTTCTGTCTCTCTTCCTGCCTCTCCTCCTCCATCTCCTCCAGTCTCTCTCCTACTTGTCATCGACAAAAAATATATTGATGCAAGACATGTGAACAGTGGGACAATTTGAGATGCAACAGTCATAGATTTTGATTGTTGTAGCCTGAGGAAAACATAATGTATGTTTTACAATTGTGTAATTCATTAAACAACACCTGAATGTATATAGGTTAATGAACAGCCATAATGTCAACACAAGTTAGTCAGCTTCATCATGTTAAACATAAATAAAATAAATCAACAAAAATGTAAATGCTCCAAAATCATTATAATACAACTGTGTGCAAAATGTTGAACTTACACCCAATATCTATTACATAAATATGACTCAGCTTTGGTGTTTTTACTGGGAACAGTTGATCTCTATTCTCCTAAGTCTCTCCTTCACACACCATGGATGCTGAAGACTGTCACTGAAGGAGTTATTATTTATAGTGTTTACACGTTATTTATTCAGACTGTTTCTATCATGTCATCTTACTACAAACATTAATTTGAACTGTGTCATCACTACATGACATCTATGATTGCTGATGGAGCATGTGAAATGGAATTTCATGTTCTCTGGCATATAATATTGATCTAATAGTTGCCAAAATTAGCTCAGCGAGTATTAGTTCGTTAGCATCTCATTATCTAGCAAAGAGTTGCCAAGGAACACCATTCAGTTAGCCTGACATCAACAGTGTTGGCAGAAAATCTGATTTTTTTAGCTTATTTACTGAACCAACCGACTCACCGTTCACACTCGGCGCTCCGGTGTGGAGTGCTAAAGGTGATGCACATGTATGTCTCGTTCCCTCACAAACTGCCGTGAACTGTATGGTGACGTGCACCCACAAAGTCAGTGGAGAGAGCGGCGCTGGGGAGGACCAGTCACACGTTACCAAAATAACGGTAGAGCCAATCGATGAGCAATAAGAGGTTAGATGCGGGATTTATGGTAGACACCAACAATTGTTAAAGCTATAGTGCGTAACTTCTGTCGCCTCCCAGCGGATAATGCGTTATTACAACTAATAAGCCGGTGGCACTTCCATGTACACAGAGTAACACTCGCCACACACTGTGTACACAGAGTAACACTGGCCAGTTGCCACACACCGTGTACACAGAGTAACACTCGCTTTACACTGTGTACACAATGCTACACAACGTGGCGAACACCAGGATGCTAACATTACATTACATTCATAGCACCATTTCCAAGAAAATAATAAAGTACTAGGTCCAGTACATGTAACAGCAACTCATACTACTCATAATATAATTATAAACCAAGTCACTTACTTATCCAACAGCAGCAAGGCAACATCCGTGTCTGCCCTCAGCCCAGCTTCTTCCTTCAGGGCTCTCCACCGAGGAAAAGCGACGCCAATACAAATCCTTGTTTGTCTTCTCCGTCGGTCACTTTCCTTCTTTGCTAATAGACCTTCAGCCGAACGTCCAGGCTTTTTCTTTGTGGAAGGATCCACTTCTGAACCGTGTCTCGGCCGCTTCTCCACCATGTTGCTTTCACTTTCTACCTGTGCTCTACCACTTGCTGTGACATTCTCTGCTCGTCCTCCCCCTTCCTTCTTGCTGTGAGGAAGCATTTCCTGTGCGCCAGCAAGTGAATGTCGCCGGTCTACATGCATACTAAAAATGATATATATTGAAAAATACTGCAAGATGTTAGAGGAGCCGATCGGCTTAATCAGCATTGTGTCATCTCCTCTAGTAGTGGTTTGGGTGAAACAGACATTTACGGACCTGTAGAAGTTACACACTATAGCTTTAACCCTTAGTGTCCCATATTGAGCGGACGCCGACAGCCAGTGTTTATATTGGTAGGGACAATGCAGAAGGGGCTGAATATTGGTATGGACGTGTCCCTACCGTCCCTACCCAATCCTACGCCTATATTCACAAGTGAACCTGCATTCAGCTCAGAGTGACTGAACTAGTTAAAACCAGAAACTAGAACTTGCCTATGTGGCATATAGCCTATTACTTTGTAGACACAAGACCCATTTTGGATTTAAAGCAAAATTTATGGTTGAAATGGTTGAATATATTTTGATTAAGATCTAACTAAAATATTATTTTGGGAGTAATAATATATTTTGTGTATTATTGTAGTCTAAAGAGCACTTCATGATGTATTTTTAGACTATGCAAGTCTAAGAGTGCCTAGACCTAGGCCATTTCATTTCATTTTTGACATTTACAAAGCTCTCCAAATGCCTTTTGACATGTGGAAATTAATTGCAAAGTCACTTTTATGCTATAGATATTTTCTCTCAGCCAGTTATAATCTCTCCTCACCTGTGAAGACCCTGCATGATCATCCTTGCTGGTCTCTGGTCCACTGTCTCCTCCCTGACCATGCTCTTTCTATTGTGGCAATAAAGATTAAAAAAATATGTGCAAAGCAATAATGAGCACAAGTTCTTATTAAAGGGATAGTGCACCCAAAAATGAAAATTCAGCCATTATCTACTCACCCATATGCCGAGGGAGGCTCAGGTGAAGTTTTAGAGTCCTCACATCCCTTGCGGAGATCCAAGGGGAGAGGGAGTAGCAACACAACTCCACCTAATGCAGGCTGGGTGCCCCAGATTCAAATGTCCAAAAACACAGAATTGAAACCACAAAATATCTTCATACTGCTCGTCCGTAGTGATCCAAGTGTCCTGAAGCCCCGACATAAAAAGTTGTTTGGGAAAACGTCATTCGAGCTGTTTTTAGCCTCATTGTAGCCTGTAGCTCTAACTGCCTCTCTGTTCACCGAGCTCATGTGTGCACGCTTGCACGAGACCGTGAGACATGGGCACCGCCTTCATGTGTATTCATGTGTTGTCGCTGGTCTCATGTGCAAGCACTGTCAGCCTGCATTAGGTGGAGTTGTGTTGCTACCCCCTCTTCCCTGGGATCTCCGCAAGGGATGTGAGGACTCTGAAACTTCACCTGAGCCTCCCTTGGCATATGGGTGAGTAGATAATAGCTGAATTTTCATTTTTGGGTGCACAAGGTTTGTTTGGAAGAAACTATGCAAGGTTTTTTGCTTCTTGCTGGCTGGTTTGCTGAACATAGTTAACACACAGCAGCACTGCCCAGTCTGTGCGATTGATTCAGATCACAACAGGACAGCGTAGTCGGCTGACTGTGAGACTAGAGCTGCCCAATCAAAGCACAAATATGGATTGTGCACCAATCAGAGAGTTCCACAGAAACATTTGGCTGCACTCCATTTCACTCAACCAGTACGCCGGTCAGGTGCAGTCTGCTCCTCTCCTCTCCTCTCCTCTCCCTGAAGTCTGGCTGCAAACTTCAACTCCGCCCACCCGGTGTGCCAGCTGTTTGAAATGAATTTAAAATACTCAGCTGCCAACCTTTTTTCCAGCATTCTTCGCTGGCGTGAGAATTGGTTGGGCAGAGTGAGACTGTGAGATAGAAGGTGAATGCGTGTGTCACACGCCAGATGCGTGAGAGTTGGCAACCCTGTGAATGTAAAATGTCCCACAGAAGTTTTCTGAAAGAGTTTAAAATGCTCAAGTCCTGTGAAAGAGGTTAAAATCTTTTAAGAAGTGTTACAAGAGTTAAAACTCGTTAAAAACAAAAGGTATGAACACACTTATCTACCAGATGAGCTGATCTGTGATCACCCTGTTAAGTATTTTGAGATGATGCCATGATTGATTAGTCATGCCTACAGAGGTTGGAAGGGGGAGCCCCAATGCGTCATTCTCCATGAAGCTGCCAAAGAGGGAGCATCATGTACTAACACCCTTATTGATTTCTCACCTTCTCAGGTGAAAAATGAGTATTGAGTAACTTTGTAATATGTTTGCTATCTTGTTTTGTCAGTGTTCTGGTAACATACAGACTGAATATTGAGTGTTGTGGAAGTGTGCAAAACCATGTGTATCTTGTGTCTTGTGATTGTTTGCATGGCAGTTGGTGTAAAGAGGACAAGCTGCATATTGACATAATGGGAGGAATTTCCACACAAAATTCAGAGACTGTTTATGTTTTGTGCTATTGCTAATGCTAACGCTACGCTAACCTGAGGTATACCCTTGAGTCAGTCCATTACAAGTGAACAGACGTTTTCTAGGTAAAGTTTAACTCCCTCAGCTGAACAGTTTGAGAGGTGAACTGCTGCTTTCGACCTGAAGTCAGAGCAGATCCCCAAGAGAGAGCTTGGTACAACCAGGACTTCACTCTGCTTTCTTGTGGAGACGCGGGAGGAGAAAAGACAATTGCCGGTGACTGTGGTGGGATGCCGACCTGCTGCTAAACCTGCGTCTGTGAAGTTGTGTGATTTTATTGTACTTACCTGTTAAGAGGGATTATTGCATTTGAGAGAGACATATAATGGCACATTTGGTTAAAGATCTTTATTAAAACTCTGACTTAAAAAGGTAATTTCATAATATGTAGGTTTAAAGGAGTTGCATGTGTGTACTTTAAAAAAGAGATCTAAAATCACTTTAAAACTGAGTTAATCAGGGTTAAGAAACATTAGATAAATACATTAAAAGAACCCAAAAGCTCTGCCCTATTAATAAGATTACTGAGGGGAGTGCTACATATTGGCAGGGAACCAAGTGTTCAATAGGAAAGACACATCCTATGTGCACTGTGATTGTGTTTAGCTCAGTAAGACACATGTACAGAGTATGAAGTTGCAAATGTTATGTGCACAATTAATTATGTCAGTGTTACGTATGTGTTTTAATTTCTGAAGTTACTGTGACAAGATAAAAGGAATATAACGGGCAGAAGAGACAAATTATTTCTAATGTTTACATGGTATTTTTGTTTATTTCAAATAAATGTAAGTTTGATAATTCAAGGTCATGTTTATTGGTTATTAGACAATTTAAGATACTTACTGCCATATTTGATTTCACCAGCTTAAGAAGAATTGTGAAATTACATACTTACCTGCTTACTTACCTTTAAAGGAAAAAAGGAAATTAGATTGGAAAGCTGACTATAAAATGTTAAAGAGGATACATGTTATTATTGGAATGTTTTACGTTGAAAATAAGTTTTTGTACCTCTGAAAATATTTTTCTGAAAAAAATTAAATAAATAAATAAATGAATGAATACATATATCTGTATATATATATATATATATATATATATATATATATATATATATACAGGCCAAAAGTTTGGACACACCTTCTCATTCAAAGCGTTTTCTTTATTTTCATGACTAAATAAATAAATAACTGAAATAACTGAAATAACTGAAAACATGTTTTATATTCTAGTTTCTTCAAAATAGCCACCCTTTGCTCTGATTACTGCTTTGCACACTCTTGGCATTCTCTCCATGAGCTTCAAGAGGTAGTCACCTGAAATGGTTTCCACTTCACAGGTGTGCCTTATCAGGGTTAATTAGTGGAATTTCTTGCTTTATCAATGGGGTTGGGACCATCAGTTGTGTTGTGCAGAAGTCAGGTTAATACACAGCCGACAGCCCTAATGGACAACTGTTAAAATTCATATTATGGCAAGAACCAATCAGCTAACTAAAGAAAAACGAGTGGCCATCATTACTTTAAGAAATGAAGGTCAGTCAGTCCGGAAAATTGCAAAAACTTTAAATGTGTCCCCAAGTGGAGTTGCAAAAACCATCAAGCGCTACAACGAAACTGGCACACATGAGGACTGACCCAGGAAAGGAAGACCAAGAGTCACCTCTGCTTCTGAGGATAAGTTCATCTGAGTCACCAGCCTCAGAAATCGCAAGTTAACAGCAGCTCAGATCAGAGACCAGATGAATGCCACACAGAGTTCTAGCAGCAGACCCATCTCTAGAACAACTGTTAAGAGGAGACTGCGCGAATCAGGCCTTCATGGTCAAATAGCTGCTAGGAAACCACTGCTAAGGAGAGGCAACAAGCAGAAGAGATTTGTTTGGGCCAAGAAACACAAGGAATGGACATTAGACCAGTGGAAATCTGTGCTTTGGTCTGATGAGTCCAAATTTGAGATCTTTGGTTCCAACCGCCGTGTCTTTGTGAGACGCAGAAAAGGTGAACGGATGGATTCCACATGCCTGGTTCCCACTGTGAAGCATGGAGGAGGAGGAGGTGTGATGGTGTGGGGGTGTTTTGCTGGTGACACTGTTGGGGATTTATTCAAAATTGAAGGCACACTGAACCAGCATGGCTACCACAGCATCCTGCAGCGACATGCCATCCCATCCGGTTTGCGTTTAGTTGGGCGATCATTTCTTTTCAACAGGACAATGACCCCAAACACACCTCCAGGCTGTGTAAGGGCTATTTGACCAAGAAGGAGAGTGATGGAGTGCTGCGGCAGATGACCTGGCCTCCACAGTCACCGGACCTGAACCCAATGGAGATGGTTTGGGGTGAGCTGGACCGCAGAGTGAAGGCAAAGGGGCCAACAAGTGCTAAACACCTCTGGGAACTCCTTCAAGACTGTTGGAAAACCATTTCAGGTGACTACCTCTTGAAGCTCATGGAGAGAATGCCAAGAGTGTGCAAAGCAGTAATCAGAGCAAAGGGTGGCTATTTTGAAGAAACTAGAATATAAAACATGTTTTCAGTTATTTCACCTGTTTTGTTAAGTACATAACTCCACATGTGTTCATTCATAGTTTTGATGCCTTCAGTGAGAATCTACAATGTAAATAGTCATGAAAATAAAGAAAACGCATTGAATGAGAAGGTGTGTCCAAACTTTTGGCCTGTACTGTATATATATGTGTATATATATATACATATATATATATATATATATATATATATATATATCCTGTGACAATATATAAAAGCTTACTACTACTTAGTCTCTACTTTCAGTGAGAGACAACACTCTGAGCAGCCAGAAAGTTGCTAAAAGGGTGTGAAAAGTCTGTGTTAAAAGCATTTTTTTGGCCTGCAATTTCTCCCTGCCTTTATTGTGTTTTTTATTATCCACTATGGCACACTTTTTGTTGCAGATGCTGTTTAATGAAGTCACTGAGTCAAAAGGGGGAGGGGATTAAAAATGTGATCGGGCCAATTAAGAAAATATATCAATCGGTCAGAGAGCATGTAATATTTGCCTATCAGACAAAAAAACAAAAAACAAAGGCCGCTGTGTTGACCCACTGGGAAACTGCCTGGTATGCCAGATGGCCACCACTGGTCTGAGTGGTATTGACTAATCACAACACATCAAAATAACACTGAAATCTTAGAACATCTTGGCTATTGTCTGATGACGATACTTTTTAAAAAATGTATCTTAATTCATATACAGATATTTTTGTTTACAGAGATTAGCAGAAATGACTGGTGCATGGAAGAGGACGTCTTGGCCCAAATATCTGCTGGCTACAATGGATCTCCCAGAATACTGGCCAATGCCCCTGGAAGCTTTTGGTCATCTGACTGGTAACCAATATGTTACAGGATTGGCTTAAAGCTAAATGGTAATACAGCATGCAAACATGTTGACTGTGATATACCAACATGCTGATATTTACCAGTCACTCAATCAGTCATGACAATAGAACAATTGATTGGCTGACTAACCAACCAACACTGCGATCCCTAAAGCCGTGCTGCCAGTCTGCATAAAATAACAAACAAACAAAAAAACAAACCAAAAAAAACACTTCAATTCAAATAAACACAAGAAGTTTGTGCTCTAGAGAAAGGATCAGCACTCAGTGAATAACCTCCTAAGCCCTATGATAAGCTATTATGGCAAGGCTTAACTATACAGACCAGTGAGCAGTGATAACTAACATGTCCTGGGGTCATCAGGTGGGAACCTTCTTTCACCAGTGTTTCATCTAGTTGGTCCCACGACACTTCCAGGAGGCTAGACAGTGATCTTTGGTGTCCCAGAGACACTCCCCTAATGCCAGGTCTGACTGCTCCCCACACCAACCAAACAACCTCCTTCTCCTTACTTACACATGGCTTTCTCAGCCCAAACAGCACTGCCACCTTCAACAAATCCAGGCTCTGTTTATGCGAGCTCCAGGTAGAGACAGTGCTGATACTATCTTTCCCAGTGCATTCACCATACTCTATTTCACATGCTACATAGCATAACTCCAATATAAGCTAAAGTTAAAGGAGATAGAGAGGATAAACTCACAGGCTTTCTCAGCCCAAACATCACTGCCACCTTCAACAAACCCAGGCTCCGTTTATGCGAGCTCCAGGTAGTGACAGTGCTGATACTACCTTTCCTAGCACATTCACCATAGTCGATTTCACAGGCTGCATGGAGTAACTCCAATTGTAAAGTTAGCTTGTCACGAGAACGATATACATGGCGACATAACCAAGTGTTGAAATGTTAAGCTGCAGACATAGAAGGGAAATGAAGACAGATGAATTCAGAAGGTGTTAAGGTTAGGAGTTTAGCAATTCAGTTTGTCCGTGAGGGGGAGAAATACAGAAGGGATAAATTAGTAAGAAGGCAAGGGTGTGGCAGCCTAGAATTGTGATTGGGAAATGCAAGTAGATTTAGGGGGAAAGCTTGTTGTTCCCCAGGAAATAGTTTGTACAAAGCAGAGGCCTGACAAAGTGTTGTGGTCAGTGAGTCAACGGATAATTTATTTCATTGAGCTGACAGTTTTTTGGGAAGACTTAGTGGAAGAAGCCTATGAAAAGAAAAAGCTTAGATATGCAGACTTAGGAGCAGAAGCTGAGCAGCGAGGATGGAAAACTAGGATTTGTCCAGTGGAAGTGGGGTGTAGGGGATTCATAGCAAGATCAGCTGTCTCGCTCCTGGGGTAACTCGGAGTGCAGGGACAGAGATTGAGGAGGACAGTGAAGGAAATGTCAGATGAAGCAGTTAGAGCAAGCGAATGGATCTGGAAGAGAAGAAGTAATATCAGTTGGGGGCCAGCTGGGGGAACTACTAAGCAGGGTACATAACTCCTTGAGATCAGGTGGAGAGATCCACTTCCTTTCAGGAGGAAATCCAGGAAGAGGAAGGTTATTTAAGTGTGGGAGTGGCCTATTTGAATCTCTTTTGTTTGAGACCATGCTCCTTTAACTTTAGCTTATATTGTAGTTATGCTATGTAGCGTGTGGAATAGAGTATGGTGAATGTGCTAGAAAAGGTAGTACTAGCACTGTCTCTACCTGGAGCTTGCATGTACGGAGCCTGGGTTTGGTTGAAGATGGCAGTGCTGTTTGGGCTGAGAAAGCCATGCGTAAGTAAGGAGAAGGAGGTTATTGGTTTGGTGCGGAGAACAGTGAGACCTGGCATTAGGGAGTGTCTCTGGGAGGCCAGAGATCACTGTCTAGCCTCCTGGAGATGTCATGGGTCCAACTAGACGAAACACTGGTGAAAAGAGGTTCCAACCCGATGACCCCAAAGACATGTTAGTTATCACTGCTCACTGGTCTGTATAGTTAAGCCTTGCCATAATAGCTTATCATAGGGCTTAGGAGGTTATTCATTGAGTGCTGATCCTTTCTCTAGAGCACAAATTTCTTGTGTTTATTTGAATGAATAAGCTAAATTTAAAGGAGACAGAGAAGTTAAACTCACAGGAACAGCAAACACACTCACCTTGCAGCATGGTCTCAAACAAAAGGGATTCAAATAAGTCACTCCCACACTTAAATAACCTTCCTCTTCCTGGATTTTCTCCTGAGAGGACTGATTGGTGGATCTCGCCACCTGATCTCAAGGAGTTATGTACTCTGCTTAGTAGTTACCCCTGCTGGCCCCCAGCTGACATTATTCCTCCTCATCCAGATCCACAGACTACATCTAGCTGCTTCATCTGATATTTCCTTCACGGTCTTCCTCAAACTCTGTCCCCTACACCCCACTTCCACTGGAGAAATCCTAGTTTTCCATCCTTGCTGCTCAACTTCTGCTCCTAAGTCTGCATACTTAAGCTTTTTTTCTTTCATAGGCTTCTTCCACTAAGTCTTCTCAAAGAACTGTCAGACTGTCTGTTGACCCACTGACCACAACACTTTGTCAGGCCTCTGCTTTGTACGAACTATTTCCTGGGGAACAACAAGCTTTCCCCCTAAATCTACTTGCATTTCCCAATCACAATTCTAGGCTGCCACACCCTTGCCTCCTTACTAATTTATCCCTTCTGTATTTCTCCCCCTCACGGACAAACTGAATTGCTAAACTCCTAACCTTAACACCTTCTGAATTCATCTGTCATCATTTCCCTTCGATGCCTGCAGCTAAACATTTCAACACCTGGTTATGTCGCCATGTATATCGTTCTTGTGACAAGCTAACTTTACAGCCTGACAAAATATGCTTTAAAGTTGCAGTACCTGAACACAATGGGCATGATGGGTCCCCATTTACCGACAGTTTTAGGTTCTGGGGGGTTGGTAACACATCATAGACTCCTCCATACTCCACAGGTCTCTCCAACTAAGCTTCCTCTTCTCTACACTTTCCCAATTCAACCACTGTCCCTGCTTAGCCTGGGCCACTACCTTTGCACCCCTTAATATCTCCTTCCGTCTACGTATCTGTTCCACAACCAACTTTCTTTTATCTTTGAGACATGCTTTATTCCATACCGGTTTGCCTGAGCCAAGCCCCAGGCCTCCCCGGCGAAACTGAACATTACCTACAATCTCTGCATGCCTAAGAACTGCCTCTGCCTCCTGCACTGCCGATCTTGGGTTCCACTTCCTCCCCTTGGTTGGATTTGGAACCACACTCCTAACTACCACGTCCTTACTCCCACATAGCAACAGCTCTGTCCTGACCTTGGTAAATTTAAATTCCTCTGTTAAACTAGATACTGGCAGCTGAAGTATCCCTTTTCCATACAATGCAACACTACTTAGGCACCTAGGAGCACCCAACCACTTCCTAATGTAGGAGCTAACTGGCCTTTCAATTCTCTCCACAATGGATATTGGAATTTCATAAACTGACAATTAGCTCTTAGCCTAGCCTTAGCCCGTGTCCTGTCACAGCGTCTCCCAGTCAGGACAGCTCCAGGTGAAACCACAGTCATTTCAGGGCTAGCTCGATGTAGCAGGCCAAGCTTGCTACATATCCTGAGCTCTCTCGGTTGTAGCGTTAGATCTCTGTAGCAGTTTCTAATGTCTGTTAGAAACTCGCAACTGGGGGTTGTTATGTCAGTTGGAGGCCTCCACATGGGGAAGACAGGCAGGACAGGAGAAAAATCTACCAATCATTGCATTCAGTCCGAATGTAATGATTGGTTGTTTGGAAGTTTTTATTTCTGGTGGAATTCACTTACATTTTAGTGTGCCATCAGCTTATTAATAGCATTTTAACCTGAACAAAGAAAAGTGTAAAATTTCCAGAAAGGTAAGTGTTTTAACTCCAGAGCGCTGTAATGTACAAAAGACCAAATTTATTGAGAAAAGATCAATCAATCAATCAATTTTATTTATAAAGCCCAATATCACAAATCACAATTTGCCTCACAGGGCTTTACAGCATACAACATCCCTCTGTTCTTAGGACCCTCACAGCGGATAAGGAAAAACTCCCCAAAAAAAACCCTTTAATGGGGGAAAAAAAACGGTAGAAACCTCAGGGAGAGCAACTGAGGAGGGATCCCTCTTCCAGGACGGACAGACGTGCAATAGATGTCGTACAGAACAGATCAGCATAATAAATTAACAGTAATCCATATGACACAATGAGACAGAAAGAGAGAGAGGGAGAGAGAGAGAGATGCAGGACAGACAGTAATGACAGTAGCTTACAACAACATTATTGAAAGTAATAATATTATAGTTATAGTTCTGACGACTGTGGTACAATATATTGAAAGTATATATTAATATCTAGCAGTATACATATGTGACAATAATCATATGTGTATAATAACAGTAGAAGTATGACTAATGACTAATGATGGCAGTAGCAGCAGGAGGCATCTGGCAGGACCACAGCAGCAGCACAACCACACACGTCATGCTATCCAGGCGCCGCTGCGATATGAGTTAATCTGAGAGACAGTGGAGCACAAAGGCTCCGGAGAAGAAGCCCAGTTAGTGACATCCAGAATGGCCGAGTTAGCAAGATGCAGTAATAGGATACGAGAGAGAGAGAGAGAAGGAGAGAAGGTGCCCGGTGTATTATAGGGGGGTCCTCCGGCAGACTAGGCCTAAGTCAGCCTCACTAGGGGCTGGTACAGGGCAAGCCTGAGCCAGCCCTCACTATAAGCTTTATCAAAGAGGAAAGTCTTAAGTCTAGTCTTAAATGTGGAGACGGTGTCTGCCTCCCGGACCGTAACAGGAAGATGATTCCACAGGAGAGGAGCCTGACAGCTGAAGGCCCTGGCTCCTGATCTACTTTTGGAGACTTTAGGGACCACGAGTAACCCTGCGTTCTCAGAGCTCAGTGTTCTGATGGGATAATAAGGCACTATGAGATCTCTAAGATATGACGGAGCCTGACCATTTAGAGCTTTATCAGTTAACAGTAGGATTTTAAATTCATTTCTGGATTTTACAGGGAGTCAGTGCAGAGAAGCTAAAACAGGAGAAATATGATCTCATTTCTTAGTTCCTGTTAGTACACGTGTTGCTGCATTCTGAATTAGCTGGATAGTTTTTAAGGACTTACTAGAGCTACCTGATAATAGAGTTACAGTAATCCAGCCTTGAGGCAACAAAAGCGTGGACCAATTTTTCTGCATCTTTTTGGGTCAAGATAGGCCTAATTTTCGCAATATTAAGCAGATGAAAAAATACAGTCCGTAATGTTTGTTTTAAATGAGAATTAAAAGACAAATCTTAATCAAATGTTACGCTGAGGTTTCTTACGGTAGTGCTAGAGGCCAGAGCAATGCCATCTAGAGAAACTATCTCTGAGTTGTTTGGGGCCAAGAACAATAACTTGAGTTTTGTCTGAATTTAACATAAGGAAATTGGCGCTCATCCAGGTTTTTATGTCTTTAAGGCAGTTATGGAGTTTAGTTAATTGATTATTTTCTTCTGGCTTCATCGATAAATACAACTGTGTATCATCCGCATAACAATGGAAATTTATAGAGTGATTTCTAATGATGTTACATAAAGGAAGCATATATAGAATAAATAGGAGTGGTCCGAGCACAGAACCTTGTGGAACTCTAAAACAAACTTTAGTATGTAAGGATGATTCATTATGAACGTCAACAAACTGAAAACGATCAGATAAATAAGATTTAAACCAGCTCAGTGCAGAACCTTTTAGGCCAATTAAGTGATCCAGTCTCTGCAGTAGAATTTGATGGTCAATTGTGTCAAACGCCGCACTAAGATCTAATAAAATAAGTACAGAGACAAGTCCTTTGTCTGAAGCAATCAGAAGGTCATTTGTAATTTTAACTAGTGCTGTCTCAGTGCTATGATGCACTCTAAATCCTGACTGAAATTCCTCAAATAAATTATTATCATGGAGAAAATCACACAGCTGGTTTGCGACTACTTTCTCAAGGATCTTTGACATAAAGGGAAGATTAGATATTGGTCTATAATTGGCTAACACCTCTGGATCCAGGGTGGGCTTTTTAGGAAAGGTTTAATTACAGCTACCTTAAAAGACTGTGGTACATAGCCTGTTAATAAGGATATATTGATCATATCTAATATATGAGTGTTAACTAAAGAAAAGACCTCCTTAAGTAGCCTAGTTGGGATGGGGTCTAAGAGACACGTTGATGATTTAGATGAAGAAATCACTGCGGTCAATCCTTGAAGAGAAATTGGGGAGAAGCAATCTAAATATATATTGTTTGAGGTTAGATAGGTACTATCTGAGGACAGGAGGTCATGAATTTTGCCTCTAATAAGTAGAATTTTGTCATTAAAAAAGCTCATAAAATCATTACTGCTAGGGGCTAAAGGAATACACGGCTCAATAGAGCTTTGACTCTCAGTCAGCCTGGCTATAGTGCTGAAAAGAAACCTGGGGTTATTCTTGTTTTCTTCTATTAATGCTGAATAACAGTTTACTCTGGCATTGTGGAGGCCCCTCTTATATGTTTTGAGACTGTCTGCCCAGATTAAACGAGATTCTTCCCTTTTGGTTAATGGCCAATTCCTTTCAGATTTTTTGCGATATTTGTTTTAACTTACGGGTTTGAGAGTTATACCAAGGAGCGAACTTTCTTTGCTTTGTTAACTTCTTTTTAAGAGGAGCTACAGAGTCAAGTGTTGTTCACAGCGAGCCTACGGTGCTATCGACAAAATGATCAGTTCGGAAGAGGTTAAAGTCGGTATGGGAAACCTCTGTTACTGAAGGACTTGGTATTGAATTTAACGACGGAGTAATCATTTCCTTAAATTTTGCGACAGCACTATCTGATAAACATCTAGTATAGTAACTGTTGCTGAGTGGCGTGTAATCGAGTAAAAAGAAATCAGAAGTAATCAGATAATGATCCGATAGCGAGGGATTCTGTGGAAAGACTGTTAGGTTATCAATTTCAATTCCATACGTCAGAACTAGATCGTGGGTATGGTTAAAACAATGAGTGGGTTCATGTGCACCCTGACTGAAGCCACTGGAGTCTAATAATGAGATAAACACAGTAGCCAGGGAGTCATTATCAACGTCAACATGAATGTTAAAATACAATAATAACTTTATCTGATTTAAGAACTAAACTGGATAAAAACTCTGAGAATTCAGATAAAAATTCAGAATATGGGCCAGGAGTATGGCACACTATGACAAATAAAAGTGGCTGCGAGGTTTTCCAGGTCGGATGTAAAAGACTAAGAACAAGGCTTTCAAATTAATTATAATCTAGTTTAGGTTTAGGGCTGATTAACAGGCTAGAGTTAAAAATGGCTGCAACTCCCCCTCCTCGGCCGCTGCCTCGAGGAATGTGGGTATTATTATGAGTGGGAGGAGTGAATTCATTTAGACTAACATATTCATCTTGACACAGCCAGGTTTCAGTGAGACTGAGTAAATCAAAATTATTATCTGATATTAATTCGTTTACTAACACTGCCTTAGACGATAGAGACCTGATATTTAACAATCTGCATTTAATTCTCCTTGAGAGCAGCTCCATCCAAAGTAGGATGAATGCCATCTCTCCTAATAAGACGAGGTTTTCCCCAGAAAGTTTGCCAATTATTAACAAAACCCACATCATTTGCTGGACACCACCTGGACAGCCAGCAATTAAATGATGACATGCGGCTAAACATGTCATCAGTGGTCAGAACTACGGAGTCCGACATCGTTTTTGCGTATTCGCACACCGAGGCAATATTAATTTTAGTGACCTCCGATTGGCGTAACCGGGTGTCATTGCTGCCGACGTGAATAACAATCTTACTGAATCTACGTTTAGCTTTAGCCAGCAGTTTTAAATTTGATTCAATGTCGCCCGCTCTGGCCCCAGGGATACATTTGACTATGGCCGCTGGTGTTGCTAACTTCACGTTCCTCAGAATAGAGCTGCCAATAACCAGAGTTTTATCCTCAGCGGGTGTGTCGCTGAGTGGGGAAAAGCGGTTGGAAATGTGAACAGGCTGGTGGTGAGCCGTGGGCTTCGGCTTGGAGCTATGCCTCTGGCAAATGGTTACCCAACCTCCCAGCTGAACAAGCGTTACCGGAGGACCGCTAGCAGAGGCTAAGGCTATGCTATGTGGTTTTCCATGGTGCGGAGCCGCGCTTCTAATTCATTAAGCCTCTCCTCCAACGCAGCAAATAAGCTACACTTACTGCAATTACCACTGTCGCTAAAGGAGGCAGAGGCATAACTGAACATTTGGCACATCGAGTAAGAAAGAGCAGAGGGAGAAGCCATCGCTAACTGTAAAGCTAATGTAGCTACCAAGGCTAGTAATGTGCAAACAACAGCTAAGAGATTAGCAGGGAAGTCGTGAAAAGGAGGAGAGCTATAAGTGCTTAAACAGAACCAGTGTGGGTTAAGACTTGAAGTAGACATTAAAGAAACTGTCCTGCCCTGCTTATCCCCGCTGCTTTCAGGCAGCCTTACGACATAAAAAAGATAAATATTCTAATTTGCAAAATTCACAACATGTTTTTATCTAACGAAATATTCTGCTTCGATCCATATTTGTTGGCACTCTGGTCACAATACTGCTCTCCTGCTTGCTGCACACAATGGTGATGTGTTCCTTTGTTAATGGGACGGGCTAGCAGCAACCTAACAGCACCATAAATTATATTCAGTCACAAAAGTTGATTTAAATCAAAATAATTAACAAAAAATACATATTTTCCAGCTCTGAAAGTTACAATGTTGTTATGGAAATGGAAATATTTTTCAGTGATGAGGAAGGTGTACTGTTATGCTGATTTGATCACATTCTAAATATCTAGTTGACCAATTGGATTGCCACTTCAGATTTACTTATTGTATAAGTGTGTTTTGTCACCTTGGTTTCTGAATCACCTAGGAAATGTGTACTGGTAACATTGAGTCCCACTGTTGTTGGGCAGGTTTCCTTGTACAGAAAGCCACTGACATCTGTCTCACTCTGTATCTTCCACCTGACTGAACTCAAACCATAAGCAGTCTTTGTGTTCTGTCCCGTACACACAACTTTTTTTATGATTAATTGTTTCACAAAGAGGCAGTTGTTTGTCTTTCACCCAGCAGTTTGACGGGGCAGAAACAATTGAGTTATTCCACTTATGCTCACACACATCTCATACAGAGGAGGAAGGGGGCCTTTGCAGCATGGGTAAATACTGTTGCCGTCTGTCAGTCATGAAACCAAGTCAAGAGGTAGGTGAACTACATGTACTGTTTAATGACCCAGATACAGCATGTGCATCTGCCAGGTATGAACTCAAAAAGGGAAATTACACTGCAGGGAATGTTTTTCTTTTTAATATTTTATTTATAATTTTCAATTTTACAACAACAGCAACAGAATATCAGAACATAAAAAAGAAGCAACACAACAACATAAAGAAAGAATACAAAGAGAGAGAAAAAAAGAAGTGAAAAGGGCTGCCAGCTGGTTTACAGGTTTACATGAGTAAACTTTTCACAATAGTAACACCTCAGGAGCAAGGTAGAATAACAGAGAAGAGTGTATCAGATGAAGCATCACACTCCCTCAGGTAATCAAGTAGGTCTAAGCTCCTATGAGCGCTTGGTAATATGACTCTGTGTCAAGAAAGGTACCAAATCCTCTCAAATTTGTTCAGTGTAATAGATTTGTACAGACACAGTCTTTCCATTTGTATGATGGGCAACATTTCCCTGAGCCAGTGTGTAAAGCAGGGTGGAGTGGTCGACTTCCAATTCAGGAGAATAACTTTTTTAGCAACCACCGTTGTGAGGTGCAGAGCAATCTGCATATCATATCTTGAATTTACCCCCTGGGCGATCAATAAAGTATATCTTATCTTATATGGCAGCCCTGAAGTGTCTGTAGAGCATCCAAAGATGGCAACATCGTGATTGGGCTGAATGTCTCTGGAATAGGCTTTCGAGAGAAAGCTTGAATAAGTGGTTTTGACATACAGTATGGGAGCATGTAGGGAGACACTAGGAGCTTGGCATGCCACTTTTATCTTACTTAAAGGTGCTGTATGTAAGAATGTGTCCAAATGTACTGGGGACACTACTAATGCTGCTTGCCGTGCTGCTGTAGCTCTGTCCTAACTGTAACTGATGCTGAGACTCTACTGACTGTGTGACTGGTAGACGGCGGTGGGTGGCACAACAGGCCAAAACACAAATTCAAAACCTAAACATGATTTGCAGACTGCAAAACATTTTTTTAGATTAAAATATTCTGGCTGTACTATTGTTGTTGGTGAGATCAGTATGTTATATGAACATTATTCCTTAGTCTCTGTGACATATTAGGAGGATTTTACGACTATTTGCTTTAGATTTCTTACATATAGCTCCTTTAATATTTGCAAGGAATTCTTTACTACAAAATTTTTTTGGGTTGACCTGTCTGCTGAGGCAGAATTAGAAAACAAAAGAGATGCAACTGAAGAATTTTTATCAGCGGTGACTTCTAACTGTAGCCAAGAATGGTCTCTTTCTGCCTCTGCACCTTCACATTTCCAGTAAGTAAGGGCCCTTGAGTTAGCTGCCCAGTAGTAATGTTTGAAAATTGGCATACCAAGACCACCCTCTTTGAGGGGTTTGTGTAGGTGGGCCTTGGATATCCTGTGTAATTTGTAGACCCATATAAAAGGGCAGCACAATAGAGTAGGGCTGGTTGATTAATCAAATTTTAATCTAGATTACAATTTGGGCTTTCAACAATTATGAAAACAAAATAATCGACATAAAACGATTATGCACTTCTTGTCAGTTTACTCTCGTTGTCTTGTGTTGCAAATCAAACGCAGCCAGAAGCTGTGCATGTGCAATACTGCCCCCTCCCCTCCTTTCCTCTATTCACTCCACGAGCCAGTCAAGTAGGTGAAATTGACTAATGTGAGGGGCAGGTGATCGCCAAAGATTTAAAAAACAGCATGCGGAAAATGGCAGAAGGAGAGCGAGAGAGGTTGGTCTGTGTGTGTGTGTTTGTGTGTGCGGGCATGTGTGTATGTGTGTGTGTGTGTGTGTGTGTGTGTGTGTGTGTGTGTGCATCAGGGCCAAACTTGTGCGACCATGTGGAGACAGAAATGACATGCCGTCGTGTAAATAAGTCATCACGTGTGCCGCATAATCATGATTTCAATTTTGACCAAAATAATCATGATTGTGATTTTTTCCATAATCGAGCAGCCCTACAAAAGAGAATGAATCTATGTTTATCAGGGGAACAGATGAAAATGAAATCATTGAAATTGTGAAATCATTTAAGAGCAGGAAGTCAACAGATTGGAATAATATTGATATGTCTATGATCAAAAACATCATTGAGTGTGTGGTGAAACCTTTGACACGTATCTGTAATCAATCCCTAAAGACTGGTATATTTCCTAAAAAAATGAAAATAGCAAAGGTCATACCAATATGCAAGAGTGGAAATAGACACAATCTCTCAAATTACAGACCTGTCTCCTTACTGCCACAATTTTCAAAAATACTCGAAAAACTCTTCTATAGCAGACTGAATGATTTCATCACTAAACATAATGTACTGTGTGATCAGCAATATGGATTTCGCCCTAACAGGACAACTTCACTTGTATTAATGGAATTTGTTGAAGAAATAACAACTGGAATAGAGAAAAAAGAATATGCAATAGGAATATTTCTAGATCTCAAAAAAGCATTTGATACTGTCGACCATAACCTTTTATTAAAGAAAATACAGAGATATGGAGTCAGAGGGGTGGCACGTTCCTGGGTCAGCAGTTACCTGGAGAACAGGTATCAGTATGTGCAAATGAATAATGACTTTAAATCTCAACTTCAGAAGGTCACCTGTGGGGTTCCCCAGGGCTCAGTTTTGGGACCAATGTTATTTATCCTGTACATAAACAGTATAAGTAAGGTTTCCAAATTATTAAAAACTGTTGTTTTTGCTGATGATACAAATCTACTCTGTTGTGGTACGAACTTGGAACAACTTTTGGATACACTTGAGAGGGAACTGAAATCTTTAAAAAGATGGTTTGATTACAATAAATGAACACTGAACCTGAGTAAAACGAAATTTATAATTTTTGGAAATTGATCAACAAACTCCATAAGAAAACTCATGATAAACAATGTTGAAATTGAAAGAGTGTCTGAAAACAAATTTCTTGGAATATTAATAGATAATAAATTGTGCTGGAAGCCACATATAAACTACATCAAAACCAAAATATCAAAGTCAATTGCAATACTATTCAAAGTCAAAGATTTTTTGAATCAAACATCATTATACACCTTGTACTGCTCCTTTATTCTTCCATACATAAGCTACTGTGTGGAAGTGTGGGGAAACACATATAAAACAAAAACAAATCTAATCTATATTCTTCAAAAAAGAGCCATAAGAATCGTAAATAAAACCACTTACAGAGAAACAACAAACCCACTCTATCATATCAAAAGCTCTAAAATATAAAGATCTGGTTGACTTCAAAACAGCTCAAATTATGTATAAAGCTAAAAATAAATTATTACCCAACAGTATCCAAGAATTGTTTCAAATGAGAGAAAATCAGCACGACCTGAGGGGAACCAGTATATTTAAGAAACAATTAGTGAGAACAAACACAAAATATCACTGTATTACAGTTAAAGGAGTCACCTTGTGGAATAATTTTAACAAGGAACTGAAAGCATGTTCATCATTAAATAAGTTCAAACGAATGTTCAAAAACAACATACTGAAAGGATATATGATGGAACAGGACATGTAGGTTGTCCTGTTGTTGAAGTATGTCTCATTCTGATTGCAATGTTATTTTTTATGGATTTCTTGCTTGATTTGTTTGAGTTATATGTTAATGAAGTGGAGAGCTTAAGAATTTAGGTTCAACATAAAGTTTAAAGATAAAATATAGAAAGAAAAAAGGGGTAGGACTAGATAAGTTCACACTTCCTTCCTGCTCCTTTTCGGATGTGAAATATGCAAATATGTTTCCGAGGTGTATTTCTTTGTTTGATTGTTTTTCTTTTGTTTTTGTTTTTGTTTTCTTTGGTTTGTCTTTGTGACTTGCTGAATGGCTGACCTTTACTTTACGGTCTCCGGACCTTAGTACATTTATTTTCTGTGTTTAATGTGCTGTGCATGTCATTATGGGAATTATTCGGCCAGCACTTGTCAGTCATTTATGTGTGTGTCTAATTGTCTGCTCTTCTGGAGGGAATCCCCAGCGGACCACGCCTCCAGCCCGCTCTCATCTGCTGCTGTTCAGTGTTCCCTCGCATGCTGGTCGGCCGGCCCTCTCGCTGTGGTCATCGGTTCCGGCCAATCACCACTTCACCGGCCCCTCGTCTGAACCTTTAAAAGCTGCACGAAGTCAAGAGCAATCGCGGCTGTGATTTAACCTGAGCAGTCCGCCTCGCTCCATTTGTGTTTTCAGCTGTTGTAATCTGTTCGTCGTTGTTGTTGTTGTTGTTGTTGTATTTGGGAATCTATGGAGTAGTATATAGGGACCAGCTTTGCGCGTGCATGTGAAATGCGCGTGCACGTGAGACGTGCGTGCGTGCGTGCACGTGAAGCCCCCCCCCCCCCCCCTTTCCGGCCCCTCCCCACACTCCGCCCCTTCCGGTTCCCCCCCCCCCCACTCCGATCCCTTCCGGCTCGCCCCCCCCCCCCCCCCACACACACACACACACACACACACCGTCATATGAAATCCGTCTCTCATTGGTTAAACATAGCGCCTCCTATTGGCTAATCAAAAGCCCCTCCTTGCGGACGGATGTGTGTGGTGTATATATACAAGGGATTTTCTTAACAGGACATCCTCAACTTCTCGGACGGCGAAGCTACGGCGGGACGAGCTCTGATTTTTTTTTCTTCAACGATCGCCTGTATTCTGCAAGACGTTTCTGCAACCATGTCTTCCTGCACCAGCAACAGCGGCATCGGGTCAAGCGAGCGCCCAGGTATGTCTGATGACCCGGCGACAGTTGTGGATGCTCGGGCCCCTTACAAGAAAAGGAGACGTGTAGGAAGTGGGCTCGTTACGTCGGAGAATCGTGAATTTGAGCTAGAGCTGGAGGGTGTTAATGGGTATGTTTACAATGTTAAATATCAGGACTCTGTTGTCACACTCAGTGCGCCACCGGTCGCAGTGTGGTTCCAGGCGTTGAAACATGGTCGGTCAGTTTGATGCATAGCGATTGGAAATTGTTTTGGTCTGAGGTCTGCCCTGACCTAGACCAACCTGGTTTCCCAGAGAGTATTTATGTCTCGCAGTGGGTCAGCAAAGCGGGCCCGAGATGTACCGCATTGAGACGGATCGTTTTAACAAAGCGGCGGGAGGACTTTATTTTTCTCAGTGTGTGCAAAGATCGAGAATCTGTGATCGCGAGCAGAGGCGCGGCAGCGTGGGGACAACAACCCTACCCTCTTACGCTTCAAGAGCGTGACGAGTGGTTTAAAACTGTTTTCTTTATTCAGTGGTGTGACTGGAGATCTCTGCAGAAATTGTTTGTGAAGCTGACAAGGGCATCAGAAGAGACAGGATCCTCTCTTCTTACCAGAGTGTTAGAAAACGTCTTCTTTTCGATGATGCAGACTAATGCGGGGTAGTCACCTTCCTTCCCTGTGCCGCCCGAAAATCATCAGACACATCGACTACTGATAAAGCCTAGGTTAGCATAACTTTTGTATTTTTGTCTTTTTTAAATTATGATAAACGCTGTATATGATTTTAATGTTGTTGTTTTTTTTTTGTTTTTTTTACAGGCAGTGTCTTGATCAGCACCCATGATGACGATGATACTAAAGGGTGTTGGGAAAACGATTGCGGTGGTGTGGAACCCTGGACACCTCATATGAAGCCGCTTGAGGCGCTGCATGTGAAGAAGAAGAAGGAGAAGAAGGAGGAGGAGGAGAAGGGACATGTCTCGACACGGTCCCTGACAAAAGGACGCGTGGACACGATCAAAGACTTTCTATCACGCTGCCAGTATCACGCAGGGCTGGAAAAAACAAGAGCTCTCTGCAGTGTAAAATCAACCACCCGAGTCAGCGTCGACACTCTTGCTTGTATGATTTTGATCAGATCAGATGTATGTATTTTGACCAGATTCTGGACTCTGTATTCAACCCGTCTCTAGGAAAAGCTCTGCATTACCTGTTTGCGCAGATATCACCGGGGGCTTTCTCACAAGACAGGCTTTTAGGAGCGGCCGAGACTCTGAGACACTATCTCAGACCCGGATGTGACGGACCATCTGCCAAAGAGGAAATGGAGACAGAGGAGGACCACAAGCACGAGACCGCTTTACGCAACGCCTTCACCGTGTGGACCAAGTGCTGCTGCTGCTGCATGTCGACAGATTTGTAATATTTACCGCAGAAAAAATGATGTTGTTCTTTGGGATCACATTAGCCACATATCTTTTCACGTGGAAAAGACGCCATGCCGTGAACAGACTGACATCACTTCTGTACGGGGTAATTACCGGTGACGGTGTCCCTCGCGAATGTGTTACATTCAACAACCATTTAAACGTTATAAGGACAAGTGTTAAAAATTGGAATGATACAGTGTGCGGCAGCACACAGTTCATCAGCGGTTAAAGATGTGGTAACGGCATATTTCACAAACTGTAATGAGTCTGAGGCGTTTGCAACACGCCATGTTATTTGTCTTTGTGCATTTCTTTGTGACGCGTGTGTTTTGATGATTAAAAATGGTGTACCATTAGATGTTTGTGATGCAGTTCAGCACCTAGTGCGACACATGATAGACAGAGATGTGACGGTGTGTGTAAAATACCTAAACATGTTGAAAAACCATAAATAAATAAAAGACGGTGTGTCGACCTCATCTTGGCCACTTGTGTTGTTGACTGAATATGGAGCGCTAGACAAGATTTACCACGACCCCGCACACCCAGGGGGTCTTGGAGGTGTACAAAAACTTTGCGATGCTGTTAGAAAATGCACTGGGGAGGCTGGGATGCCTGAAGTAAAGCGTTACTTACAGGGGCAAGATGTGTATACCCTCCACGCTAAAGCAGCTGTACACTTCCCTAGAAATAGGGTGTTGGTTAGCGGTATTGACAAACAGTTCCAGGCCGATCTGGTGGACATGAGTGAATATTCAGCAGAAAATGACAGTGTGTGCTACCTGCTGACATGTATCGATGTATTTTCTAAATATGCATGGGTTAGGTGTCTTAAAAACAAGACCGGTGCATCTGTTGCAAAGGCGTTTGAAGACATTTTGAACGAAGGCCGCATACCTGTAAAACTCCAAACCGATCAGGGGACAGAGTTTTATAACAAACAGTTTCAACATCTAATGGAGGTGTATAAAATTAAACATTTCTCTACCTCAAACGAGACTAAGGCTAGCACGGTTGAACGTTTCAACAGAACATTTAAGACCCGCATGTGGAGATATCTAACGTCTGTTAATTCGCGTAGATATGTTGATGTCGTCCAGGACCTCGTCAACGCTTACAACAAGTCTCACCACAGATCGATAAAGATGGCCCCATCCGATGTAAACAAAGACAACGAGAAGCTCGTCTTTAACACGCTGTACAAGGAGAAGAAGAAGAAGAAGAAACCGCAGAGGATCGTATCGTTCAAATATAATGTAGGGGACACTGTGAGAATATCAAAACTCCGCGGTGTGTTTAGAAAAGGTTATGAACAAACATATACAGACGAGTTTTTTACAATAACTAGGCGCATAGCCGCGACCAGCCTGTGTATAGAATATCAGATTGCTCGGGTGAAGAGGTAAAAGGCACATTTTACGAGCCTGAGCTACAGCCGGTAATCATTGACAAAAACAAGGTGTTTAAAATAGAAAGTAATATCCAGAAAAACTATAGGCCGGAAAAAGATGGCGCTTGTGAAATGGTTGGGGTGGCCCGAGAAATTTAACTCGTGGGTCTCTGAAAAGGACATCGTTGACGTGTGATATATATATATATCACGGGACGTTACCTGTTTACACAGCCACTTTGGAATTGTCGCACGTCCCAACAACATCAAGAAGATGGAGAACAAGAACGGATTTTATGTCACGTTACCGAGTAATGCATCGCTACACGTGTATCCTAATAACAAGATATGGCGCTACAGAACAAAATTAGCAAAACCGATCGTTCTGAGCGAACCAAATGCGAGTGGGGTTATTGAACTTCAGTACCCTAGGGTGTGGTCAACGTTCCTGCTTCTGACGCGGGCGTGTTAATATCGATAGTAAAACCAACCAGACAGCCACTATAACACTGTTTGCGGGTTTACGACTCCATTCCCAGAATACTAAAAGAATTTAATGCTAAATGCATCGGTAACCCGATAACATCGCGCTTAGGTCTTCAATATAACAACATTACAAATCACGTTCATTTTTCGGGAGAAGGATATAAGGTGACGTTCGCGAAACTGGCGAAATATTGGGTTTTAAGCCCGGTGAGCCGTTTGAGATACCGGTGACCCTATTTTAAGAAAATCTCGCCTCTCCTCACCCGCAGATATTTTTGGGGAGTTTATAATATATACGTTTACAGCGATATTGTTGATTATCAGCTAGTGGGAGACAGCCACGTGCGCTCCTCCGATGTATAAATATAACGCCGGAGGTAGGTCGTATGCCCACTCTGACATATGACAAGCCACACTATACATCGCTCTCCAAATCTGTTATTGACGATATCGAGATATCGTTAAAAAACGATCAAAACCAGTATATACCATTCACGTACGGAAAAGTGATTGTTAAACTACACTTTAGACCTGTGAAGCAGTATTTCTAGACCTGAGAAAATGGCCTACACACCATATGTGCGTGATGCCCGATATATGACATATTACATGAACCAAGCGGGTGGCGAATTACCTGGATTTATAGGTTCAAGTACACAATACGGTAACGGTTTAGGCGGCATATTTGAGGCTTGCTTAGAATGGCTGTACCGTTATTTAAAAAGGATTCAGCATCTCCAAGCCACTTTTAAAAATCGCAGCTGTAAACATTGTAGGGATATGGCGTCCAACATTGCCAGAAGCGCTGTATCGAGACGACAGGAAGGAAACGGGTTGATGGTGATCAGAAAAAGACCGTCCAAAAGACCCCCCTCATCGAGGGGTCGCAGCTCCGGCAGGTCCAAAAAGCGTAAAACGACCGTCAAAGTGACACGACGCATCAGAAAGAAGTCGGCCACCAAGAGAAGCACAACTTCCAAAAGACGCGCGGTGATTCTGCGTAAAGACATATTCTAGTCTGAGAGAAAACAACATCAACAGCCATGGCACTCATACACAACCAGTCGGAAGAATGTGTGAAGACGGAGCTGGATCTGTTCACAGTGCATACACAGACATCCATTGAAAAATCTACATTTGTCGAAATACCCCGGTTTGGCATTACGGGATGCCGGGCCTCTGGAATTTTTATATCGGCCTGCGGCGATTACATTGATCTAAACGATACCTACCTGGACATGCGCGCGAGAATCACGAACCCCGATGGTACCGATTTGGCCCAAGCCGCAGATGTGGGTTTTGTAAATTACCCCGGGTGTACGTTATTCTCGCAGGTGGATATCATGTTAGGAGACAGGCTTATAACCCAATCTTCCAACACATACCCGTGCGAGGATAATCAGTGTTTAATCAACTACGGAAAGGACACCTTGGATACGCAGTTTAGCAGCGGCCTGTTTTGTAAAGACACAGCAGACCACATGAATGCTGCCTCCATAACCGGAGATAACGAAGGCCTAGCCGAAAGAGGGCGATACACTGTCAACAGTCGCACTGTGGAATTAATAGCACCGATACACTCCGATTTGTTTTTTCAGGAAAAGTTATTGCTAAACGGTATAGACATTTCCCTAAAATTTATTCGATCAAAGGACGAGTTTGCCTTAATGACTGCGCAAAATAATCAATACGCCGTGAAGATCGTATCGGCTAGCTTATTTGTGAAAAAGGTGGCCGTGGCACCTGCCGTTAGATTGGCTCATAGCAGGGCACTGCAGCACACTAACGCTAAATACGCTATTGACAGAGTGGCTCTGAAAACATTTTCCATACCTGCAGGAACAAGAGTGTGCAACCAGGAAAATCTTTACATGGGACAAATCCCCAAATTCGTCATCATAGGCTTTGTTGACCATGAGGCATATTCGGGGAGCTATAACCGGAACCCCTTCTGTTTTCAGCATTACGATACAGAGTTTATTAGCTTGTACGCAGACGGGCAGTCTCACCCTGCAAAGCCCTTTCAGCCACTATTTCAGAGAGGCCAGTATGTGAGAGAGTATTTCCAGCTGGTACAAACTACAGGACGTCATTTAAAAGACAGGTCTCTGGCCATATCACGTAATGATTTCGGGAATGGTTACACGTTATTTTGCTTCAATCTGGAACCTGACGACGGTCGTGCAGGGAATGTATCACTGATTAAAAGTGGTAATGTGAGGTTGGAAGTCCGTTTCAGAGTACCTCTACAGCGCACCGTTAACCTCGTGTGTTATGCTGTTTACGATTCTGTTATCGAAATATCAAACAAGAGACAAGTACTTTTGGATTATTACTAAAAAGAAGAAGCGGTATCAGCCATGAACACTATAGAGCTGACCGGCATCCTCAATAAAAGAATCATTAACGGGACAAATTTTTTAGGAGTCCTGGCATGCGACCAACTGTCAAACCATAAAGGCACAGCGTTCCCCGCCATGCTGGTTGTGAATACACACCCCTCAAACATACCCGGTGAACACTGGCTCGCTATTTATATTACGAAACAGAAGCATGGATATTTTTTTGATAGTTTTGGAAACCCTCCCGACAGCGACAAATTTCCATCGGAGATATACAGATACCTCGTTGAAAACTGTGCAGACGTGTATTATTCCCAGAGGCAGGTTCAGAACAACTACTCTACAGCCTGTGGACAGCATTGTGTCTTTTTTCTGTGTCATATACAAAGAGGAATTCCTTTTACAAGAATGTTAAACATGTATAGTGCTAATCTGGCACGCAATGATGCTATGGTGTGCAAGTTTGTAAACAAAATACAGCCCTCTGTATGTCGTGGATATAATTTCACATGTGTACAGTGCAGCAACATGCTGTGTGACTGTGAATAAGTCTAATAAATAAAGAGAGAGAGAAAGCATGATCCAGTTCAGACATTCCATTTATTTAACACATTTGTAGAATACATTCATTTGGTCAAGAATTTAATAATAGTAATAATGAAAAATAAAAATACATTCAATTGATCAAGAGTTATAAACAAAAATACATTCAATAGGTCAAGAATTTAATAATAGTAATGATGAAAAACGATGGTACATTCAATAGGTCAAGGGTTAAAACAAAAATACATTCATATGGTCAAGAGATAAAACAAAAATACATTAAATTGGTCAAAAGTTAAAAAAAAACAAAAATACATTCAAACGACATTCAATAGTAAATATTAAAAATATAAAGAAATCGGAACAAATGTAACAAAATTACACACACACACACACACCCTTTTATTATTATTAAAAATCCTCCCACTGTGAAGTGTTTAGTCTGTGAGGTAGTGAACGTGTTGAAGCAGGTGTCCTTAGTGGGGCGCTAAAGCACCCCGGTGAGCCTATTACCGACCGTTTTCCCTTGCTTTTATGGGATGAAAAACTAGGGCGTCTCGATTCTTTTATACTCAGCTATATCCCCACGCACCTGTTTGTTAGGGATGGCCATTAAAGGTATGTTTAAATGGGCTAGGGTTTTTAGGAACACGTCCCACCCCAGTGGTCTAGAAATGTCTGAAATATTGTGTGATGCAGTGACACTTTTCACCAGGTCATACAAATGAGTACTGTGGAGGGACGGCCGTTAACAACAATTTCAGCGTTGTCTGTCCAGGATAAAACAGGCTTTGAGCGGGTAATTGCATCTAGAATGTATTCAGCATTTCTCTGACTTCTTTTAGGACTGTGTTTTAACACACGCTCTAAAAGCGTGTCCTGTTTCTGCCCATCATCATCATCATCATCATCAGGTCTGCGGTCCTCTGGTCTAATTTCGTTATCAGGCATTGCCAGGGTCAGTACAGTTTTTCACGCTCACCCTGTCTCACCAATGCCAAATAACGCTGCAGTACTTGAGAGTATTTTTTGGCTTTTTCATATACGTCTGTGTCCGGTAGTTTCAATATGTCAGACATGGCTCGGTCAAGGTCGTTTTGTACTACCTGTCTTATGCTTGCAGTGTTTTGGTCCTGATGCTGCTGCTGCTGCTGCTGTTTTAACATGTCAAGCTGATGCTGAGGAACCAAAAACATCTTCTGTGCATGCTCCATATTCTTCTTTCTTAACCTCTGCTTATCAGGCTTGTGATAAATGGTATAGCTGCTCCAAGTAGTGGTAGTAAAAACCCACCGCTCTGGTTAATCCTCTTTTTCTTATTTAAATGTTTAACATTTTTGTCCGCAACCAGTCTGATGATGCCTCTCTTCTTTTTTAACTGAGAGTACTGTTTTTCTGTCAAAGGGATGTTACCTCTCAACACATTTAAAGCTATTTCACAGAGTGCATCGATAAAGTCTGCGCTAGCGCCACACACAATGACCCTTCTCATACCCGGCGTTGCTTTATATAACAACTCCAACATGGCTAGATTCCTCTGCACGCGTGTCGACATTATTTAGCCCTTTGTTTGTTTTTAGGCATATAAACAACCTGCTGATTTGACAACAAAGCGGTTCTGAGCCTCAAGTGGTCTGGAGTGACAGCTTTATAATCTATGAGGAGATACCCGTATGCGGAACTAGTGGCGTCAGTAAACGCCTCTAAAAAATATTTAGTGTTTCCGGAAACATCTGTTTGCCCAGGAGTGTAACCTGATATTTATCCCTAGGGTTTTTGAACAAGACAAGGTAGTTTGTGTTTAAACTAATGGTTCTGCTAGCCTTGCCTTGTATAAACAAATTTTGAACCAGATATATACAGCTGAGATTTCTATGGTGGACATATTTGGTGAATACATTCTGAACTTCTATATTGTCACTTGCGTCATTCATTAAATCATCTATAACGAGTAGATTAGTCTTGTCCGGGGGTAATAGCTCGTCGTCACACAGGGAATCGGGTAACCCTTTAACAAAGTTGATGTCTCTTAATTTAAGGAGTTGGTCATATAAAGGTTGCCAGCATGAGTATACGTAGACCAAATTATCAATGTTATGTGAAATAACTGTAGATGCATTTTCAATAAGACCCTTGACAAAATATGTCTTCCCACAATTTGAGGACCACTCACCACCAAACTAAACGGATGCTGCAGTCTTGAGTCAAAAGAGATGTTAGTAGCCATAAGGTAGCGTGCTGTAGTCTGACAGGACTCTGCGCTTGTTATACACAACCTTGACTTTTTTGTGTACTACGTCATTTTTAAGATGAAACTTCTTTTTATCACGTCTGATGGTTTCCGCCTCTGTGATCACATGCATCTGAGTGTTCTGATTGGTCACAAAGGACTGGACCAACCCCTTGCGACTCGTGGGTGAGCACTGCTGCATTTTTGGCGTTAAGTGTGACACCCTTGCACTTGACCTGCGTTTTACCAAGTTTTGTGCAGTAGGCGTAACACTTTGGACCCCCAGACACAAACTCTGTGATATAATCTTCCTGTGGGAGCCCGCACACATCACCGTCATTGATCTCGTCGGTTAAGTCACTCAAGTATGAGCCTAGAGGGAACCCAATCACCTGGGCGGACGTGAAAATGGCGCTGTCCGTGTCACAGTACAGCACACGCTCCTGCAGCCTGTCCAACAAGTCATACAGCATCAGCCTAGCATAGGCGGTGGTCATAGCCCCTATGAACACATTCACATCATTCACTCTGGACGCCTTACCATCTGCGTGACACCACTGGACAATGGCCACGTCATCGGATATAAACCCAAACTGACGCACGTCATAATGGTCGCTGAACATGAGCTGCGTGAATCTCTCCGGTTCTGTAATTAACTCGCAGGAGGGCATGTTACTCCGCATGCTGAATCTGCCCACAATGAGTTCAGGAGAAGCTTGTTACAATTCCTGACCGCCTTGTTGACACAGATTTTGTCAGCATCGAGTAAAATCCCCTCCTTTTCATGGTAGTCACGTATGTACTGGGCTTTCTCTGCAGGAGTAATGACATGCCCGGGGTAGCCTGACGCCTCCTGCTTCAAAAACGTCTTGACATATTCCTTGAACAAGGTGTCTGTCTTGTTTGGGAAATGCCACACTTCATCAATGCAGACAATCAGGTACCCCTTCTCGACAGCTTTCTGAAGTTCAAAGCGAGACCCACACACCTGACAGCTGTCGCTCGGCGTCAGTATGCGCAGACACTGGTCTGGTTTAACTCAGCACACCTGCCACAACGGAAACATGAGCCTTTGTGACACCTGTAGGGCAGTACGGGTGGTACAGACCTCTGGGAGGAAGCACGGTACACTTTACAAACCCGAAATAGTTTTCTACCGGACCAAACTCTCGGTGGAGAATTTGGGGGTGTCCAACCGGTATTGTTTTTGACTGTACAGTAGGATACAGGCTTGTGAAATCGTAGTATCTGATTTTCTCATCTGCGTTATCAGCCTTGTGGTACATCTTGATGGCGTTTGTCGCCCTCCAAAAAGGGCTTGTCGTGGGTCGAGGCGTTCTTTGAGCCTGTAAGTGTTGAGGTGCGCCTGAACAGATGGGTCTGAACGTTTTAGCGCCTCCACTCACATTCCCACATCACCACCACGCAGACCATGCACACTTTTCAACGCTGATATTTTTCACAGAATGAGTGGTACAGACTGCCATAGGGTTTTTGGTGACAGGATTCACTTCGGTCTGGGCGCAACACTTGACACATCCGTGAAAAAGCATCCCGCAAACTCGTAGCATGTGTTTGTGGCCCTGTTATACCCATCCACAAAAACTGCCCAAATTGTTGCTCACCGTGGTTCAAAGCGTGTCTAATCTCGGAGCCTTCTACCTGGCCACGTATTCCAGCCACTGCATAGACACCTCAGAATAGGTTTTATTCTGCCGTGTGTATGCGCCTTCATACGTGAGGGCAAGGGTGTCTTTGGTAGAAAAGCGCGTTTTAAACGCCCATGCAACTCGGCGCCAGTGTCGTGAACGCGAACGGGTCGAGGTCTGTGCACCTGATAAATGTCTCACGATAAATTAGACAGGCCTTGCGAAGCACTTCCATCATTAACACAGTAGTGGCGAATTTCTGTCTGGAAATCAAAGGTTTTCTCACGGACGGTGTCATACCAGATCATGAACCTATGCTTGTCGCTGTCAGACATGGTGTTGTACCCGTAATAAGAGGGGTCGGGGTATTTCCCCACATAGTACTCGTTCGCCCTGGTGTTGAACTTGTGCGGAAAATACCCCTTCTCCATGTCCTCAAAACCCATGGCAGCCGGTGTCCTGGATAAACGCATGGGTAGAAAGCTGAAAGAATCGATCCAGCGTTGCTGGAACGCCTTGTCATACATCAGGATGACCCTACTGCCACGCATGGTTACTGTGGGAGGGATCCCCTGTTGCACAAAATATTCCAGCAGTATGTAATTATCAAACCCAGAGGCGTTGTGTGCAATAAATGTGTACCCCTTATATTTTGGCTGCCGGTACCGTTTAACAAACGTGTCAACGCATTTCAGGGTGTTGAAACAAAATTTGTTTCCCTCTGTGTCCATAGCACACACAAAGTTTGCTTCGTGCTTCCCCTTGTGATAACGTGTCTCAAAATCAAAAAATATGTATTTTGTGTGTGGGTTTTGTTTTTTCAGCGGCTGGATAAAACATTGGTGTACAGCATCGCTCTCATTTAGGGCCTCGCCGCAGTGTGTACACTTTGGTGGCTTGCATTTATGCTGCGTTCTTGCCGCATTGTAGGTTTTACCACACTCTTCACAATATTTCACTTTGTCACACGGCGCTGCGTCGTGTTTAGAGTGAGGGTGTTTATGCTGATTATAGCAGTGTCTGGACTTGCAGATTCGTTTACACCCTGTACATTTTACAGTGGCCCCTGTGTGCATGTGACACTGTGTATAACAAACATTGCAGAGGTATTTACAAACGTGCTTAAACGGTTCTGTGTATGAACCGTAACAGTAGTCACACACATAGGTCCCGCCAAAGAAACCGGTTTTATTTACAATCAGGTAATAATGGTCATTGTGCAGGTACATCCACACAGTGCTGGCGTGTACAGCGTCATGGGTTTTGTAACACTGTAGGTGTTTACGCCCTGAACCATGGTGGAATACTACGATTTTTATGTTTAAGTGATGTTCAAATTTTGTGATATCAGAGAGCGACACCTTGTGGGTTTCATCAAAACCTACAGCGCTATGCAGTTGTTTAGCATACTGCATTTTATTAGTGGCAGACAAGCTTTCATTAACAAAATGGGCGAGACAAAGAGAGAAACAAAGACTGTTCTGAGACACGTCGTTTTCAGGGTTATACAGGTGCCTTCCCTTCTTAGATAAAATTTCATCATAAGGGACGCTTCCTAGCCTCAGTCTAGAACCACCACCACTACTACCCGTGCCACGGTCACAACAAACTCCAGATCATCATCTGTCAGCGACGTGTCATTACTCTGCACAACAGAGACCACCTCCAAAAACTCGTCAGCGTTATATGCGTTGTCAGAGCTTAAAACAGCCTGCACATCGCTGGCTAGAGATGGTCCTCTCAAAACCACATTTAATACACTACCTGCAGGAGAGTCCTCTAAGGCTGCACCAATCACACATGACAACCTCTCTCTAACACCGTCAATTGCCTGGGTGATGTTATCAAGACTAACGTCTCTGAAATCGACCCTCTGGCGAAATTCGGCAGCGTTGAATCTAGGTATGTCACGGACACGCAACTGTGCACCGCCTGTACTGGTAGATGGAACAGCAGGTGTTCCTTCTGATTTCCTGCGCCGTGTTGACAGACCATAGAGTTACTCACAGAACCGACAGCAGCATGTTCAGCACAGACCCCGCGATCACTCACATTCACACCAGAGACACTCCAGAACTGATAGCAGCATGCTCAGCAGAGACCCCGCGATCACACACATTCACACCAGAGACACTCACGGCCCCAGAACTGATAGCAGCATGCACAGCAGAGACCCCGCGATCACACACATTCACACCAGAGACACTCACGGCCCCAGAACTGATAGCAGCATGCTCAGCAGAGACCCGCGATCACACACATTCACACCAGAGACACTCACGGCCCCAGAACTGATAGCAGCATGCTCAGCAGAGGCTCCATTATCACGCACACATTCACGAGAGACACTCACAGTCCCAGAACTGACAGCAGCGGCATGGTGATGCTATATTATCGTTGTCACTGTTGTTATTATTAACACCGATTTCTACAATAACATCAGCATTAGATGTAGCGGGTAGCAGCAACACCAGAACCTGAACATAAGCGAGTGATGGTGATGACGCTGATGATGATGGGCATAAAATTCTGTCTCTTAAAAACAGTGCTGTTCTCTTCTCTATCCCCGCATTCTTTTATAATGTATCTGGACCAGCGCATAACACTGCTGTGGCTAGCCAGTACATCTGGTCCAGAGGGTGTGTTAAAACGTTCCCTAACTGTACCTGTCAAAGCACGCCGCCTCTGTAGTGCACTGGGACGAATCGACATTATCAGTAAAATGTGTGCTTTCGTCATCTGTGTCATAACGACCATCCCGACCTGGGTGCTCATTCATTTTTAACATTTTCCTCGGTGGTGCCATTATCTACGTTTACTTAACAATGTGCTCCTGTTTTTCTATACAGTGCGTCTACTAAGTTATTTATTGATGTTGTGATTGTGTGCTGTAATTCAATTAAGGTGCCGACGCTCTGTTTAAGCAAATGTACCTGTGTATTAAGGGCTCTGTAGCGTCGCTCGTTAGTTTTAGTGCTCCTAATCAGGTTTCGCCGCTCGCTTGCCAGGAGGAGGTATCGCGTCTCGGCAAATCTTTTCTGACGCTGTTCGCGCCTGATTAGCCTAGCCTGATGCCTGCACCTGGTTTTGAGCAATGCGTTCTCTCTTGCTAGAACAGCCACTGGGGTGGGAGAATCAGAGGGTGAGACAGGGTCGGTAATAGGCTGAGGAGGGGTAGGCGGCTGCTGGGTGGAGGGCGGGGACGTATGGCTCAATACACTCTCAACATCAGCATCAACAACTACACCTACACCTACTGGATGAGACAGGGGGTGAGGGATAGGCCGGGGAGGGCTGGAGGGATGGCTTGGATACGCATCAACAAACACTACACTCTCATCAACATCAACAACAACACCTACTGGAGGAGGCAGGGAAAGGGATAGGCTGAGGCGGGCTGGAGCCTGGCTGGATGTGCATCAATAAATGCTATGCTCTCCTCCTCACCGTTTTCAACAACAACGTCAGCAAAAACACTGGGAGGAGGATATGAATCGGGTATAGGTGATAATGTCAGTAAGTCGGGTAAGTTACTGTGTCTGTAATCACCAGTACTGTCTAACAGATCATCAAAATCTGGAATATAGTCAGCACCTCTTAATAATGTGGGATTGTGGGAGATTCCCACACACACACCTCTCCCGCTGGAGCAGAAGCAGCACCAGTATCAGCAACGCCAGCCTTCACAGGTGTACTCGTAGAAAATAGATCTTTGCTTACTTCGTGCTGATGCTGTAGGCCGGTGTTCTGTGGTGGGGAGAGCGACTCCTGCTGACTCCACAAAGCCTCTGTAGATATTCCCACGTTAAATAGCCGCCGGTGCGGAGGAGGAGGAGGAGGAGGAGGAGGAGATGGCCCGTGTTCCTCACTGATCGATGCCCTCTCACGCTGCTGGGCGTCCGCTGTTCCGCCGACTTCCTCTCGACCGTTAGGAAACGAGTTCACAGACTCCCCGACCTCCTCGAATGTGCCGTTGAAGCACTCCTCAACAGCCGTTGGAGCCGATTCTACACCGCCCGATCCTAGTGCGCTCCCCGCTTCACCCGCAGATAATCCCTGGACAACCAGTAACGCAGCTACCGCGGCGCTTGTTTCTTGCGTGGCCGTCAGCTCAGATTGAGCACTGTTTATTAAAAAAATACAACATTAACGTTATCATTATTATTAATATTATTATCATTATTAGGCTGCTATTATTATTATTATTAGTATTATTATTATTATTATTATTAATTAACGACGTGTCTTACATGAGAAATCCTTGTCCTGACGGTGTAACCCTCTGGAAATTTTCAGCCGGGTAGTCCTGGTGAATCGCCCAGGCACTGTTATGGAAAAAAAACAAAAAACAAACAAAACGATATGTTAGCAGTATTCTGTATCCGACACATATTAACATAATATTCATATAAAGTAGCGTTAAAACATTGTGTCTTACGTGTTAAACCCGCTAGAAAACTGATTGAGGGGTCTCAGTGGCCTGCGCTGTGCACTGTGGAGAAAGAGGAGGTAAAACAGATGTTTGCAATGATGCCGCAAGCATTCCCCCATTAATGATAAATAAAATATAAAAATAAAACAGTCTTACGGTATAAAATCTCTAGCAGCAGCAGCAGAGGCTGGAGGGTCTGTTCTGCGCCTTTTCAACGAAAGTGAGCGTCTTTGTGCTGCAGCTGGAAAGTAATACCATTTATTTAGCTTAGTAACACACTCTTTAAAATAATAATAATAAAATACATTCATTAGATCAAGATTTAAAACGAAAATACATTCATTAGATTTAGAATTTAATAACAGTAATAATGAAAATAAGTAATCACACACAAGCACGCACACTACGAAATGATATGTTAACTTACGGCTGCTGCAGCGGGGTGCAGGGGCACGGTTTTCAACTCCGGAATCGTCAGCAGCTGTACCTAATGAGAAATACTTTTTTTTTTTTTTGTAGTTGTTGTTTTTAGAATGTTTTTTCTGAGAAAAATTAAGTATCTAGAGAGCAATGTTATCCAATATAGTTTAGGCACGCTTACCGTTAATTGAGGCCATTGTCCGCAGTAAAAGCTGTAGAAAAGGGTCCGCTGTGTTTCACGCAACCTAGACTTTTTTTTAAAAAAAGATCCTCTGCTTGTTTCACTGGGATTTTTATACATTTGGGTAAAACAATAAAACAAACACGACACACATCATAAAACCCTGATTGGTTGTTGGTCTAGCCTTGCTGTATGATTGGCTACTGTACTTTCTTCTCGTGTTTTGCCCGGACATGTCTGAACATTTATTACACCGAACAGATGCTGCACAGCAGGGGTCGTTGTAAAACATCCGTGCATTCTTAATTCCTCTGATCTCGGACATCCCGGCGCCATGCGCAGTGGTCTGGGCTAGGTGAGGTGTTGAATCAACACTTGTCGCTACCTTCCGGCGAGGTGACGAATCAACACCTGTCGACATTTTTTCCGGTGCAGGGGCGCAAGGAGGGGCTTTTGATTAGCCAATAGTTAGGGTTTCATTGGAAACCAGCCCCCCAGAAGGAGGCGCTATGTTTAACCAATGAGAGCTGGATTTCATATGACGGTGTGGGGGGGGGGGGGGGGAAGAACCGGCAGGGGGGTGGGGTGGGGGAGGGCGTTGGGGGTGTTCACGTGCACGCACGCACGCCTCACGTGCACGCGCATTTCACATGCACGCGCAAAGCTGGTCCCCTTATACTACTCTATGGGCTTTAGGATTTAGCTTTGTAGCCTAGCCACATATCCTTTGCACACACACATAGATTATTTGATGTAGCTTTATGGGTGTCAGTTGAGTGTTGTTTTGTTTGTGAGGTAAGTCGTACAGCAGACAGACAGAAGTAGTATATAGGGACCAGCTTTGCGCGTGCATGTGAAATGCGCGTGCACGTGAGACGTGTGTGCGTGCGTGCGTGCACGTGAAGCGCGCCCCCCCCCCCTCCTTCCGGCCCCTCCCCCACTACGCCCCTCCCCCACTACGCCCCTCCCCACACTCCGCCCCTTCCGGTTCGCCCCACCCCTCCCCCACTACGCCCCTCCCCTCCCCACACACACACACACACACACACACCGTCATATGAAATCCGTCTCTCATTGGTTAAACATAGCGCCTCCTATTGGCTAATCAAAAGCCCCTCCTTGCGGACGGATGTGTGTGGTGTATATATACAAGGGATTTTCTTAACAGGACATCCTCAACTTCTCGGACGGCGAAGCTACGGCGGGACGAGCTCTGATTTTTTTCTTCAACGATCGCCTGTATTCTGCAAGACGTTTCTGCAACCATGTCTTCCTGCACCAGCAACAGCGGCATCGGGTCAAGCAAGCGCCCAGGTATGTCTGATGACCCGGCGACGGTTGTGGATGCTCGGGCCCCTTACAAGAAAAGAGGCGTGTAGGAAGTGGGCTCGTTCGTCGGAGAATCGTGAATTTGAGCTAGAGCTGGAGGGTGTTAATGGGTATGTTTACAATGTTAAATATCAGGACTCTGTTGTCACACTCCAGTGCGGCCCCCGGTCGCAGTGTGGTTCCAGGCGTTGAAACATGGTCGGTCAGTTTGATGCATAGCGATTGGAAATTGTTTTGGTCTGAGGTCTGCCCTGACCTAGACCAACCTGGTTTCCCAGAGAGTATGTATGTCTCGCAGTGGGGCAGCAAAGCGGGCCCGAGATGTACCGCATTGAGACGGATCGTTTTAACAAGCGGCGGGAGGACTTTATTTTTCTCAGTGTGTGCAAAGATCGAGAATCTGTGATCGCGAGCAGAGGCCGCGACAGCGTGGGGACAACAACCCTACCCTCTTACGCTTCAAGAGCGTGAGAGTGGTTTAAAACTGTTTTCTTTATTCAGTGGTGTGACTGGAGATCTCTGCAGAAATTGTTTGTGAAGCTGACAAGGGCATCAGAAGAGACAGGATCCTCTCTTCTTACCAGAGTGTTAAGCGTCTTCTTTCGATGATCGCAGACTAATGCGCGGGGTAGTCACCTTCCTTCCCTGTGCCGAAAATCATCAGACACCTCGACGACTGCTAACGCCTAGGTTAGCATACCTTTTGTATTTCTGTATTATGTAAATTATGATAAACGCTGTATATGATTTTAATGTTGTTTTTTCTGTTGTTTTTACAGGCAGTGTCTTGATCAGCACCCATGACGACGATGATACTAGAGGGTGTTGGGAAAACGATTGCGGTGGTGTGGAACCCTGGACACCTCATATGAAGCCGCTTGAGGCACTGCATGTGAAGAAGAAGAAGGAGAAGAAGGAGGAGGAGGAGAAGGGACATGTCTCGACACGGTCCCTGACAAAGGCAGCGTGGACACGATCAAAGACTTTCTATCACGCTGCCAGTATCACGCAGGGCTGGAAAAAACAAGAGCTCTCTGCAACGGGTGTAAAATCAACCACCCGAGTCAGCGTCGACACTCTTGCTTGTATGATTTTGATCAGATCAGATGTATGTATTTTGACCAGATCCTGGACTCTGTATTCAACCCGTCTCTAGGAAAAGCTCTGCATTACCTGTTTGCGCAGATATCACCGGGGGCTTTCTCACAAGACAGGCTTTTAGGAGCGGCCGAGACTCTGAGACACTATCTCAGACCCGGATGTGACGGACCATCTGCCAAAGAGGAAATGGAGACGGAGGAGGACCACAAGCACGAGACCGCTGTACGCCCCGCCTTCACCGTGTGGACCAAGTGCTGCTGCTGCTGCATGTCGACAGATTTGTAATATTTACCGCAGAAAAATGATGTTGTTCTTTGGGATCACATTAGCCACATATCTTTTCACGTGGAAAAGACGCCATGCCGTGAACAGACTGACATCACTTCTGCACGGGGTAATTACCGGTGACGGTGTCCCTCGCGAATGTGTTACATTCAACAACCATTTAAACGTTATAAGGACAAGTGTTAAAAATTGGAATGATACAGTGTGTGCGGCACACAGTTCATCAGCGGTTAAAGATGTGGTAACGGCATATTTCACAAACTGTAATGAGTCTGAGGCGTTTGCAACACGCCATGTTATTTGTCTTTGTGCATTTCTTTGTGATGCGTGTGTTTTGATGATTAAAAATGGTGTACCATTAGATGTTTGTGATGCAGTTCAGCACCTAGTGCGACACATGATAGACAGAGATGTGACGGTGTGTGTAAAATACCTAAACATGTTGAAAAAACATAAATAAATAAAAGACGGTGTGTCGACCTCATCTTGGCCACTTGTGTTGTTGACTGAATATGGAGCGCACGCTAGACAAGATTTACCACGACCCCGCACACCCAGGGGGTCTTGGAGGTGTACAAAAACTTTGCGATGCTGTTAGAAAATGCACTGGGGAGGCTCGGGATGCCTGAAGTAAAGCGTTACTTACAGGGCAAGATGTGTATACCCTCCACGCTAAAGCAGCTGTACACTTCCCTAGAAATAGGGTGTTGGTTAGCGGTATTGACAAACAGTTCCAGGCCGATCTGGTGGACATGAGTGAATATTCAGCAGAAAATGACAGTGTGTGCTACCTGCTGACATGTATCGATGTATTTTCTAAATATGCATGGGTTAGGTGTCTTAAAAACAAGACCGGTGCATCTGTTGCAAAGGCGTTTGAAGACATTCTGAAGGAAGGGCGCATACCTGTAAAACTCCAAACCGATCAGGGACAGAGTTTTATAACAAACAGTTTCAACATCTAATGGAGGTGTATAAAATTAAACATTTCTCTACCTCAAAGCGAGACTAAGGCTAGCACAGTTGAACGTTTCAACAGAACATTTAAGACCCGCATGTGGAGATATCTAACGTCTGTTAATTCGCGTAGATATGTTGATGTCGTCCAGGACCTCGTCAACGCTTACAACAAGTCTCACCACAGATCGATAAAGATGACCCCATCCGATGTAAACAAAGACAACGAGAAGCTCGTCTTTAACACGCTGTACAAGGAGAAGAAGAAGAAGAAGAAACCGCAGAGGATCGTATCGTTCAAATATAATGTAGGGGACACTGTGAGAATATCAAAACTCCGCGGTGTGTTTAGAAAAGGTTATGAACAAACATATACAGACGAGTTTTTTACAATAACTAGGCGCATAGCCCGCGACCAGCCTGTGTATAGAATATCAGATTGCTCGGGTGAAGAGGTAAAGGCACATTTTACGAGCCTGAGCTACAGCCGGTAATCATTGACAAAAACAAGGTGTTTAAAATAGAGAAAGTAATATCCAGAAAAACTATAGGCGGAAAAAGATGGCGCTTGTGAAATGGTTGGGGTGGCCTGAGAAATTTAACTCGTGGGTCTCTGAAAAGGACATCGTTGACGTGTGATATATATATATATATATATCACGGACGTTACCTGTTTACACAGCCACTTTGGAATTGTCATGCGTCCCAACAACATCAAGAAGATGGAGAACAAGAACGGATTTTATGTCACGTTACCGAGTAATGCATCGCTACATGTGTATCCTAATAACAAGATATGGCGCTACCGAACAAAATTAGCAAAACCGATTGTTCTGAGCGAACCGTACGAGGTTGGGGGTTATTGAACTTCAGTACCCTAGGGTGTGGTCAACGTTCCCTGCTTCTGGCGACGTGTTAATATACGATAGTAAAACCAACCAGACAGCCACTATAACACTGTTTGCGGGTTTTACGACTCCATTCCCAGAATACTAAAAGAATTTAATGCTAAATGCATCGGTAACCCGATAACATCGCTTAGGTCTTCAATATAACAACATTACAAATCACGTTCATTTTTCGGGAGGAGAAGGATATAAGGTGGCGTTCGCGGAAACTGGCGAAATATTGGGTTTTAAGCCCGGTGAGCCGTTGAGATACCGGTGACCCCTATTTTTAAGAAAATCTACGCCTCTCTCACCCCGCAGATATTTTTGGGGAGTTTATAATATATACGTTTACAGCGATATTGTTGATTATCAGCTAGGGAGACAGCCACGCGTCGCTCCTCCGATGTATAAATATAACGCCGGAGGTAGGTCGTATGCCCACTCTGACATATGACAAGCCACACTATACATCGCTCTCCAAATCTGTCATTGGCGATATCGAGATATCGTTAAAAACTATCAAAACCAGTATATACCATTCACGACGGAAAAGTGATTGTTAAACTACACTTTAGACCTGTGAAGCAGTATTTCTAGACCTGAGAAAATGGCCTACACACCATATGTGCGTGGCGATGCCCGATATATGACATATTACATGAACCAAGCGGTGGCGAATTACCTGGATTTATAGGTTCAAGTACACAATACGGTAACGGTTTAGGCGGCATATTTGAGGCTTGCTTAGAATGGCTGTACCGTTATTTAAAAAGGATTCAGCATCGCCAAGCCACATTTAAAAACGCAGCTGTAAACATTGTAGGGGATATGGCGTCCAACATTGCCAGAAGCGCTGTATCGAGGCGACAGGAAGGAAACGGGTTGATGGTGATCAGAAAAGACCGTCCAAAGACCCCCTCATCGAGGGTCGCAGCTCGGCAGGTCCAAAAAGCGTAAAGCGACCGTCAAAGTGACACGGCGCATCAGAAAGAAGTCGGCCACCAAGAGAAGCACAACTTCCAAAAGACGCGCGGTGATTCTGCGTAAAGACATCTTCTAGTCTGAGAAGAGAAAACAACCTCAACAGCCATGGCACTCAGACACACCCAGTCGGAAGAATGTGTGAAGACGGAGCTGGATCTGTTCACAGTGCCGCATACACAGACATCCATTGAAAAATCTACATTTGTCGAAATACCCCCGGTTTCGGCATTACGGGATGCCGGGCCTCTGGAATTTTTTATATCAGCCTGCGGCGAGGATTACATTGATCTAAACGATACCTACCTGTACATGCGCGCGAGAATCACGAACCCCGATGGTACCGATTTGGCCCAAGCCGCAGATGTGGGTTTTGTAAATTACCCCGGGTGTACGTTATTCTCGCAGGTGGATATCATGTTAGGAGACAGGCTTATAACCCAATCTTCCAACACATACCCGTACCGAGGGATAATCGAGTGTTTAATCAACTACGGAAAGGACACCTTGGATACGCAGTTTAGCAGCGGCCTGTTTTGTAAAGACACAGCAGACCACATGAATGCTGCCTCCATAACCGGAGATAACGAAGGCCTAGCCGAAAGAGGGTGATACACCGTCAACAGTCACACAGCATGTTGCTGCACTGTACACATGTAAAATTATATCCACGACATACAGAGGGCTGTATTTTGTTTACAAACTTGCACACCATAGCATCATTGCGTGCCAGATTAGCACTATACATGTTTAACATTCTTGTAAAAGGAATTCCTCTTTGTATATGACACAGAAAAAAGACACAATGCTGTCCACAGGCTGTAGAGTAGTTGTTCTGAACCTGCCTCTGGGAATAATACACGTCTGCACAGTTTTCAACGAGGTATCTGTATATCTCCGATGGAAATTTGTCGCTGTCGGGAGGGTTTCCAAAGCTATCAAAAAAATATCCATGCTTCTGTTTCGTAATATAAATAGCGAGCCAGTGTTCACCGGGCATGTTTGAGGGGTGTGTATTCACAACCAGCATGGCGGGGAACGCTGTGCCTTTATGGTTTGACAGTTGGTCGCATGCCAGGACTCCTAAAAAATTTGTCCCGTTAATGATTCTTTTATTGAGGATGCCGGTCAGCTCTATAGTGTTCATGGCTGATACCGCTTCTTCTTTTTAGTAATAATCCAAAAGTACTTGTCTCTTGTTTGATATTTCGATAACAGAATCGTAAACAGCATAACACACGAGGTTAACGGTGCGCTGTAGAGGTACTCTGAAACGGACTTCCAACCTCACATTACCACTTTTAATCAGTGATACATTCCCTGCACGACCGTCGTCAGGTTCCAGATTGAAGCAAAATAACGTGTAACCATTCCCGAAATCATTACGTGATATGGCCAGAGACCTGTCTTTTAAATGACGTCCTGTAGTTTGTACCAGCTGGAAATACTCTCTCACATACTGACCTCTCTGAAATAGTGGCTGAAAGGGCTTTGCAGGGTGAGACTGCCCGTCTGCGTACAAGCTAATAAACTCTGTATCGTAATGCTGAAAACAGAAGGGGTTCCGGTTATAGCTCCCCGAATATGCCTCATGGTCAACAAAGCCTATGATGACGAATTTGGGGATTTGTCCCATGTAAAGATTTTCCTGGTTGCACACTCTTGTTCCTGCAGGTATGGAAAATGTTTTCAGAGCCACTCTGTCAATAGCGTATTTAGCGTTAGTGTGCTGCAGTGCCCTGCTATGAGCCAATCTAACGGCAGGTGCCACGTCCACCTTTTTCACAAATAAGCTAGCCGATACGATCTTCACGGCGTATTGATTATTTTGCGCAGTCATTAAGGCAAACTCGTCCTTTGATCGAATAAATTTTAGGGAAATGTCTATACCGTTTAGCAAGAACTTTTCCTGAAAAAACAAATCGGAGTGTATCGGTGCTATTAATTCCACAGTGCGACTGTTGACGGTGTATCGCCCTCTTTCGGCTAGGCCTTCGTTATCTCCGGTTATGGAGGCAGCATTCATGTGGTCTGCTGTGTCTTTACAAAACAGGCCGCTGCTAAACTGCGTATCCAAGGTGTCCTTTCCGTAGTTGATTAAACACTCGATTATCCCTCGGTACGGGTATGTGTTGGAAGATTGGGTTATAAGCCTGTCTCCTAACATGATATCCACCTGCGAGAATAACGTACACCCGGGGTAATTTACAAAACCCACATCTGCGGCTTGGGCCAAATCGGTACCATCGAGGTTTGTGATTCTCGCGCGCATGTACAGGTAGGTATCGTTTCGATCAATGTAATCCTCGCCGCAGGCTGATATAAAAATTCCAGAGGCCCGGCATCCCGTAATGCCAAACCGGGGTATTTCGACAAATGTAGATTTTTCAATGGATGTCTGTGTGTATGCGGCACTGTGAACAGATCCAGCTCCGTCTTCACACATTCTTCCGACTGGTTGTGTATGAGTGCCATGGCTGTTGATGTTGTTTTCTCTTCTCAGACTAGAATATGTCTTTACGCAGAATCACCGCGCTTTTTGGAAGTTGTGCTTCTCTTGGTGGCCGACTTCTTTCTGATGCCGTGTCACTTTGACGGTCGCTTTACGCTTTTTGGACCTGCCGAGCTGCGACCCCTCGATGAGGGGGTCTTTGGACGGTCTTTTCTGATCACCATCAACCCGTTTCCTTCCTGTCGCCTCGATACAGCGCTTCTGGCAATGTTGACGCCATATCCCCTACAATGTTTACAGCTGCGTTTTTTAAATGTGGCTTGGCGATGCTGAATCCTTTTTTAAATAACGGTACAGCCATTCTAAGCAAGCCTCGAAATATGCCGCCTAAACCGTTACCGTATTGTGTACTTGAACCTATAAATCCAGGTAATTCGCCACCCGCTTGGTTCATGTAATATGTCATATATCGGGCATCGTCACGCACATATGGTGTGTAGGCCATTTTCTCAGGTCTAGAAATACTGCTTCACAGGTCTAAAGTGTAGTTTAACAATCACTTTTCCGTACGTGAATGGTATATACTGGTTTTGATAGTTTTTTAACGATATCTCGATATCGTCAATGACAGATTTGGAGAGCGATGTATAGTGTGGCTTGTCATATGTCAGAGTGGGCATACGACCTACCTCCGGCGTTATATTTATACATCGGAGGAGCGGCACGTGGCTGTCTCCCACTAGCTGATAATCAACAATATCGCTGTAAACGTATATATTATAAACTCCCCCAAAAATATCTGCGGGGTGAGGAGAGGCGTAGATTTTCTTAAAAATAGGGGTCACCGGTATCTCAAACGGCTCACCGGGCTTAAAACCCAATATTCGCCAGTTTCGCGAACGCACCTTATATCCTTCTCCTCGAAAAATGAACGTGATTTGTAATGTTGTTATATTGAAGACCTAAGCGCGATGTTATCGGGTTACCGATGCATTTAGCATTAAATTCTTTTAGTATTCTGGGAATGGAGTCGTAAAACCCGGCAAACAGTGTTATAGTGGCTGTCTGGTTGGTTTTACTATCGTATATTAACACGTCGCGTCAGAAGCAGGAACGCTTGACCACACCTAGGGTACTGAAGTTCAATAACCCCCACCTAAATGCGGTTCGCTCAGAACAATCGGTTTTGCTAATTTTGTTCGGTAGCGCCATATCTTGTTATTAGGATACACATGTAGCGATGCATTACTCGGTAACGTGACATAAAATCCGTTCTTGTTCTCCATCTTCTTGATGTTGTTGGGACGTGCGACAATTCCAAAGTGGGTGTGTAAACAGGTAACGCCCCGTGATATATATATATATATATATATCACACGTCAACAATGTCCTTTTCAGAGACCCACGAGTTAAATTTCTCAGGCCACCCCAACCATTTCACAAGCGCCATCTTTTTCCGGCCTATAGTTTTTCTGGCTATTACTTTCTGTATTTTAAACACCTTGTTTTTGTCAATCATTACCGGCTGTAGCTCAGGCTCGTAAATGTGCCTTTTACCTCTTCACCCGAGCAATCTGATATTCTATACACAGGCTGGTCGCGGGCTATGCGCCTAGTTATTGTAAAAACTCGTCTGTATATGTTTGTTCATAACCTTTTCTAAACACACCGCGGAGTTTTGATATTCTCACAGTGTCCCCTACATTATATTTGAACGATACGATCCTCTGCGGTTTCTTCTTCTTCTTCTCCTTGTACAGCGTGTTAAAGACGAGCTTCTCGTTGTCTTTGTTTACATCGGATGGGGTCATCTTTATCGATCTGTGGTGAGACTTGTTGTAAGCGCGAGGTCCTGACGACATCAACATATCTACGCGAATTAACAGACGTTAGATATCTCCACATGCGGGTCTTAAATGTTCTGTTGAAACGCGTTCAACCGTGCTAGCCTTAGTCTCGTTTGAGGTAGAGAAATGTTTAATTTTATACACCTCCATTAGATGTTGAAACTGTTTGTTATAAAACTCTGTCCCCTGATCGGTTTGGAGTTTTACAGGTATGCGGCCTTCGTTCAAAATGTCTTCAAACGCCTTTGCAACAGATGCACCGGTCTTGTTTTTAAGACACCTAACCCATGCATATTTAGAAAATACATCGATACATGTCAGCAGGTAGCACACACTGTCATTTTCTGCTGAATATTCACTCATGTCCACCAGATCGGCCTGGAACTGTTTGTCAATACCGCTAACCAACACCCTATTTCTAGGGAAGTGTACAGCTGCTTTAGCGTGGAGGGTATACACATCTTGCCCCTGTAAGTAACGCTTACTTCAGGCATCCCGAGCCTCCCAGTGCATTTTCTAACAGCATCGCAAAGTTTTGTACACCTCCAAGACCCCTGGGTGCGGGGTCGTGGTAAATCTTGTCTAGCGTGCGCTCCATATTCAGTCAACAACACAAGTGGCCAAGATGAGGTCGACACACTTTTTATTTATTTATGTTTTTCAACATGTTTAGGTATTTTACACACACCACATCTCTGTCTATCATGTGTCGCACTAGGTGCTGAACTGCATCACAAACATCTACTGGTACACCCTTTGTAATCATCAAAACACACGCATCACAAAGAAATGCACAAAGACAAATAACATGGCGTGTTGCAAACGCCTCAGACTCATTACAGTTTGTGAAATATGCCGTTACCACATCTTTAACCGCTGATGAACTGTGTGCTGCACACACTGTATCATTCAATTTTTAACACTTGTCCTTATAACGTTTAAATGGTTGTTGAATGTAACACATTCGCGAGGGACACCGTCACCGGTAATTACCCCGTGCAGAAGTGATGTCAGTCTGTTCACGGCATGGCGTCTTTTCCACGTGAAAAGATATGTGGCTAATGTGATCCCAAAGAACAACATCATTTTTTCTGCGGTAAATATTACAAATCTGTCGACATGCAGCAGCAGCACTTGGTCCACACGGTGAAGGCGTTGCGTAAAGCAGTCTCGTGCTTGTGGTCCTCCTCCGTCTCCATTTCCTCTTTGGCAGATGGTCCGTCACATCCGGGTCTGAGATAGTGTCTCAGAGTCTCGGCCGCTCCTAAAAGCCTCTTGTGAGAAAGCCCCCGGTGATATCTGCGCAAACAGGTAATGCAGAGCTTTTCCTAGAGACGGGTTGAATACAGAGTCCAGGATCTGGTCAAAATACATACATCTGATCTGATCAAAATCATACAAGCAAGAGTGTCGACGCTGACTCGGGTGGTTGATTTTACACCGTTGCAGAGAGCTCTTGTTTTTTCCAGCCCTGCGTGATACTGGCAGCGTGATAGAAAGTCTTTGATCGTGTCCACGTCGTCTTTTTGTCAGGGACCGTGTCGAGACATGTCCCTTCTCCTCCTCCTCCTTTCTTCTCCTTCTTCTTCACATGCAGTGCCTCAAGCGGCTTCATATGAGGTGTCCAGGGTTCCACACCACCGCAATCGTTTTCCCAACACCCTCTAGTATCATCGTCATGGGTGCTGATCAAGACACTGCCTGTAAAAACAACAGAAAAACAACATTAAAATCATATACAGCGTTTATCATAATTTAAAAAAGACAAAAATACAAAAGTTATGCTAACCTAGGCTTTATCAGTAGTCGATGTGTCTGATGATTTTGGGGTGGCACAGGGAAGGAAGGTGACTACCCAGCGCATTAGTCTGCGCATCATCGAAAAGAAGACGTTTTCTAACACTCTGGTAAGAAGAGAGGATCCTGTCTCTTCTGATGCCCTTGTCAGCTTCACAAACAATTTCTGCAGAGATCTCCAGTCACACCACTGAATAAAGAAAACAGTTTTAAACCACTCCACGCTCTTGAAGCGTAAGAGGGTAGGGTTGTTGTCCCCACGCCGCGGCCTCTGCTCGCGATCACAGATTCTCGATCTTTGCACACACTGAGAAAATAAAGTCCTCCGCCGTTGTTAAAGCGATCCGTCTCAATGCGGTACATCTCGGGCCCGCTTTGCTGACCCACTGCGAGACATAAATACTCTGGGAAACCAGGTTTGTCTAGGTCCGGGCAGACCTCAGACCAAAACAATTTCCAAACGCAATGCATCAAACAGACCCACCATGTTTCAACGCCTGAACCACACTGCGACCGGTGGCGCACTGAGTGTGACAACAGAGTCCTGATATTTAACATTGTAAACATACCCATTAACACCCTCCAGCTCTAGCTCAAATTCACGATTCTCCGACGTAACGAGCCCACTTCCTACACGTCCTCCTTTTCTTGTAAGGCCCAAGCATCCACAACTGTCGCCGGGTCATCAGACATACCTGGGCGCCGCTTGACCCGATGCCGCTGTTGCTGGTGCAGGAAGACATGGTTGCAGAAACGTCTTGCAGAATACAGGCGATCGTTGAAGAAAAAATCAGAGCTCGCCCGCCGTAGCTTCGTCCGAGAAGTTGAGGATGTCCTGTTAAGAAAATCCCTTGTATATATACACCACACACATCCGTCCGCAAGGAGGGGCTTTTGATTAGCCAATAGGAGGCGCTATGTTTAACCAATGAGAGACGGATTTCATATGACGGTGTGTGTGTGTGTGTGGGGGGGGGGAGGGGAGGGGCGTAGTGGGGGAGGGGCCGGAAGGGGCGGAGTGGGGTGGGGGTGGGGCGAACCGGAAGGGGCGGAGTGTGGGGAGGGGCGTAGTGGGGGAGGGGCGTAGTGGGGGAGGGGCCGGAAGGAGGGGGGGGGGCGCTTCACGTGCACGCACGCACGCACACACGTCTCACGTGCACGCGCATTTCACATGCACGCGCAAAGCTGGTCCCTATATACTACTGACAGATTTGTTTAAGTTTTGTTATTCTGGGTGGCCTTCCACCACCGTTAGTTAAGTTAGTTGGGATGTTTATTTTGTTGGTGACAGGTCAGAGTTTTGTTTTAATTGTTTTATGGTTTGCCGTCACCCGCCGCCCTTCCCTGAGTTTGTTATACTTTAAATGTAATTTACCACCGAGGCTCCTTTCGTGAAGCCCGATTTCCGGGTTGTGTTACAGAGCCTGCGAGCGTGTTTTTCTTTTCTGTAGCGCTTTTTTTTTTTTTTATAAAGCGTAGCTTGTATTGTTTATTTTGTGAATGAATAAACGGCAGCTTGCCTTATTCACTTCATTGTTTGGTTTTATGTTGCTTCCCTTACCCCTAGACACATACTGGGTTGTAACACTTGATTATTCATGTCTTTCATTTTTTATTTCTTTATTATTATATTTTTATTTTTATTTTATTTTTTCTAACCAAAGCTTGTTTGTTTCTTTTAAACATGTCCGAATAAACATTACTCTATTCTATTCTAAAACACAAATATTTGCTTCACTGAGAGTGGATGGGAGCTTTTTGTTACTGAAGGTATCCTGAATCATTCTTAGAGATGTTGGTGCCAAGGCATCTCAGAAGGCTTTATAGTAGAGTCCTGCATGGGACTGTTTTCTTCAACCCGCTCCTGCCCGCTCCCACTGAATTTCTGACCATTACCGCGCGCAACCGCAACGTGTGTATTACACTCCCGCCCGCTCCTGCAATGTGTATGTCCACTCCCGCCCGCACCTGCAAAACTCTGAGAATTTATGCCTGCACAATAATAGAGATCAATGATTTTGTGTCTTCTCCCGTCCCGCAGGAGAAAACACGTCATTTTATAGGCTATTAATAAAGAGATTCATGGGGTTGTTTGTTTCGTTTCCCTGGCCTGCATGTCTTTTGACTCAGGAATAGCGCTCCTATTTCGTTGTTTTTATTTAGTTTTTAACTAAATAAAGGCTGTTTCATATTCTATTCTCCTCCTCTGTATTTTATTTATTTTTCTACCTTTATATAATCATGCAGTGATTGAGGTTAAGGCAAGCCCGGTGCCAGGATGAAGTTACTGAGGGGGCGATTAAAAATTACGAGGGGGCAAATCTTTATTATGCATATGCAACATAGGTTCACAGTGAGTTATAAAGAGCGCCGTGCGTAATTGTCGCGCGTAATGACAGCTCATCGCCAGTGAAACACAATAAACTGCACGTCTTCTTTCATGTTTGTCTCATGACAGATGGAGCTTACAGACAGACAGGTGGAGCAAGCGGCAAATTCGTATAAAAGCTGGTTCAGGACATATTTGTCCATTTATGAATAAATATAGAGTGGAAACGCTTATGCATGTGCACCAAGATCCCGCAGTGGGTTTTTTAGCCGCCCGTTCCTGCCTACAGCAATGTCCAAACCGCCCGCTCCCGCAATATTTGCATTGGGTCCCGCAGGACCCGGCAGGACCCAGTCCCAATGCAGCCCTCTACTTTATATAACTCTGGCCCAAACCCATCTGGTCCGGGCCGCTTTTCCAGTGGAAAATGTTTTAATGGCTTCCTGCAACTCAGACAATGTAAATTGAGCTGTGGAAAGTGAAGCGGATCAAAAAACTTATAAAAATCCTCCTGTGTAGCTGTCGATTTGGAGGTGTAAATTTCTGAATAGAATTCACTGAATCGTTCATTCATGTCCTTTAAGTCTGTGAGCATTGTACCCAAGTTAGACTTAATTTTGTAGATGGCTCGTTTTGCTTGTTTTCCTTTTAACTGTCTTTCCAACAATTTCTGCGGTTTGTCACCCAACTCAAAGTGTCTCTGTTAAAGTTTAAGTAGTATATTACCAAAGTTTAAGTAGTATATTACCAATTTGTTCTCCAGAATGGAGTTGTATTCGTATTTTAATTTCAGAATGTTATTGTAATCTGATTGGGACAAAGAGTTTTTGTAAGCCTGTTGTGCAGCTAGTAATTCTTTCTCTAATCTGACTGGCTTCACCCTTTTCATCCTTGCCTCATAAGAAATAATTTGTCCTCTTATATATACTTTGAGTGTTTCCCACAATGTTGAATCATTCACCTCACTGTTATCATTGGTCTTGAGGAATTGCTTAATGTGTGTCATAATAGATTCTTTAAATGTCTGGTCCCTTAGTAAAAAGGGGATAAAACGCCATCTTAGGGACAGTTGAAGGTTGAGAGTGACAGGGGCATAATCAGATATTTTAATGCTGTGATATTTGGTGTGGTCGATATTGGAGATTAATCTTGAATCTACTAAAAAGTAATCAATCTGTGTACATGAGAGTAGAAAGAATAATCGTGATCAGATGGAAGCTGCAGTCTCCAAATGTCTACTACCATCTTTGACTTCATTAAATTGTTATGGCTCTGCACATCTAAATAAGGGTCCAGATAGCAATTAAAGTCACCCCCAGTTACTATATGGCTTGAATTGTTATCTGGGATAAGGTCAAATACCTTATGAAAAAAAGCTAGGTTGTCAGTGTTCGGTCCGTAAATATTTACCAGTGTAACGGGAAGTAAATTGAAATGGCCTGTTAAGACTATAAACCTGCCATTTGGGTCAACTGTAGATGAATGAAAATGAAAAGGTACATTCTTACGGAAGAGAATGGCAACACCTCTGGCCTTAGATGTTAAAGGTGCCTGGTACACCTGTGAAATCCAGTTAGCCCTAAGTTTCCTGTGCTCGGTAGCTTTAACGTGTGTTTCCTGCAAGAAAATAATGTCAGACTTCAGTGACTTCAAATGTGCAAAAACTTTACCTGGCTTAATAGGGTGGCCTAAACCACGCACATTCCAAGAGACCAAAGATATGGAATCGAGCAGAGGTGGGTAGAGTAGCTAAAAATTGTACTCAAGTAAAAGTGGTGTTACTTCAGAATAACATGACTCAAGTAGAAGTAAAAAGTAGTCATCCAAATAATTACTTGAGTAAGAGTAAAAAATTACTTGGTGAAAAAACTACTCAAGTACTGAGTAACTTTTGACTACCGTCTGATTTATTTGTTAACACAAGCATTGTTAACACAAGCACAAGCATTTGTTAACACAGACAAAAATACAAAATAATCATCTTCAGGTAAATTAGAGTCCATCCAATCAATAAAATAATACAATAAATAAAAATAAATTAAATAATTACAAAATAACTTAAATTACAGCACAGTAACACAAATTTCCAATCCTTTCTAATTTTTCACCAGGCTCAGCAGGCAGAACTAGAACAAGACAGCCCATAAACTCTCAAACTGTGCGTGTGTGTGTTTGAGTCTGTGCGTTTGTGACAAAACATGCAGAAAGAAACATTTTCACCAAAGAATCACTCAGTGATGTGACTATTAAGCTTCAACAGTAGTTGGCTCTCAAGATTCTTGCAGTGAAGCTGTGATCGTTTAGCAGTGAACAGGAGTCCTGCATGACTGAAAAGTCTCTCACAGGCTGCAGATGCAGGAAGACCTGTGTTGACTTTGAGTGACAGCTTCTTGATGTGAGGAAAGGTGTGGAGTAGATCCATACCTGCAGTGGACAGACATGAAAGGTACTTCATGCACCTCATGGATGCAAAGAAGTCGTCTTCATCAGAGAGGTTGCTGTTTGTGCTGGTGACATCATCCAAGTCGGTGTCGAGGTGATTTCTGATGTAGTCAAGGCCTGTGGCAAGACAAATCGTTTTCAAAATCAGAGGTGTACATATTTTGCAAGATACCTCCAGCCTCTTCAGCTTGTCCCGCAACTGGTAAAGTGTTGGCAGCAGGAGGCCCATATGCACAGATGATTCCCCTTGGAGGATGTTAAGGGCCATGGCAACAGGCTTCATCACAGCAGCATACTCGACCAAAAATCCCATTTCAGCTGGACTGAACCTATAAAAGATGTAACGATAAAAAAAAAAGACTTACAGCTATTTCTGGTACAATGTATTTATTGTGCATTGTCCATGTTAAATACACAAATAAATAAAAATAAAATAAATTAGTTAAATTATTTCATTCAAATCATCCACAATTGTCACACCACCATGCAAAGAAAACTAAGTTACTTGAGACAGATGGATTCACCCATTAATCAGCAAGGCTCATTTATTTTTATTATTCTTTAAAAACAAAATATAAGTTTTGTCAACTTACATACATACAGAGAGCTCCAACGTGTCTGACTGGGTCGGAGAAACTGCAGCTTGCATTCACGTTCCACTGTTTCATGAGCCATGGTTGACCTGCTGGTTTTATTCCAAAGAGCATGACATTTTGCAGTAGCAGACCGAGACAGCCTCTTGTAGGTTTCGTTGGCAGCTTCTCCTGCAACAGTGGCATCAACTGTGGATATAAGATTGAGGAGATGGCATGCACACTTTTGGTGCCTTGGAAGTTGGTACTCAAGGCCTGTGTTGTCATCCAGAATAGCAGACACATCTTGATACTCCACCTCTGACTCACTCTCATCTTCTGTTGCATCATCGAGGGTGGAGTCACTCTCCTCTTGTACATTGGTGGCTTCCTCCTCCTGGCTTGTCAAGTGTTGCTTGTGTTACCCGCCGTGGGGCAGTGAAGGCTGTGATTTTTGCATTTTTCACAGGAGTATCACTGGAAGAGGAGGACTTGCACTTTCTGTGGGACTCTAGTAAGTCTGTGTACTTAGACAGTTTGTTGGGGTGAACACTCTGTGGATAAAAAGAAATATCTATGAGGCTACAGGGAGATCAAGCCATTAAAAGAGACTCATCACATCAAATTTGGATAGAAACTATATATAATATATATAATATATATAGGAAATGTTTAAAACATATGTAACCTAACGAGACAAACATTCACCTATCCACAGCAAAAAAAACCAAACAAATTTAGGTCAAACTTACCTCTACATGTTTCCTCAAGTTAGACGTTGAGTTTTTGAATGCTGAAATGTCCGTATGTTTTTTGGTAGACACAGAAGACACTGCATAATGTAGCTGCTGTTTTGCACTGTTTGTAAGCTAAACATGCTTTCAATATGAGGCCAGGGGTGTTCCTCCTCGTCTATGTCTGCATTGCCGACCGCTGATTCTGCCATTTTTCATCCATTCCTCTTTTTTGCTACGAAGCTGTAACCGCTAAAGCTAACCCGTCCCACCGCTGAGATAGAGTATCTTTGGTATGGTCACGTGACGAGACTGCACGGCTACCGCTACATTTGATTGGTGAAACACAGTCATGTGGTAAAGTCTTTGGCAGAAGTCTCTCTCTCTGACAAAATAAAACACTAAATTGATGCGTATGCGGGGGGGGGGGGGATAAAAAATAATGATGCGTAGAATACCAAAGAGGTAAAAAGAAAAGTAACGAGCTCAGTGTAGCCTAATGTAGCGGAGTAAGAGTACAGTTTCTTCTTCACAAATCTACTCAAGTAAAAAAAAAAAAAGTATAGTGATTTAAAACTACTCCTAGAAGTACAATTTTTTCAAAAACTTACTCAAGTAAATGTAACGGAGTAAATGTAACTCGGTACTACCCACCTCTGGAATCGAGCATATTATTCATTTATGTTACCTTGACTGAGTCTCGAGGTAGCGTCGTGAGCGACAAAAAACATAGAGACACGCATTAGAGACACGCACTTAAAATTCAAATTGGCAGCCAGCCACAAAAAAACAACAAATCAAATAAACTGTTAACAAATCTGTGACCAGAACCAACACCTGATGCTTCCCCAAACAAAGCCAAGTTACCCTCATCCACATTGGGGACTACTGACCAAAAGAGCAGAGAGAAGAAGAAGAAAAAAAAAAAAACACCTCCAGCTTGCAGCCCTTCATTGGCACACATATGTCAAGAAATTGGACTTAAAACAGTGTGGAATGCCCACAGCCTGTCTGAACAGCCTGAACTAGCCTTAACTTTGGACTTCCCTATAGTTTGCTGTGCACTTGAATGCACACTGTGAGGTGACACCTGAAGGGCATTGACTAATTAGTGTGGACTGAGTGTGTGTGTGTGTGTGTGTGTGTGTGTGTGTGTGTGTGTGTGTGTGTGTGTGTGTGTATAAGCTGTGTTTCAGAGCTCACAGAGAACAGAGCTGGGCAAAGGACAAGACACTGCTGTGAGGGACAAAAAGAACCCTCTTCTCACCTGAAAAACCCTCTCCTCACCTGGAAAAACCCTCTAGAAAAGGAGCTCAGGCTAACCGGCCAACAGTACGTAAGCTGCTGCATGTGTGCTCTCCCTCCCCCCTCTCACCTTGGATTTCCACATTATGATCAGCAGGCTATGGAAGGACCAAGCTGCCTGAACCTGAATTGACATGCTGAACAGGAGGAATCTAATGACCAGCCCCTGGATCACCACAAAGGTCGGGACCACAAGTTCTCACCCAAAGCTCTGAGGTAACAGAGCCTCTTTTAACCTCTTTTGATTTTATGGTGACCCACTTGCCTGGACCTGTTTTTAACTTTTTGTATGTCTTTGTAGAGCCAACCAGCCCCCCTCTGGTGACTGAAGGCTCTCTCTGTATTCATGTCTTTCAAAGTTCTTGGTCAGCAAATCTTTTCGCTTCAGCCAGGTCACTGAATATTTTTACTTGCCCTTGGTGATGCACATGGAGCCTGGCCGGGAGGCGCAGTGAGTGCCAAATCTCCATCTCCCGCAGCCACTGTAGCATCTCACAGAAACTCCGCCGTTGCTCCATCACCTTCGCAGTGTAGTCGAGAAAGATTAAGATGTGGTGACCTCCGTAATCCAATGGGTGCTGCCTGTCGAGCCGTAGAATCTTTTCTTTTTCCTGTGCAAGATACACCTGTGCTATTAGCCCCGGGGTCTGGAGCCATCCGGCGGTTTGGGCTGTTGTGTGCGGTGCACTCTGTCGATTACGACGGGTTTGGCAAAGTTGTCATTCCCCAGCAGTTTAGGAATCAGATTGGAGACAAATTCTGTTGGCCTCCCTCTCTCCTCACCTTCTGGGATAATATTTATGTTGTTTTGCCTGGACCTCGCCTCAAGGCCTGACAGCTTGGCCCACAATCTTTTATTTTCTTGCCGCAGCTCTGTAACAGAAGTTTCCACTGCGTTGATTTGCTGCTTGGCTTTGGCAGATTGGCTTGATTGGTGGATGGGTCACAAAAAAACAGACTTTCACCCAGGACTTTCTCATGGAGTCACATGTTCAGATCTGTGTGAACTTTGAGTGAACTTTGAGTCATTTTAAGGTTAGTCCTTACCATGTTTCTTTTCCTAAACCTAACCACAGTAATTTTCATTGCCCAACTTAACCTCTGTAACTTTACGTTAATTATGTAACGTAGGTTAAGGACGTAATGTCATTCTTGGGGTGCAAATTTGTAGGATATCATACAAACTGTTGTACATGCATTTTTTGTAGGATATCATATAAACCGTTCTATGAGAATACCTTGAGCAATTTAAGGGCAAATTTTTCCATTTCCAGGTGTTGCACTACCATGAACTCTACAGATTTGATCTGACTGACTTGAAATTTGGTCTGTGAAATCTTAAGCCCTTCTGAATTGTTAAATGTTTGATTGCTCTTCGAGTAGTGTGGTTGTGGTGAGTTGTCGATTTTCCATGTTTTGCCACTGTAGCAGTATGATATGCTGCTGTGGCTGAATGCAGGCGAGCCTGCTGCATTGCACTTTACCTGGTTCATTAGCCTATCAGTTTATGGGGCGAGGGTATAAAAGGAGGCTGTGTCCCTCCCTCACTCCTGCTTCCTGGCCTTTCACTTCCTCCTCTGCTCTCCATGCGGGTAGGTACACGGCTGCATTATCTGCAGTTTGTTTGTTTTTAGCTCGCTTCTGTATTAAACAGCTCACCTCCTTGTGTTTTTAGGGGTCCATCGTGGTCAGGGTGATTGCTGCTTATCTTTGATGTTCGCCGTAGGCACTTAAAAGACCAGGTATGCACACTTTAGTGATTACATTCGGCTCTAACAATAGCCTGTTGGCCCAGGTACTAAACACCTCACCTGTCCATTTTTCGTAGCGGACCCTGAACGCGTCAGAGCCCTTGAATAGACGGTTAGCATGGAGCAGTGCAGAGCCTTCTCGTCTATGGTGTAACACAACTATCAAAAAGATGTGTGCATAATTTTAACCATTTGTATTCGTAAAAAAATTGTTGTATACAAAATTCTGCTGTCATATACGTGAGTCTGTGAAATTGTTTGGGTTAGGATTGTTTTTATGTGAGTATGAATCTAAAAGCTGTGAGTGCAAAGTCTTGTGAATACAACTCTAATTTCTACAACAACGAAGTCCTCACTGTGAACATGAATTCAAGTTTGTGGGTACGAGCAGAAAAGTGTTGAAATTACATCACTGAGGTCACAGGCAGGTCACAAGAGAAAGTAATTGAACCGCGATTCCTCCAAACGCGCATGCCCCAAAGGAAAAGGTGGCTGACTACAGCGGACTGGGTGGAGCTGCCAGCTCAGGTGAAACATCACAGGTAAAGTCATTAACGTGTATATCAAGTATTTTTATTTCATAAAATTGTACTATTTTAAATAATATACAGTTCTTGGCCTTACAGACTTACTGCTTTAACTTGCAAGCTAATGACATGCCGGTGACGTGAAGTTAGTGCTAGCATTGCTGGCATTAGAAGTTGGCTTGTGCTAATTAATTAGCACTGACCTGCAAAATATGAAATAATTAATTTGAGACATAATGTTGATCAAAATACGACTTTAATCGATTTATAAAGTCATTTAGCGTATAAATCTGTCCGTCTTTTCCTCTGTTTTGCTAACCCTCCTCCCGGGCCATGTGCATTTGTTTTCAACGAAGCCAGCAAGAAAGCAGTCCTTGCAGCGGTGGATAATGTTATTTATCATATACGATGTTACGATGTGTATATTTGTGTTGTCTTATCTGTCATAAACAAGAGATTACGGGTTACGGGGCGCTAATTATGCAGTATATATAATACCAGGGTGTGAATAGTTTAATTTAAAAGTATTTTAATAAATTTTAGTAAATTATTATTATTTGCCTGCAGTCAGTTGCTTGAGATCAGGTGCACAAGTGTGGTCTGCATGGATCCAGACCGGCTTGCTGTTTGGTGTGGATGCAGACCCAAGCTCAGACTTTGAGAAGAAGTAGTTAGTTTGCAGGCATTCTGTACAATAATGAAAAATACCCATATCTGTCACATTTGCTATTCAATTTTGTCTTTTTCCTCACTCAAGTCCAATTAAGAGACATCATAAGCACAGCCCAAAATCTGGTGTTGATGTTAAGTAACCGTGTACCAGCGAATGTCAGGCCAGTCAGACAAGGAAATACAGGAGAAGCTGTCGTCGGACAGGGATCACAGTCAGTTTCGACAGTGAGGCCTCAGCAGGCAGTGCAACAACTTATGAGATCTCAGCACAATGACCCCGTACTATAAGTGAAACAAGAAATGGCGGGGTAGGATACATGGGTCATTTGTCTGCAGTAATTGCACTCCCAGTCCAGGCACATTTGGACAAACTAGGTCTCTGATTCTGATTTAAGCAGAAGGCAGGAAGACAGCTGCAGATGTTTTAAATTCTACTATTTCCCTTAGAATATTTTCTGGAGCTTCAGACCATCACCATGTAAACTATTGCATAATAGCTAACATAAGCTAACATAATCGTTGAGAATGTAGACGTCTTCTGAGTTAGGTTGTTTGTTGTTGATGGAATATAAAAGATGAGAATAATAGTATGCCATCTTTTTAGGTCTTTTCCAGGATTTTTTCAAAAGGAGGCAAAAGGCAAAAGGCGTTTTGCAACATATAGGACAAAAGAATCTGGGAGGAGTTTTTTGGTGAGCTTTTTTCTTCTTGAAAAACAATATGAAAAAACACCAAAAGGAGAAGAGGAACTGCCACTCATGCTGGTTGGCCTTGGAAAACGTTTACTAACCATATCTGAAAACATGACACATTCAGAGGTATGCTACCATTCATTTACTGCCTTGTGTCAAGTCATGTCTAAAGAGAAAAACGCCCATCTTAGAATTCATCTTCATGTATGATTTAATTAATATTTGCATGATGAAATACACAGTAGTTCATAAATATAAGTCATTGCAATAAGGCTTTAACTGTGCTTTTGTCTCTTAAATTTTCAGATTTGCTTGTGAGTGCATATCCAAGACTGGCAAACATCTGTGGTGGCTGGATGCTGCACAAGTCCATAGGTATGTAGGTGCATACACTGGATTATGTTGTTTCAAAATAGTCTCTATATGAGGAATTACTGCATATTCAGGTTTGTTTAGTTTCTATAATTTTTCAATTTTAGGTGGGGGTGGGCGGCGGAGATTGGTTGTTATCCCTCCAGATCTACGTGGATACACTGGCCAGCAACTAAAAGCAGTGAGCGGGAATGGAAAATACACATTGTACATTTCTCCTTTAGAAGAAGAAATTGATACAATTCCATTACCACCCGAAGCAAAGGAGTTTGAGAACATGCCCAAAGCCCAGTGTACAACCTGCAAGAAAATGGTTTCACTTCAGGGGCCGGTTGCACCAACAGGGCTTACACCTAGTCTTAAGTTAAGTCGGTCGTAACTTAGTGTTAAAAGTCCGACCTAATAGTTACGTCAGTTGCACCATCTAGTCTTAAGCCTTCTTCTCACTAAGACCGAGCATAAATCTTATGCCTAGTTAAGAGCAGGTGTAAGGTCATTATTAAGCTGCGGCCATGCGCTCTAGAGCGCAGAGAGCGCAGCTTGATAATGGCACGTCTCATCCACCGTCTGTACAATGAGCGGGCATTCAGATGGGAGAGAGTAATTAGGGACAGAAGCAATCCATTGGATGTATATATTATGACGAGGAGCTGATTAAGAGGATTCAATTCAGTAGGAGAGATCTGTTTGAACTTACTGAAGAGCTGTCACCGGATCTACAGTTTGTGTCGGGCCGCAACGCAGCACTACCACCAGCCTTACAGTTGCTGATTGTGGGGCAGGGGAATCCTCCCCAAATACGTCAACAATGATGTCACTGTAAATTGAGGTTTTTGGGGGAGGACACCCGCCAGTTGGGTGATTTTTTTTTGTTTGTTTTTTAGAGGAGTCTTCTTTTTTTTGCCTTGCTGAGGAGATCTTTCCACTTCTTCCTAATGTCAGCCTCTGTACGAAGGCAGCCAGAGTCTGAACACACACTGATGTGTCCCGTTATCTCTGCCCATACCGATTGTTTTTTCTTATTTGTGGTGACGTTTGACTGCTTGGCAGTCAACACGTCTCTATGCTAGCCGTACAGCTCGATTAATTTTCTAATTTCAATGTCGGTAAAGTTACCCTTTCTTTTTTGTTTATCCTCCATGTTTTCTTCAAATCTTAAACTGTAAATAAACTGTCAACACAGATGAGAGGGGCTGTCAACTGTCAAGCACGCGGGGTGAATCAGCAGCGCGTCATTTGACATCACAGCGCTCCTCTAGGCAGGCCGCATGCAGCATTCCGGGGGCATTCACATGGACGTGCACAGCTAAAACCGGCGTAGCTAAGACCAGGCGTAAGCCCTGTTGGTGCAACTGGCGTAAGTCCACTCCTTAAGACTGGTCTTAACAAAGATCCTTTTAGAAGAAGAAGAAGAAGAAGAAGAAGATTTATTTATAAAGCACATTTCATACAGAAAGCAACACAATGTGCTTCACAAAAAAACATGTATAAAAACATAAAATATGAGCACATATTTACAAGCACGCAGACAGACAACAAACAAGAACATGAATGTATGCAAGCATACATGGATGCATCTTATTTAAAGTGCATAGTGATTCTAGTATGTAGTGATAAAAATAACAGGCTAGTGAAAAACAGCAGTAAAGAGAAATGTCTTAAGTTTACTTTTAAAAGAGCTCAGTGTTGGCGCATTTCTGACATTACTTGGAAGGGCATTCCATCTGCTAGGAGCATAGCAGCTAAAAGCTGCCTCTCCAGCTTTAGTGCGCACACGGGGAACAACGAGGAGACCATTAGCTGATGACCTGAGAGTTCTCATTGGCTCATATGGCACAAGTAATTCTTTAATATAATTAGGGGCAAGGCCATTCAGTGCCTTATAGGCAATAAGAAGAATTTTAAATTCAATTCTGGCCTTCAATGGGAGCCAGTGTAAGGACTGAAGAACTGGGGTGATGTGTGTATATTTCTTAGTTCTGGTTAAAATACGTGCAGCAGCATTTTGAATAAGTTGCAGTCGTTTGATGGATTTTTGAGGGAGTCCAGAAAAGAGGCTATTGCAATAATCGAGTCTGCTTGTTATAAATGCATGAACCAGTTTTTCAGCATCTGATTTTGTCAGAAAGTCTCGGATTTTTGAGATGTTTTTCAAATGGAAGGAGGATGATCTTGTGACAGTGTTAATGTGAAAGTGAAAGTTAAGATCAGTATCGATGACAACACCAAGATTTCTGGCATGTTCTTTGCACTTGAGAGCAGATGAACGAAGAATGGCAGAGACTTCCTCTCTTTTTGCTTTTGGACCTATGACAATGATTTCTGTTTTATCATTGTTTAGCTGGAGGAAATTTTGGTTCATCCATGTATTAATGTCATCGATGCATTTGAGTAGTGTTTCCACAGGGCTCAAATCATCAGGAGAGAGGGAGATATAGAGTTGTGTATCATCTGCATAATTTTGGTATTGTATATTATGTTTCTGTATAATGTGCCCAAGTGGAAGTATGTATAAATTAAACAGGAGTGGACCAAGGATTGAGCCCTGTGGGACCCCACAGGTCACAGCAACTTTGTCAGATGCATAATTATCAATGGACACAAAGAAATCCCTGTCTTGTAGGTAGGTAGGTAGTGAGCCAGTTTAGGACAGGACCAGAAAGTCCCACCCAGTTATGCAATCTGTCAAGTAAGATCCTATGATCGACAGTGTCGAACGCGGCACTGAGATCTAGGAGTATGAGGATTGAGAGCTTGCCAGTGTCCATGTTTAAGTGGAGATCATTTAAAACTTTAATAAGGGCAGTTTCTGTGCTGTGGTGAGATCTAAAACCAGACTGAAAAACATCAAATAGGTTATTTGTTATCAGGTAATCATTCACTTGACTGTATACATTTTTTTTCAAAGATCTTGCTAAGAAAAGAGAGATTTGAGATTGGTCTATAGTTGCTTAAAACTGAGGGATCTAGACTGTTCTTTTTCAGGAATGGTTTTATAACAGCAGTTTTAAGAGCACTTGGGAAAATACCAGACTGGAGGGAGCAATTAACAATTTGTAGTACCTCTGTACTTAAACAGCTAAAAGTAGTTTTAAAAAAGCTAGTCGGAATTGATCCAGGCAACAGGTGGAGGACTTGAGCTGATGCACAGCATCTGCAAGGGTTGTAGAGTCCACAGGAGCAAAATATGACATATCAGAGGTTCTATTTATATAAGTAGGTAACACATCTTTGCCAAGGCTCAAGGAGCTTATATTTTTTCTGATTGTGGTAATTTTCCTATTAAAATTTTGTAGTGGAGAGTAAGTTTGGGTGGGTAGAAAAAGATGAATTTAAGAGCCGATCAACGGTAGAGAACAGTACTTGTGCATTGTTCAAATTATTATTTATGATATTGGTGAAAAATGATTGTCTGGTGGTTTTTATTGCCTTGTTATAGTTGGAGAGGCAGGATTTGTAGATGTCATAGTGAATTTGAAGCTTGTTTTTTCTCCATTTGCGCTCTGCTCGTCTACTTTCTTTTTTTAGTTGTTTCACAAAAGTATCATTTATCCAAGGAGCCTTTTGTTTTCCAGAGATTGTTTTTGTTTTCAGGGGTGCAATATTGTCAATGAGGTCTGTCACTCTCAGATTGAAGTTGTCTACCAGGACATTTGGGGACATAGATATAGACAGAGCCAGATGTGACATGGATGTGGTAAAGGATTCAGTGAAAGATTTAGCGGTATCAGCACCAATATAGCATTTTTTTACTGTCCGCATCCCTAATGCTTTTTGTGGTGTAAATGAGGCATCAAAATAAATACAAAAATGATCTGATATGGTGATATCCTTGATTGAGGTGACTGTAATATTGAGTCCCTTTCCAATAATCAGATCCAGGGTATGGCCTCGGTTGTGAGTGGGGCCAGACACATGCTGAGAGAAATCAAAAGCCTGTAATAGGTTTATGAACTCTGTTGAATCATGATCATTTGGATTGTCTACATGAAAATTAAAGTCCCCTGAAATAATGATATAATCAAACTCGGTGGAAATTGTGGATAATAGTTCAGAGAACTCCTCAAGGAACCCGTGTTTACATTTTGGTGGACGGTAAACAATGATAGAGAGAACAGAGCTTGTAGTACAGATAATCTTAAAAGCAAGTATTTCAAAAGTGGAGAAAGCACCAAAATGGACAGAGCTGCAATTGTAATGGCTCCTAAAAACAACAGCTAGACCACCACCACGACTATGAGATCTTGGGAAGCTAATAAATTTGTAGTTTGGAGGGCAAAGTTCAATCAGCTGACTCTGTTCATCACATCTCACCCAAGTTTCCATCAGGAATAAAAAGTCCAGGTTAGAGGAAGTAACAATGTCATTGAAAATAAAAGATTTGTTTGAGAGTGATCTTGCATTGATCATTGCCATTTTAACACTGATATCACAGGGGACAACAGCCATTTTTTCTGATGAAACAGTGATAACTCTGTGATTCCGGGGGTTAACACCTCTAGATCTGTGGGGTCTGGCAGGCCTGGTAGTTAATATGGTCTTAATAGGAAGTGGAGTTACTTGAGAGCAGTGTGTAGTTAAGGGCGCCAGGCCACAAGGTGGAGTTATTGGGGTACAATCAATGACCGAGTGAAGTGAAGCAGTTGGCTGTAGTGACACCGTAGAGGTAGAAAAGGAGGGGCCAGGTGTGTGTGTGACGTCAGATGAAAACAGTCATTCACGAGGGGCGTAGTGCACAGCCAGTTGGATGTTGATTGCTAACAGCTGGGAGCCCTGTTTGTTTGGGTGAATGCCGTCGGTCTTGAGGAGAGAGAAGCGGTTCCAGAAGAGGTTGAAGTTTTCAATGAAAGTTACACCGTGGGACCTGCATGCAGATTGTAGATAGTGGTTGAGATAGAGGACTCTGCTGAAACGCTCGGAGCCGTGAGACAGAGGGGCAGTGGGACCAGAAATAAAGATGGATTTGCCGGATTGTTTTAGAAATTTAAACAGGTTGGAAAAATGGACTTTGGTCAGCTCTGAATGCCGCCGAGAGGAATCGTTAATTCCCCCATGTACAATGACATGATGTATGGAGGCCGGGAGTGAAGGCAGGATGTCCTGGAGCTTTTTCAAGATGTCGGGAATTGTGGCACCAGGAAGACAAAGAGTGGTGGCGTTGAAAAAACGGACATTTCTGATTACAGAGTCGCCGATAATCAACGTGGTGGGAGCAAAGAGTGGGCGGGAGGGTGGGGGTCGAGTGGTGTCCACGGTGGAGGGAGTCATCTCTGGACGGTTACTGTGCTGGCCCGCGGCGGACCGGACAGCCGAGGACGGGGAAAGACTGGTCGGTGGAGAGAGGTGCGCTGGGGATGAGTGAGTGGATGGAGAGGTGAGGACAGGAGACCGCTGCGGCGCTGGTGTGAAGAACGGAGTGGAGCGGCGACGAGAGGAGCGATCAGGTACGGCCAGTGGAGGACTCTGGTGCATCGGGGAGCTGTGGGACCCATGGGGCATCAGAGGAGATAAAGGAGGAGGCTGGGACTCTGCATCCACAGGACAGAATTCGCGTAAAATGTCAAATTTGTTCTCTGGTGCATGAGAGGAGCACCTCCCTCTCCCGCCGCCGGCACCGACCAAAGTCCAAGGCTTGTGATGGGACGGAGTGGAGCTGACCAGGGTTTTAGGCTTAGCCCCGAGCCGGTTCCAGAAATCGTCCGACACGGTGACCGGGGGGGCATCAGCAGCAGGACTATGTGCGCTGGTGACATCGGGCGCAGGAGCAGAGGTAGCTTCAGTAGCCTCAACAACTGCACAGGGAGCAGCGGCATCCGACACCTGGGCACAGGTTGTATCGGCGGGTGGTGGGCCGAAAGTGATGGTGTCCATGAGTCTCTCAGCTTCCTGGATCTGGTAAAGCGTGGATATACGTCCCTCCAGTTCCACAATCTTGTCTGCCAGGCGGGCGCAGCTAACACAACCGGATGGAGAGGTGAATGGACCCATTGCAGATGTTGTGACTGGAAAATAGAAATAAAAGGGAGGCCAGTACAGGGCTGAAAGTACACAAACGTTTTTAAAGTTGAGCGTCCAGCAGTGGAGGGTAGCAGCGGCTAACAGGGTGGTCACGGGCACTTACACGCAGGGGCTCCACCCGGAGCCCACAGCGTTGATATGGCTTTAGCAGAGGTAGCAGAGGTGATCACAGGAGGACATCAGTAAGGTAGCAAAACTTACCCACACGGGTCCAACAAGTGGACCCGCTGCAGAGATTCGACTTCTGTTTGCAAACTGTAGCTTGTCTTGACACCCGGTATCTGTGGTCCTCAACACAAACAGTATGGCGCCTACTTCCTGCCACAAGTGAACTAGCTACAGTAGCTACAATATCTTGCTGCTGTTCAGCTCGACCGTTGGTGGACAGTTCCTGGTTTCAACCCAGGGTTTTAAGGAGTTACGACCAGGCGTAGTAAAGACCAGTTGGTGCAACCGGCCCCAGATTCTTCCAGTACACTTCTAGGAATGCAAGACAGAACTTGCAGATTTGTGCTATTCTGCTGAAGAAGTATGTCAAAGCTTAGTCTTCTAGGCTTTATTCCACAGCTGTTTATACTGAAAAATGAGATGTTATTCTGTATTGTGTTCTAAACACTGAAGTATTATTATTGTGTTTCTCCCCCAGGAAACCTGCAACAAAGAATATGAAGATGAATTCTCAGATTCCATTTGCAACCAGATGAACAAGGTGAAATTGTTTGCGCCTTCCTGGTAAATTAAGATATTAACCTCTGGAACAATGTCAGACTTTATTCACATGCCTTGTGAATTCTATTTTTAGACAGCAGAGTGTCCTGTGTGCAAAAATGCATTTCAAGTTGACATCATTGAGATCCATGCAGCCACGTGTGGATTACGGTAATATTAATGATTTCAGTGTAACTTTTTAAATGTATACCTATGTTCATTTGACAAATTACATATGAGATTGCCTTGCAAAATTTTATATATGCAAGTGTTTATTTCAAGATAATTTAGGACAAGCTGTTTTGTTTATGTGTGCAGACCTTCAGATGATGATGGCCATGAATCGAGTGGATCAGTATCAGTCAGTCAAATCAATACCTTTCAAAGGTAATATTGTACATTAGGTAATTATGGTGGCAAATTATGTTATCTGGATAATATACACTTTAAAGAGAGCATCTTTTTCTTGTTGAAAAGCTTTGTCATGTATTGGAGTGTGATCACAGAGAACTGTGATAATCCAAAAACATGGTATGTTTGTGACATATTTTGCTCTTATCTTGACTTGCATTGAGGTCTCCCCTCACCCCTTAGAATTTCACCAGTATAAGAGGTATGGCAATTGCTGTACCATGCCACACCCTAAAAAGCACCCCGAATAATTGTAGCAAACAGCTATGAAATTATACAGACAGTATATCATGTCTAATTTTAGTTTTTTTTCAAATGGTTGGTGTTTTTTTTAATGTTCAGTTGTTGTCTTCTGTTTTTAATTCCAGTTCTGAGGAAATCTTGAATTGGATCACTTGTCAAGTTAATGAAACAAACACATTTTACATCTTTGTGTCGCGAACTGACCTCTTCAGCAGAGGCATGCAACAGTGGCAACGGCAGAAGAAGACCTCGCCCAAATGTAGACTTAAGGGCCTCTAGTTTCGCAGACTAGGCGAGTCGGGGGCGCAGCGCACCTGCGCTTCGCCAACTGGATGTGGCCAGGCGGATTTTGCAAGTTTGGTACAGCGTGCACGCTGGTGCAGCTACTCCTCTTTCCCACTTCCGTCCCTCCTACCTGCGCAAGTCGGAAACAGGGAGGAGAGAAGGCATGGAGTGGGTTTTACACAGCTGATTTACATCACACCAATCACATGAGCCCCTCTCCTCGCCCTTAAATATGCCACGCGAAGGCATAATGAGAGTTTACTCAATTCGGCATAGCAGAAGAGAGCAGCAGCGTCAGACAGCCAAACTTCTCCCAGGAGGAAACTGATGTTTTGGTCCAGGAGGTCCAAGCTGGCAGTGTCTGAATATACCTAACTATGAGCAGACCTCCACAGGCTGATGATGCAAAGGTAGCCTGGGAGGGGGTCACCACAATTGTAAATCAATGTTGCGTTTCTCTCATGCGCACGCGCTCTCTCTTTCTCTCGCAGTGTCACTCTGTTTCTTTTCTTTTGACTTTTCTAAGATGACAGATGCTGAATTTATACTCTCTATCTGATGCTGTGGCTGTTTGTGGTTGGCTGAGAGGGATGTGAACTCAGCAATTTGCAGCTGTGTTAATCAAATCAGGTTGGGTTTCTATTACGCATGCCAAATGTGCCAAAAGGTGCCAATCCTCTTTGATCTGACATCAGATGTGACGGGACAGTCGATATAGAGATACATTTATGTGCTGATTGCAGATAGTTGCATTGAATAGTGGTTTTTGTGGGTACTTAGGCTATTGTATCATTAATGTGCCTGACATCCTGGAAACCTGCCTGTGAGGTTTTGGTGATGTGTGTGCACTGTCCGCCGATCAGCCAAACTTCTGCTACACCGGCTGCGCTCCGTCTGCGCTGACAGTAGACCTGGTTTCAACTGGCGAGCTTTTAGTGCACCTTCAGTGAAGCCTTTTGGCACGAAACTGTCACTGCGCCAAGCTGGATCTGTCAACACCTCCCCCTGCTGCGCCACCACACCCATCTCAGCGCACCTTGGTCTGCCAAACTACCAAACTGAGCACGCCTCGGGTTGCGCTGCTCGAAACTAGCTCTGTGCGGGGTTTGCCACCCTGCGCCACCCTGCGCCGCGCCGGGAAACTAGAGGCCAAGGTCATATTCTTTGGTGAGGCAGGCATCAATACTGGTGCCCTGAGCAGAGAATTCCTCACAGGTATAAATGTTAGTTTATATTTAATTTCACAGTAAGAGAGAAATTGTGCACATCAAATTTTTACAAGGCCAGGGAGTTGGATATACCTCCAAGAATTTTTATTGGACTGATGTGCGGATAATTCCTCTCCTTCCTGTTTTTCCATGTTAGTCAAATCAGACAAATCAGTGGGCTCAAATGCTAATTAAATTAATAAAAAAGAAAGACACAGAAGAGACCTTTTGAATTTCCTGTATTTGCTGTTTTGCAGAAATGCTGGCAGAGATCGAAAACAGACTCTTTGTTGGAGGGTCAGATAAAAAAGGGAAGAATCCTGTTTATTGTCTAAACAGTTTGGACTCTAACTACTTCAGGTGTGTAGTGAAATTCCTCTTATGTGATTTCTTTTAGCATATTAATTGCAATACTACTTAACCCTGTTTTATATCATTGTACATATATTCAGGTAGTTTATATGCTGTGTTGTTTTGTTTTGGTTAGGAGTGCAGGAGAAGTCATGCAGGGTTTCCTCTACATGTAATTGATCGTGGCGCTTCGCCACGGCAAAATAAAAGCCGCCACGCCTTCAGAATGCTGATTTTTATTTTTTTCAGATGTTAAAACAATGTGTGTATGTATGTATATATATATATATATATATATATATATACACATGTAAATAAAACACGATCAATCAATCAATCAATCAATTTTATTTATAAAGCCCAATATCACAAATCACAATTTGCCTCACAGGGCTTTACTGCATACGACATCCCTCTGTCCTTATGACCCTCACAGCGGATAAGGAAAAACTCCCCAAAAAAAACCCCTTTAACGGGGGAAAAAAAATGGTAGAAACCTCAGGGAGAGCAACTGAGGAGGGATCCCTCTTCCAGGATGGACAGATGTGCAATAGATGTCGTACAGAACAGATCAGCATAATAAATTAACAGTAATCCATATGACACAATGAGACAGAGAGAGAGAGAGAGAGAGAGAGAGAGAGAGATGCAGGTAATGACAGTAGCTTACAACAACATTAATGAAAGTAATAATATTATAGCTATAGTTCTGGTTACTGCGGTACAATATGTTGAAAGTATGTATTAATACCTGGCAGTATACATGTGTGACAATAATCATATGTGTATAATAACAGAAGAAGTATGACTAATGACTAATGATGGCAGCAACAGCAGGAGGCATCTGGCGGGACCACGGCAGCAGCACAACCACACACGTCACGCTGTCCAGGCACCGCTGTGATATGAGTTAATCTGAGAGACAGTGGAGCACAAAGGCTCTGGAGAAGAAGCCGAGTTAGTGACATCCAGAATGGCCGGGTTAGCTAGATGCAGTAATAGGATACGAGAGAGAGAGAGAGAGAGAGAGAGAGAGAGAGAGAAGGAGAGAAGGGGCCCGGTGTATTATAGAGGGGTCCTCCGGCAGACTAGGTCTAAGTCAGCCTAACTAAGGGCTGGTACAGGACAAGCCTGAGCCAGCCCTAACTATAAGCTTTATCAAAGAGGAAAGTCTTAAGTCTAGTCTTAAATGTGGAGACGGTGTCTGCCTCCCGGACCGTAACAGGAAGATGATTCCACAGGAGAGGAGCCTGATAGCTAAAGGCTCTGGCTCCTGAGCTACTTTTGGAGACTTTAGGGACCACGAGTAACCCTGCGTTCTCAGAGCGCAGTGTTCTGGTGGGATAATATGGCACTATGAGCTCTCTAAGATATGACGGAGCTTGACCATTTAGAGCTTTATAAGTTAACAGTAGGATTTTAAATTCAATTCTGGATTTTACAGGGAGCCAGTGCAGAGAAGCTAAAACAGGAGAGATATGATCGCGTTTCTTAGTTCCTGTTAGTACACGTGCTGCTGCATTCTGAATTAGCTGGAGAGTTTTTAAGGACTTACTAGAGCTACCTGATAATAGAGAGTTACAGTAATCCAGCCTTGAGGTAACAAAAGCGTGGACCAATTTTTCTGCATCTTTTCGGGTCAGGATAGGCCTAATTTTCGCAATATTACGCAGATGAAAAAATGCAGTCCGTGAGGTTTGCTTTAAATGAGAATTAAAAGACAAATCTTGATCAAATATTACTCCGAGGTTTCTTACGGTAGTGGCAGGGGCCAGAGCAATGCCATCTAGAGAAACTATGTCATCAGATAAAGAGTCTCTGAGTTGTTTGGGGCCAAGAACAATAACTTCAGTTTTGTCTGAATTTAACATCAGGAAATTGGTGCTCATCCAAGTTTTTATGTCTTTAAGGCAATTATGGAGTTTAGTTAATTGATTGCTTTCTTCTGGCTTCATTGATAAATACAACTGAGTATCATCCGCATAACAATGGAAATTTATAGAGTGATTTCTAATGATGTTACCTAAAGGAAGCATATATAGAGTAAACAGGATTGGTCCGAGCACAGAACCTTGCGGAACTCCAAAACAAACTTTAGTACGTAAGGATGGTTCATTGCGAACGTCAACAAATTGAAAATGATCACATAAATAAGATTTAAACCAGCTTAGTGCTGAACCTTTTAAGCCAATTAAGTGATCCAGTCTCTGCAGTAGAATTTGATGGTCAATTGTGTCAAACGCCGCACTAAGATCTAATAAAACAAGTACAGAGACGAGTCCTTTGTCTGAAGCAATCAGAAGGTCATTTGTAATTTTAACTAGAGCTGTCTCAGTGCTATGATGCACTCTAAATCCTGACTGAAATTCCTCAAATAAATTATTATCCTGGAGAAAATCACACAGCTGGTCTGCGACTACTTTCTCAAGGATCTTTGACATAAAGGGAAGATTAGATATTGGTCTATAATTGGCTAACACCTCTGGATCCAGGGTGGGCTTTTTTAGTAGAGGTTTAATTACAGCTTTCTTAAAAGACTGTGGTACATAGCCTGTTAATAAGGATATATTGATCATATCTAATATATGAGTGTGAACTAAAGGAAAGACCTCCTTAAGTAGCCTAGTTGGGATGGGGTCTAAGAGACACGTTGATGATTTGGATGAAGAAAACACTGCAGTCAATTCTTGAAGAGAAATTGGGGAGAGGCAATCTAAATATATATTAGATTTTACAGCTGTGTTTGAGGTTAGATAGGTACTATCTGAGGGCAGGAGGTCATGAATTTTGCCTCTAATAGTTAGAATTTTGTCATTAAAAAAGCTCATAAAATCATTACTGCTAAGGGCTAAGGGAATACAAGGCTCAATAGAGCTTTGACTCTCAGTCAGCCTGGCTACAGTGCTGAAAAGAAACCTGGGGTTGTTCTTATTGTCTTCTATTAGAGCTGAGTAATAGTTTGCTCTGGCATTGCGGAGGCCCCTCTTATAAGTTTTGAGACTGTCTGTCCAGATTAAACGAGATTCTTCCAGTTTGGTTAATCGCCAATTCCTTTCAAATTTTCGCGATATTTGTTTTAACTTACGGGTTTGACAGTTATACCAAGGAGCGAACTTTCTTTGCTTTTTTAACTTCTTTTTAAGAGGAGCTACAGAGTCGAGTGTTGTTCGTAGCGAGCCTACGGTGCTATCAACAAAATGATCAATTCGGGAGAGGTTAAAGTCGGCACGGGAAACCTCTGTTACTGAAGGTATTGGTATTGAATTTAACGACGAAGTAATCTTTTCCGTAAGTTTTGCGACAGCACTATATGATAAACATCTAGTATAGTAACTGTTGCTGAGTGGCGTGTAATCGAGTAAAAAGAAATCAAAAGTAATCAGATAATGATCCGATAGCGAGGGATTCTGTGGAAAGACTTTTAGGTATATATATATATATATATATATATATATATATATATATATATATATCCCAGCAAGCAATAGTTGTGATTTAAACGTATTGGCTATATTTAGCTCTGATTTAGTCTAGCTACATGTAACCCAAATCTAGCCGATTTAATTTTGAAATTGATTAAATGTAATTTTCGCCATTGCAGATGGCTTGCGGTATGATTTTCAATCACGTATGGAGAAAAAAATAAATGGTGGTAGGATCATTTATTTCATATGGTCTATGTGTAGCCATTTTTTAGCCTTGTATTGGATGGCTATGTGTAACCTGCTTTTAATCCTTCCGGTGAAATTGTGTCTATAATTTCAATGGGTTGTCTATAACCCTGATTTAAACAGCCTATGTGTAAACCAAAGTTAGTCTAATATGTTAAATTTAATCCCCCCACATGCTACCCCGCACCCCACCCCTCCCCCGCCAACCCATGCCATAATGTGATGTTCGCATGCACAGTAAAATGAAAATAAAGTAAAATTATATTATTTTATTAAGGGTGGTGTATTTAGCCACACATGAACTGTTACAGTAGCCTAATTGGACAAGCTAGGTGTAGCTGCAGTCCAAATGCAAGTATGATTCTTAACCGCTAGAGGACAGGCTTCAGCATCAGAGAGCATGATTTAAACTGGCATCGCGTTATTTGAGGAAGAGTACATCCCAAGTCTCTTATTTTATACTGCTAACTCCTAACTCCTTGCTTGAACCGGAAGTCGTTTGAGGTCTGCCATCTTTAAGGCCGTCTCATGTCTCTTATTCCTGCCAGTAAGGAGTTAGCGTTAGCGTTAGGCGTTAGGAGGGGTCTGTTAGGTGCGATGAGTAAGGTAACACGAGAGGTTCCTAACAGAAAGTCTTTTTCAGCTTGAGGCCCTGACGTATAAATACCCGCCCCCTACATCTGGCTCATTTGAACGAGATGGCGTAGAAACAGTGCAAGTGTACCCGTTAAATACATTCCTTGCAATGAAACACTGTAATTCACATGCCTACGTGACTACAAAGAGTAATGTTAATGATATTTCGTGCAAGACTGTCATGTTTTAATTAAGTTTATTTCATTCACAACCCGTTGCGTTGTTCAGCGGACTGTCGGTGATGTGTGGCTGTTAAATGTGCAGCTGCTCATGTCCAGAACCACACGTGTTGATATAACACCACGCACGCGCATACACACACACACACACACACACACACACACACTTTTGCCCATCATTAATTGTCCTGCATGCCATGTGAGTGGAATAATGTTTAATAGCCTGTAGGTAATATTAATTATTAATATTAATATTACTCAATATTATTACTTTCATTAATGTTGTTGTAAGCCACTGTCATTACCGTCCTGCATCTGGCTCTCTCTCTCTCTGTCTCTCTCTGTCTCTCTCTCTCTCTCTCTCTCTCTCTCTTTCTGTCTCATTGTGTCATTACTGTTAATTTATTATGTTGATCTGTTCTGTACGACATCTATTGCACGTCTGTCCGTCCTGGAAGAGGGATCCCTCCTCAGTTGCTCTCCCTGAGGTTTCTACGTTTTTTTTCCCCATTAAAGAGTTTTTTGGGGAGTTTTTCCTGATCAGCTGTGAGGGTCCTAAGGACGGAGGGATGTCATATGCTGTAAAGCCCTGAAAAGCTGTGAGGCAAATTGTGATTTGTGATATTGGGCTTTATAAATAATAAAACTGATTGACTGAGGTAGACTGACAGGTCTGATATGTCTGATATGTCTGATATATAATAATGATGATGATAATAATAATAATGATAATGATGCTCATCACAGTGACATGGCAGGGCTACAGACCGTTCTTTAATTGCGACAAACTTCGGCAAATGACTCAATAACAATGGTAATACATGCAAACCTGTGTGACCAAAGTCATGGGGTGGGGGGGTTACGGCTTTGATCAGTGGATATAATGTGACTTGGGATGTACACCAAATGCTGGCTCTGTTATGTAGCAGATCCAGCTGTGCCGCTGTCATCAGAAAAGGACCTCGCTTTACGTGACGCTTCAGAGTAAGGCCGTCTCATGTCTCTTATCAGCAATCCTCACTCCTCACGCCTAACTCCTGACTCCTTAAATGTTTTCCTAAGTGGGAGGGACTGTTAGGTACAGTTAGGTAAGATGGCTAGGTTAGGTGGTTAGCAGTAAATTTAAGGGACTTGGGACGTACCCGAAGTCTGCCAAAACCAAAGAAGAAGAAGAACACCTGGAACACGAGACGAGCATGCCCGGCTGAACCGACACCCTTCATTTGGATTTATTTTGTAAGTATCTGTGTTTGTATCTTATATCATGTGTATATTACTTATGCATATGACGTGATATGTGTGCAACGTATGCATGGTGTGCAGGGAGCGTGTATATTCGGTATACAGGCTTCGGTAAAACAGTTTTTAGGTTGGCAAGCTAGTGTTGCTTAATGAGACGTGTTGTAATCATCTCGGTAATGCAGAGATAAAGGTCTCATGAAAAAAAAACGCTGGTTTGTTTTTCGCTAGTTTAGCAACAGTATCATGGTTGATAGCAAAGTAATCTAGATGGATTGGACTAGATTGTATTGGAAATATGGCGGAGCCATTGTCCGCCATCTTGCCTGCAGGTACGATGGCGGAGCCACTGTCCGCCATCTTGCCTGCAGGTACTTTTGTATTGTGGGAAAATTAAGGCCCTTAAAAAGTCTTAATCACAATTTTATGAAGTATTAAATTTTGTTGGTATTCAAGCTGTGTCCAAAGAGTTTGACTGCAAAAAGTATTTTGCATTTAAGAGTTCTGTTATATGGTTTTGTGCTCTATAGATTTAATTGTAAACTACAAATGTTTAATAAGTTAAAGTTGTGTTGGTGATTACTGCTTGAAGTGGTGATGAGGTCTTAAAATATATTGTGAAGGTTTTTAAAACGTCTTAAAAAGGTATTGATGTTAACTTCAGCATTCCTGCATATACCCTGTAAATGTACCGATTGAAATTTGACATGGAATAGACCTGATGTGGTTAATGAATTGATTTATTGTTTGAATTAATGTATTGATTGATTGACAGACTGTCTGATAATAACGATGATAATAATAATGAGAAATATATTATTAGGCAGTCAATGTATTATTTTCAGGAATGTAATAACCTAATTATTTTATTATTGAATTGTTAGGCCACGCTGATTTAGTACATTATGTGTTTGGATGACTCATCTGTTTTTGGTACTTAGCCTTAGTTAATTTTAATTATCAAGCACTAGATCAGACTCTTGTGTTAAAATGACCTTAAACATTAGAGATAAAACTCAATTGTGTTTTGTTTTTTTGTTGTTTTGTTATGTGATGTGTATGATTTTCTAAAGCTGGGGATGTATTGTAATTTCTCTTAGACATGACCTCATCAGGTCAGCGTCACAGAAAACCTAATGACCAATGTGGGGAGGGGGGGGGGGGGGCGTCTAAAGCTAACAAGGTCAGTGAGCGTTCAGGGTTGTGTGTGTTGTTTCCCAGGTTTGTTCGGGTTCGGGCCCAGTATTGTATGTGATGATCTTGGGCGAACTGGGCTTACACATCAACTTGGTTGCGTTGGGTCGGGTTGGGTTTTGATTTCCAGGCCAGTTGAGAACTCTTATTTTGGTTGCACTTATTTGATTCCTATTCTTGATTCTGATTCAAATATTTTTGGAGATTAAAATTTAACATATTTATCGAAAAAATTAGGCTGTCTATATTGTTTGGTCTTTTAGTCTTTCAAAAACCGTCCTTGAAATATGACAATTAATTTTCCTATTTTCCTTTTTTTTTAATATTTAAAAAAAAATGTGATGACACACAAAAAGTTTAAAGCTTAAATTTGAATATTCTTATTAATTACCAGACATCACTAATGCATTCTGCATAGCTAAATGCTGGTGACTTAATAGTGGTAAATCGATGTAACCCCTTTGCCAAATAACTTGTCACCGCATGGTGCTATTCCTCGGTTTCCTTTGTTCAGCTTCCCCTTCGTTGCTAAAGTGAACGGAGTAACAGCACCACATGGCAACTTCGTAGGAACCAGTGATGGATGAACACTTTCTAAACTCAACATTTTGTAAAGGTTAAATGCAAATATGAGCGCAACTGTGTTTTGTATTTGAGTGTAACCTGATGTAGCAAAGCTGCTACTGCTGGCAGTGTCCAGGGTGTTTATTTGTTGTTGTTTTTTTTAAAGAATAAAAGGCAGCAGCATTTTGAATACAGTACATTCCTAAAATTCACGCCATGTTGATGCATGATGCATGATTTTCAAATTTATAACCAGTTCCAATTTGGAAGCATCTTTTGAAACCCACGTCTACCTTAGACTAAATGTGTATTGCAATTAGGGTTGGGACTCGTTAGGATTTTAACGATTCCGATTCCTTACCAATTCCTTCTTAACAGTCCGATTCCTTACCGATTCCTCTTACCGATTCTTACATTATATTCATTATACTTGCTATACTTAAACAAGTATATAATAAACACAAATGCAATCATACAAATACAAAAACTTCATTCTAACTGTTGCACAGTACAATTAGATGAAAATACACATTTGTGTGTGGTGTGTATTTCAGATTTAGAGCTTGTATCATCTCCCTGAGAACATATAACACCAAAAAGTGATTCTTTGATTTCTACATTAACACTATTACCTCAAATTAACCACAGCAATGTAATAAAAAATACGTTTATGCATTCATGCTTGGGCACTGTTATTTACGTGACAACACCTGAACAGAACACACACACACATTGGCTGTTTGTTTCTACCGCTCCCCTCGCTGGAAGCCTCGGACCTTCTGCCGCCAGCCTCCGCCTTGATTAAACGCTGAAAATAAAATAAAAGAGGGAGACAAGTTTTCCTATTTTATCTTATTTAGTTATATTTATCCCTCTCCCCTCGCTGGAAGCCTCGGACCTCCCACCGCCCGCTCCCGTCTGAAACACGGAGGTCTTCCTCTCCGCGGAGCACCCACGGCACACGCCCAGGCTGTTAAATAGCCTGTAACCATAACAACTGTGTGACACAAACTCAGTGCTTTAGTAGGCTAATTAAATAATGTCGGGCTCGGTCGGGTTCAGACAGAAATATGCGGCCCATGCCACACTCTAATGGAAATGCACGTGATGTTTTTTTTTTTTTTTACAATCTAGGAACTGTTTGCAGGAACCGTTACTCCAAATGTGATGGAACCAGTTCCGGAACCAGAACTTTGGTCCCGGTTCCAAAAAAGAACCGGATCCGGATCCAGATCCCAACCCTAATTGCAATAGATATGATTGACTGACAGAGAACTACGTTGTGATTGAAAAGATATCTATGTTGAAAAAAAAAAAAGGAAGTTACAGATTACCTGAAACAAAATGAATGCATGTAATGAAAAATGTCTAGCAATGCGGATTTAAAATATATTTCACTTCAATCAGTGTGTTTGAAATCTACTAGATTTTGATGATGCATAACAATGTCTATCATTTTATAATGATAACAACAATAATAATAAGTAGGCCATGTGTGCAATTTATTAATTTAAACATTTTAAATTTAAATGGTAAATTTGTGACTCTAATATAGGTCTGTTGTTTACAAGCATTGGGATGTTTGCTAAATGAGAACATCTTGCAAGACTCATGTGACATATTAATTTCATTTTTTTTCTTCTATCAGCAGCAAGTAAAGAATGGATCCTAACTACTGAAGAGAATGGAGACGTAGGAGAAACAGAGTTGATGATCTTGCAGCATCAAGTAGCAGCTCAGATGAGGAGCCGTCAGAGGGCCAGTCCGAAGGAAATATAGTTTTGGAGGGTCCGTCGGTGGCAGGAGCTCTATCTGGGGAGGGTCCGTCTGTGGAAGGAGATCGATCTGGGGTGGTTCCGTCAGTGGCAGGAGATCTATCTGTGGAGGGTCCGGCTTTGGAAGGAGATCTATCTGGGGAGGGTCCGTCAGTGGCAGGAGATCTATCTGTGGAGGGTCCGTCTGTCGCAGGAAATCTATCTGGGGAGGGACGATTGAGTAACTATTCAGAAAGGGATCCTGAAGAGCATGAAAGTGTGGATTCAAGTGACTCCGATCAAGAGACATTTTCTGATTCAGACGTTCACACTCCATCCTTAGCTGAGGATTTATCTGAATGGGCAACATCAACATCTCAGAGTCATGCAGCCATAAATAAACTACTTGGCATTTTGCGCACACATGGACATAGGCTGCCAAAGGACAGCAGGACATTGCTAGCAACTCCCAAAGGGGTTCAAATAAAAAGCATATGTGGTGGACAGTACACTTACCTTGGATCTGAGCCCAGCATTCTCCTGTACCTCTCACAACATCCATCATTTACAGGCAGTATAGACCTTAATATCAACATAGATGGTCTGCCAGTATTCAAGTTGAGCAAAACACATTTTTGGCCAATTTTGGCAAATTTCAACGATGCTGAGCCATTTCTCATCGCTCTGTATTATGGAAATAGCAAACCTGTCCCTCTTTATGACTACACTCATGACATGATAACAGAACTGCAGATGCTTCAGAACAATGGGGTACTACACAATAACAGAGTGCACAAAGTAACAGTACAGGCATTTATCTGTGATGCTCCAGCCAGAGCATTTTTGAAGTGCATTTCAGGGCATAATGCCTTGCATGGATGTGAGTGCTGTGTGTCAGTGGCCAAATCAGTTGAGGGAAGGGTTGTGCACTTGGGGAAAGAATCTTGTGAGAAACGCAATGATGATAAACTCAGTCAGCTTCATTACGCTAACCATCAGAAAGAAATAACCCCACTAGCACAGCTGGGAATCCAATGCATCACACGGTTTCCTCTTGACCACATGCATTTGGTTTATCTTGGTGAAAAGGATACTCACCTTTTGGATGCGAGGGCCAGTAATGTGCAGATTGAAAAAAAAAATCAAATTGAAAAAATCAGCCAGAATTTAATACAGTTGCGAGGTGCAATGCCAGTAGAGTTTGCTAGCCAGCCAAGATCGCTGACCGAATTGGATCGCTGGAAAGCAACTGAACTACTACAGTTTCTGTTGTACACTGGCCCACTTGTGCTGCAGGATGTTTTGTCTCAGGACCTTTATCATCACTTCCTGTCCTTATCTGAAACGGCCCCCCTTTTTGGTCTATTATTATTATTATTATTATTATTATTGTTATTATTATTATTTCTCCATACAGAACTGTTGTTTGTTTCCGCCGGAAGCCGTGTTGATTGGGGAAAGTTTAAGTGGCACACCTTTGTGCTGTCAGCCAGAGGCTTCAATTCATGGACCAACACGCACGCATGCACTCCGATAGAGGGATTTAAACGCTGCTGAGTTTAACTAGCTCCCTTGGTTGGCAGAGTGAGGTACGTTTGTGTTTGTTTGTTTTGTAGTTTTGTTGGTTAAACTGTACAAGCACAGGTTAAGCTGTCGCTCATGCATATGTTTGTATTTAAGAAGATTGTATGGAGTGTTTTAATCATGGTTAATGGTCAGTTTCTATAGAAATATATATTTAAATTGTATGAATTTGTATAGTGGGAAACAGAGTAACATAAATGGAAACAAGTGTTTTTGATGGATTGTAATGGAATGTATTTTTTGCTTGTTTTAGTCTCATGGTGCCGAATAAATAAAAGGATGTTTGCACCCGTCGAGATTTGTCTGCTTGTTCGTTTGGGCCAGGGGCCGCTACATTATCAGTAGGAATGTCCACTCTCTTGGATGAAGACGACGCAAGAAGAACACGCTACCTGGAATTTGCTCAAAACATGCTTGAAAACTTTGTGGATTCCAGCACAGAGCTCTATGAGGAAACTTTCCCAACTTACAACATCCATTCCATTAAACACATAGCCGATGATGTGATTAACTTCAAATGCTCATTGAATCAGTTGTCCTGCTTCCCATTAGAGAACCACTTGCAAGTGATTAAAAAAATGGTCAGAAACAGCAAAAACTCAGTTGCTCAGGTCACTAAGAGATTTGCAGAAAAGGTTAATGCGCAGAAACATGTGAAGCAGTCCTGGCACAAACCATTATCCATTTCAACAAGTGCACCAAATCACTGTTTCATATTGGACACTGAGGAAATTGTGTTTGTGAGGGAGAAAAGGCTACATGGAATGCTGGTTGTGGATGTTGTCGGCCCAAATGACACTAGAGAGCTGTTTGACATTCCATGCCAGTCGAAGCTGTTTAACATTGTATATGTGATGGACAGTGACCTTAAACAAGGAAAGAGGAAGCTTTTGGATGCCACTGTTCTGAAAAGAAAGGCTGTTTGTCTGCCACATGCTCAGGGTTTTGCTATATTCCCCATCCTCCATGCCATTAAGGAATAACAAAAAAAAACATTGCATATTTATGAATTTGATGTACTGTTATAAAGGGTGAAACGTTGGTGAATGGCAGCCTCCAGCAAAGGGCCTTGAAGCAGACAGAGGTTAAATTATTTAGGTATATACAATTTTATTTTAATTATTAACTTCTTCTGTATCTTTTGAATCAGTTAACACTACAGTCCTAATCATAGTAGATTGTCTACAATCTACTATGATTAAGACAGTAGTTTAGATTGTGTACTATTCTAACTCTTCTAAAGTACTTTTACTAAATCACTAACACTTTTTTTTCTAACGTATTGGAAGAATTGTCAATTGAAGAGCATTTCATTAACCTTTTTTTTTTGTCCTTTCTACAGGCAATTATGTCTCAAGGTCTAAGGCGTGCACCAAAGGAAAAAAAATACGAAGACTATGTCCAAGGTATGTAGATACTCTCACCGGTCACTTCGTTAGGTACACATGTGCAATCTAATGCAATCCAATACAACAGCTCTGCAATACATTCTACTTTTACAAAGCTTTTACATTTTCAGTTTTTGTTGAAATTGTCTGAAAGGTGATAATTATACTTTGTTTATTATTGAGGTTGTAGTGGGTTGTCCCTTTAAAAGTGCTCCTAATATTTTGTCCTCCTCAATGTAGGTTAATTGATTGGACAAAGTATAAGGGACACTGTACAATATAATGCACTCTAGTACACCAGCACCACCCACTACAACATCATTAATAAACATAAATTGTAACTATCACCTTATCACCTCTCATATTGTTTAACAAAGTGAAGGGAAGTGATTGTCACAATTTAGGAAGAAGACTGTTTATTCCTTTTTGAATTTAAGGTGTTTTGTTATGTGATGTGTATGATTTTCTAAAGCTGGGGATGTATTGTAATTTCTCTTAGACATGACCTCATCAGAGTCCCTGATGACGTCACCAATGATGTCAATGTCAGTGTTAGTCTTTTACAGATGTTTGAATGTCATTCTAAGTCATTTACTGATGTTTTAATGCCATTCTTAGTCTTTAATTGATGTTTTAATTGTTATTTTTATCATCCATCTATTGTGTAGCGTTCTATATAATATGAAGAGCTCTTTTCCAAAACGCTATAAATCCATTTTAATAGTTTTCAGGAAAATGACATTTTCTAGCTAGACATTTTGCAAATAATCAATTTATCCTGTTAAGATTTGAGTGTAGGCTTAGTCTGAACATGTTGAGCAATGATTGTTAAATCAAACAACAATATTGTTGATTATAAATTCAAAGTTTATTTTATTTTATTTAAAAATGCTATAAATCCCATTTTTTTTTCAAAACACTGTAAATCCATGGATAGTTTTTGTCTTTCTTAAAAGAGAACATGTAATATGATATCATATATCTGAATATTAATGAAATAATTACAAATGCATGAAATAAATAACAGCCAAATACAATAAATAGTAACAAACTAATAGTAACATAAAATAAATATTTTCAATTTCACGTTTCAATAATATTGTCCGCCACACAAAACAAATAACTTAAAAATAACACACATACAAATACCACTAATTAAATAAAAAATAATCAACAATGATAACAATACATTAAAGTCATTTAGTAATACATTCGATATTCTTTCAGTAAAGTGTCAAACCCGTAAAAAGTATTCAGTAGGCAAATCATTAATACATTCAACGTTCTTTCAGTAAAGTGTCAAACCTGTAAAAAGTAGAACCATTGTCTGCTACATAAAACAAATCACATAGTAAACACAAACTTTAACCACAATAAAACTGCAACTAAAATGTGATTGATTTGATTCATCCCCTCAAACCTTTGGGAATTTACAATAAGCCTCTCCAGGGCCCAGAATGACTAGGGGGGTGTGTGTGTGTGTGTGTGTGTGTGTGTGTGTGTGTGTGTGTGTATTTAGACTCTGATCACCTGCTGCTGGTCTCTGTAGTGTGTCTAATTCCACATGCGTGATCTATCCTGAGTGCATACATACAGTGCATGCAGCTATGTGTTCAGCAGGTAGAGGAACAGATGTGTGTGAGAGAGAGTGTAAGAGAGAGAGAGAAAGACAGAGTGCCAGCACATCGCGCTTCTTTGCGCCCTTCACAGTGGTCTGCTTTGGAAGAAACGCAGGTTTCAAGTCAGCCCACCACCTGCCGCGTTTTAACACACTGTGGAAACAGTACTCCCCGTTGTACGGTGTGTTGAAACCTACCTTGTTGGTACTCAAGTCAAGCATGCGTGCTTCATGCTTCACTGATCTTAAAGTCTCTCTTAGCCTTGACACACGCTTTTGTGGCTGATCTATAATCACACGCCTCCCAGTCTGTGCCATACGTGTGAACGTGACCAAATTGCTGCAGGATGGCATGGTATTCTTCTGGTAGCAGAATTGTGTCAATTTTCCTGATCTTCTGCTCAATTCTGCCAAAGACTTGGTCTGCTGGGAGATAACTGTGGCCCCTTACTGGAAAGGTGTGCTCTATTCCAAGGTTGGGAAAAAACTGTCAAAGTTCCATGAGCATGGACACCATGTTCATGTTCTTGTTTTGCCCAAAACAAGTGTCCAGATTTTACCAAACTACGACTATAGTTTACTATAGTCAGGACAGGTAAGGCGGATACAACTCCGGTTTCTTTTTAATGTTTATTGCACTCACACACACACAATAACATTCACACATCACCGTTAGTTAGTTAGTTGTTAGGTTGTAAACCTGCAATGCAAACACAAATACAAAACTCGGAATTAACCACCGAAATTATACAATTATTCTGTGACATTTTTTTCTTCACTTGAAACACTAGCAACACGAGTTTATAATACTCACCGCCAAGCGTACCGGTCCTGACAATTAGGTAAAGTGAAAACGAAACTTAAACGTTTAAACCCCTGATACCTCTGTGCTCTGGCAAACTGTGCATGCTCCATATACAGACTGGAGATGAGAGATAATCACAATAATCAAGAAAACAATCATAACATCCCTCACTTATATAAAGCAATAATTTCACTGGAAAGTTCTACACCAAGAGTCGCTGAACAGCCGAAGCCCCCTGGATCTGCTGATTTTGTCCCGACGTCGAACCTTGAGGCAGTCACTCAGCACAGATGCAATCATATTGCTGTCCTTGCTACTCTCATTTTCCTGCCACACGTAGAGAGGGACATCACCTTTTGTCTGGTGACTGTTCTCTCCATGGTGCACAACAACACCAAACGGGTACAGATACAACTGATGTGAGTAATAGGCCTGTCCTATTGGGTTTTTTGGAAGGACCATGTTTTGCATCATATCAAAACAGTCACTCACATGATCTTCAGCAACCCTGCCTAACAGGTCATAAAACACACAAGCTCTGTGACAATGCAAGATGAATGATGCAGTTTCCATCCTTTTCTCTGTCCCGGTTAGGTTTGGATCTGTAATCCTGAGCTTGTACTTGGCACAATCAGAGCATGCATCTGTAGCTGGGTGGCCGAAGGCAAAATTGAAATCCTTGGAAAACACTGAATAATAGAAGGAGTAGCTGGTATGAGCATGGTTCTGAGCCTCAAAGAGCTCATGCGCACATTCATGTCAGTGGGGAGATACTTGTGGCCTGGTGCTCCTCTCCACCCATAATGGCTGACCCTGCAGGTGAAGGACTGAATGTGGTCGACAATGAGTTGTCTTCTCCTGTTGTTCTCCTCACTCTGCCGTGCACCACCTCTTCTCTCTGGGTGTGCCTCAGCAGTCTCAGCATAACAATAATAATAATAATAATAATAATAATAATACATTTTATTTATAATGCCCTTTTCATCAAAAGATCTCAAAGTGCTACAGGTTAAAAACAAAGAACGATAACAAATAATAATAATAAGTTAAAGCTGCAAGCAGCTGTGATCGGGCCCTCGCTCTCCCGCGCCACTGCGGGGGGCCAGCAGCACGCATCACTGAAGCGGTTATGTGAAAACTCAGAGTAAGTTAACCCTGACATGGTGTGACGTTTCATCTTCGTACTCCAAGAAAATCCCTATGGGGAGGGATTTTTGAAAATTTAGACATACCTTCACCGTAGCTTCACCAACTTGTTCTGCATGCATTACAAGTGGAATGAAATTGATGTGGTCAAGTTTGTGGCATTAGTACATGTTAAAGTAAAAACTGGTCACTTCCTGTTACCACTAGGGGGCGCTACGAGTAAGGTGGGATATTAACATATCAGGGCGTTCGGGGCGGAGCCATCATCGTGTCCACCAAGTTTGAAGCTGCTACGATCAAGTATGTGGGCGGGAGAGCCGTTTGAAATTCGATGGCAAGAAAACGAAAAGTCGCCAAAATTTGTCACGCCCTAGCGACCACGCCCCTTGACATAGAGAAAAGCTTTTAATAACTTTTGATCAGCATGTTCTCAGGATGATCTGTACCAACTTTGAAGTCGATAGGACAAAATTCCTAGGACAAGTTCGTTCAAATGTAAGTTGTGGAAATCGCCGTAACGAAAAACTTCAAAACAAAATGGCCGACTTCCTGTCAGGATTTTACCAGGACGTCAAGAGACTTTTTTGTGCGTCCAGGTATGATACATGTGTGTACCAAATTTTGTTTGCCTACGACAAACTAACCCCAATGGGGAGGGTATTTTGAAAATTTGTAGGGGGCGCTATTTCGGCATTTCGTGCCGACCATGTGCAACCGCCCCAAAATATCGAATTTCGGATGTGGCTGGACGAATGTGGAAAGTTAGAAGCATTTTTAAATTTGAGAAAGGGGCGAAATTGGGGCACGAAATGTCGCAATAATAATAATAATGATAATAATAATAATAATAAACAGCACACTTTCAATAGGGTCCTCGGACAACTTTGTCGTTGCTCGGGCCCTAATTAAAGTTGCAAGCAGCTGTGACCGGGCCTTCGCTCTCCCGCGCCATCGCGGGGGGCCAGCAGCACACATCACTGAAGCGGTTATGTGAAAACTCAGAGTAAGTTAACCCTGACGTGGGGTGACATTTCATCTTTGTACTCCAAGAAAATCCCTATGGGGAGTTTTTTTTGAAAATTTCAAGGGGGGCTATAGAGGCATTGTGTCCCCCCCATGGGCAACGTCCCTATCAGATGTAAGAGCTCGCCATTCTTGACCTGTGTATCAATTTTGTGAGGATATGAGGTCGCTGAAGCCATCAAAAAGCCAACTGATTTGGTGGCGAGGGCGGTGTCATAGCTGCCACACTCCTTGACATAGAGAAAAGCTTTTAATAACTTTTGATCAGCATGGTCTCAGGGGCTGAGGCTGCCGAGCAACCAGGGGCTGCAGGGAGACCCAGAGCAGACATGGATTGGTGGTGTAAATATGGGGCTTACTGGCTACTTTATTAGGTACACTTGTGCAGTCTAATACAATCCAATACAACAGCTCTGCCACACATTGTACGTTTACAAAGCTTTTACTTTTTCAGCTTTTGTCAGAAAGGTGATTATTCTACTTTATTATCGAGGTCATGGTAGGTGGTGTTGGTGTACTGGAGTGCAATATATTTAAAAGTGTTCCTAATATTTGTCCCCCTCAATTAGACAAAATTAGGAGGCCACCCCAGTACACCACCACCATTCACTATGACATCAATAATAAACAAAGTAGAATCATCACTTTCTAGACGATGTCAACAATAACTGAAAATGTATAAGCTTCGGGGAAAAAAATCATGGTATAGTCATTCTACTGGATTGCATTAGATTAGACAGGTGTACACAAAGTGGCCAATGACTGTATGTTACACACATACTGTATTTCCTCAAATAGTAAATTTGAAAATACAAATACTGTATTTTTTTTTAAAATTTAAACAGCAGAAATATTTATGTAAACCTGTCTTTACAGTAAAAAAAAAAAAAAAAAAATTCTAGTATTACAAATAAAGTACTGTATTATTTATAGTAACAAACTTTACTTTAACAGTAAAAATAGTTTTTGGTGTTTTTGTAACCACTATTTACTATTTACTACTAGCACAGTGTACTAGTTGTCCTGCCTTGAAATAATGAATCATCTCATCCTCTGTCCCATCTGCAGCCACCGTGATGCCACACACCTTACAAGACAACATGCCACAAATTAATTTGAAAACTAGGCTACATTCATAATTATGACTTTTTATCTCACATTTTTGATTAGGAATGGCGATTTTTTTCCATTACTGGCGAAAATGGGCTTCCATAGATAAAAAGATGGTTACGGTAAAAATATCAGTGCCAGAGGCGGTCCTGGCTAGTTTTACGTCCTGGGCGAACCATGCCTCGGTGATTAACCCTATGGGCCCTAGGCGTTTTTGGGGTATTTTTACTGCCTTTACTTTTAAGCTCATATCACAGTCATTATAAAGGCTACATACACATGCTATATCTTGTTTTTTTTTAGGACAATGCGGGCTATCCAGATTTGCCATCATTTCATGTCCTTCTATGTGCCTGTATTTTATGTAAATTTTTATATCAATGAAAAAAACAAATCCGTGTTACTAAATTCTTACATATTTACATGTATCTCAGCATAGCAAGTTGGAACATGATATATTCTGTCATATCTGAAGAGGGGAGACTCTCTGGAATCTGGCATTATAAGAACCATAATGGTGGGACATTCTGTCACTTCACAGCTGTCCAAAACATGTGGTTTGTGCCAGGCATGATTGCCAGTATTTTTTCATTATTGCAAGAAATTCCATTGACTCATTCACAAGTCCAAAATGTGTCTTTCTGAAAGAAACATGCAATATTTACATCCAAGATCATAGAAAAATAGTCAACCAAGTGCAATGGGGGGGGGGGGGGGGTTGTGTGTGTCCCCCTCAATGTATATGGTGACTATGGCCCTGTCAGCATGCATAATTAGGCTGCAGTTGTCTGGGTGCGCAAAGGTGAAGTGGCTGGTCTTGTCATACAAAGTTTGATGGAGGGTCAACTGGACAATATGGAGATATTTGCATCTTGAAAGTTGGACTACAAGTGTGGATAGACAGGGAGAAACACACACAAGCCTAAGACGTGGTAAGATACGATATTCCTCACTATATGAAGTGACTGATAACAAGATCTGTATAATGGATTGTAAAGAAATTCGTCAGCTTTTTATTTTGTAGACAATTAATCTGTATTTATAGCATGATGGGATGACAGCACAATGATGTGTGGTATCATTGGAAAGCTCTGCTCCTGCGCTTTCATGTGCGTGGCATTTCTGTGCGATGCTGCATTCGCGAGTAATCCATCCAACAGTAATGTGTGTGCAGAGCTGTATGAAAGCTCTGTTATACATAATTTTAGTGTAACTTTATCATTTTCTTTTCGCTGTGAAAACATTGGACTACCGACAAGTGCTTGGTCTTGTCGGAAAGCTATGATATCACTGTTTCACGTGATATGCGTGGCTTTTCGTTATGACGCGGGGTCGCGGAGAAAATCCACAGAGAAGAACAGGTGTGAATTTGGACGGACTATGCGTCGTTCGGGCCCATAGGATTAAAGATCCTGTAACCGTAACAACTGTGTGGCACAAACTCAGTGCTTTGGTTGTAAGTAATGTCAGGCTCGGTTCGGCTTCGAACTCTAACACACACACACACACACACACACGGAAAACCGGACATTATCAGTTTATTAAAAAAGTAGGGTAGGGTCTAGCTGCAGCCAGAGCCGCTACAAAACACGCCCCCTACAAAACACGCCCCTTACAAAACACGCCCATACGACATTACGGTGGCTGTGGAGGCCCAGAGCACTTAGAAAGCAAGCAGAAAGGAAACAAAGCAATAATGGGAGCAATTTTAACAACTTTAACGGGTGATTCACAACATTAAATGCCTTTCAATGCAAACAATGTGCTTGAAACAATAAATTAATACAAAAATACAAAGTAATGTAATTAAAAAGATTATATAGGACTGCTAAATCTGGTGCATGCATCTTTTCATTTTTTTTAAATATAAGTGACTAATGTATGTGCACAAGGTTATTTTAAACTCAATAAAATAAAATATTTACAATAATAATAATTAGTAGTAGTTATTTCAATTAAAATAGGTTGTTTCCACGGGCCGTTTTTCTAAGAGACACACTGTCACAGAGCTTGGCCTACCACATCAGATGCCATAAATATCACTCTAAGGTAATGATTTCTTTTTGGTTATCAGAAAAGATTGCTGGCCCTTTGACACAAATAAAATGTATTTATTTATTTATTTATTTATAAATATGACCATACACAAGTCATTAAAATATGTACCTTAAAACACAAAAGTTGAGACAAATGAAACAGCCAGCAACAACTTTTATTGTCAATAAAAAAAAACATTCTCATTTCACATATGTAACCCTCTTCCAGGCTACCGTGAGTTCTTAATGTACGAACCACACACACACACACAGTACTGGGCTTTAGGGTTTTTTTTTTGTTTTTTTTTAACCCCACCACACAATCATGTAGCCCGGGGCCGAACGCGGCTCGTGCGTCTCGTCTTTTCCTCCTGTTCTCCTGCTCCCGTACTGCTCCCCTGCTCTCAGTCTGCTCTCCAGTGCGTCTCTCATGCCTCTGCCATCCGAGGTCCAGCCGCTACTGCATTTAAAGGGAGTGAGTGATTAGTAACTGGGTGCCAGCTCTGTCAATCACCCACCTGGCTCTGCTCACCTCCACAACATATTTATGATTCTAGACTTTAGACTTTTTTTTTATTCATCCTACATACATAGATACTACAGCCTGTTCAAAAACTCCTCAGAGTCCAGAGCTCTTCTGAGTTTTTCAGCATATTTTTGTAGTTGCTGTAGTGCCTCCTTGCTCATGTTTTTTTCCATGTAATGAGCCAACAGCCGTTTCTCACTGATGAGACAAAATGGAAGAAAATAGCAATTAGTAAAAAGAAATTCACACTGAGAGGCTGTCATAAACAATGTAAAAAACAATACATATACAGTACAGGCCAAAAGTTTGGACACACCTTCTCATTCAATGCGTTTTCTTTATTTTCATGACTATTTACATTGTAGATTCTCACTGAAGGCATCAAAACTATGAATGAACACGTGGAGTTATGTACTTAACAAAAAAAGGCGAAATAACTGAAAACATGTTTTATATTCTAGTTTCTTCAAAATAGCCACCCTTTGCTCTGATTACTGTTTTGCACACTCTTGGCATTCTCTCCATGAGCTTCAAGAGGTAGTCACCTGAAATGGTTTCCACTTCACAGGCGTGCCTTATCATGGTTAATTAGTGGAATTTCTTGTTTTATCAATGGGGTTGGGACCATCAGTTGTGTTGTGCAGAAGTCAGGTTAATACACAGCCGACAGCCCTATTGGACAACTGTTAAAATTAATATAATGGCAAGAACCAATCAGCTAACTAAAGAAAAACGAGTGGCCATCATTAGTTTAAGAAATGAAGGTCAGTCAGTCTGGAAAATTGCAAAAACTTTAAATGTGTCCCCAAGTGGAGTCGCAAAAACCATCAAGCGCTACAACGAAACTGGCACACATGAGGACCGACCCAGGAAAGGAAGACCAAGAGTCACCTCTGCTTCTGAGGATAAGTTCATCCGAGTCACCAGCCTCAGAAATCGCAAGTTAACAGCAGCTCAGATCAGAGACCAGATGAATGCCACACAGAGTTCTAGCAGCAGACCCATCTCTAGAACAACTGTTAAGAGGAGACTGCGCGAATCAGGCCTTCATGGTCAAATAGCTGCTAGGAAACCACTGCTAAGGAGAGGCAACAAGCAGAAGAGATTTGTTTGGGCCAAGAAACACAAGGAATGGACATTAGACCAGTGGAAATCTGTGCTTTGGTCTGATGAGTCCAAATTTGAGATCTTTGGTTCCAACCGCCGTGTCTTTGTGAGACACAGAAAAGGTGAACGGATGGATTCCACATGCCTGGTTCCCACTGTGAAGCATGGAGGAGGAGGAGGTGTGATGGTGTGGGGGTGTTTTGCTGGTGACACTGTTGGGGATTTATTCAAAATTGAAGGCACACTGAACCAGCATGGCTACCACAGCATCCTGCAGCGACATGCCATCCCATCCGGTTTGCGTTTAGTTGGACGATCATTTCTTTTTCAACAGGACAATGACCCCAAACACACCTCCAGGCTGTGTAAGGGCTATTTGACCAAGAAGGAGAGTGATGGAGTGCTGCGGCAGATGACCTGGCCTCCACAGTCACCGGACCTGAACCCAATGGAGATGGTTTGGGGTGAGCTGGACCGCAGAGTGAAGGCAAAGGGGCCAACAAGTGCTAAACACCTCTGGGAACTCCTTCAAGACTGTTGGAAAACCATTTCAGGTGACTACCTCTTGAAGCTCATGACAAAACATGTTTTCAGTTATTTCACCTTTTTTCGTTAAGTACATAACTCCACATGTGTTCATTCATAGTTTTGATGCCTTCAGTGAGAATCTACAATGTAAATAGTCATGAAAATAAAGAAAACGCATTGAATGAGAAGGTGTGTCCAAACTTTTGGCCTGTACTGTAGGTATTAGCACTCTCCTTATGTATGTAGCATACCTCAAGTCATACTGCAGTCCACATTTATACATTTCCATGGCTCTGTCAATGGAAAATGCATGGACAGCTGAAAGGGTGTGGACTGTTGCCTGTGTCATGAGGTGAACAAAAGGACATCTTTCATTTAGACATTAAAGTAGTCTGTCATGTTGCAGTTCACAAGATATTAACCATAAGTTAAAGACTGACAATAATAATAATAATAATAATAATAATGATGATAATAATAATAATAATAATAATAATATAAAATATATTAATATGATAAATAAAATAGTTTCATAATTTACCTCTGGCAGAAGCACATCCATAACAAATGCCACTTGATTGTGACATCTGGTTGTCTGTGCTTCAACTAGGCTTGTCAAGAAGCCCAGCACTCTGTCCAGCCGCTCATCCCCCTCAAAGAAAATTATCACCCTGCCCTTCGATGTTGCCCAGGAGGATGTAACTTTTCCTGCGATGACCGCCTGTAAATATATATATTTTCTGTGAGGATGCTCAAAATAAATGTACAAACACTAGGCTAACAGAAAATGTTTCACTTAAATCATTCATTTATCATGTTTTGACCAAAATTAGTTACAGTATGTGACTCAAATTTCATTTTCAAACTCACTTCAAGATGGAGTTGGAGCAGGCCGTTATCCTGAGTGATGAATGTTACAAGAAGGTCACTAGTGACTCTTCTATGGTGTTCAGCTTGCTGAGCCCTTTCCTAAAATTTGATTAAACAGCATTCAGATGTTAAACGTAATTATTCTGGTTAAGTATATTAAATAAGATTTGTTGTTTCTTGATCCTTTGCATGTCCTTACCATAAGCCTGTCGAAAGATGTGTCTTCACTCAGGATCCCAACGTCTCTGGCTGTGGTGACCACATCATGTTGGTCCATGCTGTCATTATTGTCCTTAATCAACAAAGACATGACTTAGTGCACAGCTGTAAACACTGGATATGTTGTTCTCATGCAATAATCTTCACTCACATTAACCGACTCTCTGGGTGGAAAGCTGTAAAGCTGAAAGCTGTGGTCGGTGGCAGGGTCGGTGTCCTGTGGACTCTGCAGAAAGCAAACCATAATTGTGTCAGTTTGTTTTATGGGGATCAATTGACAAAATGTACAAACTTTCTGCTTGTTACAATAAACAAATCAACCAAAAAACATTGGAAAAGCTCAAGACAACAAATGATATTTGTGGATTTTTCAAAATTTGACATAAAATCCCACGTTTTATGACTACTGCTGTCTCAAAATCATTCAATCCCCTCAATGGAATCCCTCATAAGAGTACACATTTGCAAAACTGGTGTTGTACACCTGATGCAATTTATCAATAGCTTCAATAGTTATATCAGGTGTGCTTTAGATATCACTTCAAATAAGTGTACTGGCTAGAGATTTGTCAACGGTGATGTTTAAGTGAATGACAGAAATGTGCCTGAGTGACATACAAATACATTTATTGCAAAAATGACAGATGTATTCTTGAATCCATTTAAATTGTTCATGTTTGATTTGTTTATTGCCAAGTGCTGAACATTTGTTAATTTTACTAATACACCAATTCTGCAATGGGGTGCAATAATTTTGAATGTAACTGTATAATAACACAGTACCATCCAAAACATATTGCATCGTGTGCTATAAATGTTCATTTAATAGCTGTTTGAGTGGTGACCTATTTTCAAACAGGCAGGAGTGATGGATACTGTGTCAAGTCTTCACTGACCATGACGCTGCTTTCGTGTTTTCTTTTTCGTGTGAACCTGAATACTGGTGGTACATTGTCACAAAGGGTTGCCTTTCCTTCTTCTGTAAAATGGGCAAACTTCCTTCCGTACCTGTAATTAACATACATTTTCAAGACCCAGAATCAAGAGATAAGTGTTACCATAAAGTGTTCTTAATAATTAAATTAAAAATCGAGTAAATCGAGAAAATCTTTCAGGAAGCCCTGCAGCATACCCTTCCAGCCCAGCCAAGGTTTTCTAATAGGACAATACACCACCATCTTCTCAGGAGACACATGTCATCCTAATAAAGAGCACAGTTACTCGATAAGGATACATTTTTTATAGTATAAAAAAAATTTTAGTGATATAATTTTTTCAATTTTTTAGGATACTAACAACACTGAAGTCAAAACAAGCATCCATGGCAATGTACCAGGCATACTGTAGTGATGATAAATTATATAAATCAATACATGGAAAATACTACATATCATCCAATGTGTTGTTAAATCACTACTTCCAGCTTCTATAGCTGGAACAAAATTTGGTAAACTTGTATTTATCTGGGCCCGTATTTATCAAGCTTCTCAGAATTACTCCTAAGAATTGACTTAAGAGTGAAATAATTCTTGACTTGACTTAAAGCTGCAATTGAAAATAATTACCAAAAAAAAAAGAAAGAAAAAAAAACAATCATGTGCCACATTACTTTATATGGCATTACCCTCACTCACCATTATCATGAAGACACCACAATCATTGCCATGTGTCTGCTTAGGAACACCCTGTATGATGGACAGTTATAGTTAATGAATAGTAGATAATTACAAATCAATTTGACAGTGATATTGCAGGCAATACCTCCAAATCCAGAGCAGTCTTCTCCATCCAGGCTCCCATAGCAATCTGCTGTGCGACACCTCTGAGTAACAAAAAACACAGCAATGTAAAACATAAAAAGTATACACTGCTATGATTCTGTTGGGGAGAAAAAACAAAAACTGATGGTATGTCACAATATGAACAGTATCAAAATCTGTAATTCACAGAAGAGGGAACATGTCCAAGAACTGGACCATGCAAATAGGTAAATATTGATCATTTCCTAAAGTTCAACAAGGAGGATTTCTTTCTGTCCCCCTTTCATTTTTATTGCACAGACAATTTGTCTATTTGAGTCCATTTCAGCTCTCTAGAAGCAAATCTTCTCTGACACTATAACAATTTTTCAGTGCTTGGTGCATTTATTGTCACATTACCTCCTGATTGAACTTGTATGTTTGGAAATTTTTTGAAACATTGGCAGGTGAGGGTAACATGACCGTCAGAACACAAACACACAACACTAGCAACCTCAACAGATTCCTGTAGGCCTGACTGGAGAAACCATCTGCTCTTCTGAAATAATGGGAATCCAGAAAGAAAATTTCTTTCTGGAGTGGCGTCATTACCTATAGAAAATACACAGTCTGTACAATAAGCAAAAAGCCACAGCAAACTCACAAATGACTTGAAGGTTAAAACACAGACATCATCATCCACGACATATGTCTTCACATGTTGTGTTGACATTGTATGCCGCTCACAAAATTATGTTCTGTATACAGTATCTCAAATGGTATAATGTCCTTACACTCAGAAGAAAATGCCCTGGAATCCACAGGGGGATGATGAGGGCATCTTTCTGGTCAGCATCTTTCTGTTAAAAAAATGTGCTGCTGTTGGGGCGTCAGTGGCTTAGTGGTAGAGCAGGCGCCCCATGTACAAGGCTGTTGCAGCAGCAGCCCGGGTTCGAATCCAGCCTGTGGCCCTTTGCTGCATGTCATCCCCCCTTCTCTCTCTCCCCCTTTCACGCTTACCTGTCCTGTCCATTAAAGGCAAAATGCCCAAAAAAAATATTAAAAAAAAAAAAAATGTGCTGCTTTATTAACACTAAATGGTAAGGCATATGGCTCAGTATCACCTATCAATACATCTAAGTAATGCATGCAAGCCTAGAAATTCCCTTTTCATCTAGTCACTTAATCTTGGTCGGTATTAAATGTCTTACATATATATATATATATATATATATATATATATGTATATATATATATATGTATATATATATATACACTGAACAAAAATAGAAACGCAACACTTTTGTTTTTGCTCCCATTTTTCATGAGCTGAACTCAAAGATGTAAAACATTTTCTATACACACAAAAGACCATTTCCCTCAAATATTGTTCACAAATCTGTTTAAATCTGTGTTAGTGAGCACTTCTCCTTTGCCAAGGTAATCCATCCCACCTCACAGGTGTGGCATATCAAGATGCTGATTAGACAGCATGAATATTGCACAGGTGTGCCTTACGCTGGCCACAATAAAAGGCCACTCTGAAATGTGCAGTTTTATCTCACAGCACAATGCCACAGATGTCACAAGTTCTGAGGGAGCGTGCAATTGGCATGCTGACTGCAGGAATGTCCACCAGAGCTGTTGCCCATGAATTGAATGTTCATTTCTCTACCATAAGCCAAAGGCATTTCAAACAATTTGGCAGTACATCCAACCAGCCTCACAACTGCAGACCACGTGTAACCACACCAGCCCAGGACCTCCACATCCAGCATGTTGACCTCCAAGGTCGTTTGAGACCAGCCACCCAGACAGCTGCTGCAACAATCAGTTTGCATAACCAAAGAATTTCTGCACAAACTGTCAGAAACCGTCTCAGGGAAGCTCATCTGCATGCTCGTCATCCTCATCGGGGTCTCGACCTGACTGCAGTTCGTCGTCGTAACCGACTTGAGTGGGCAAATGCTCACATTCGATGGCATCTGGCACGTTGGAGAGGTGTTCTCTTCACGGATGAATCCCGGTTTTCACTGTTGAGGGCAGATGGCAGACAGCGTGTGTGGTACTTCCTTACTTTATACATTTTTTAAAGGAATAAAGGATTAAAGCAAAAATATATTGTTTGTTATTAATTCAATACTGCAGGTTTCCAACCCGATGTAAGAGCTCAAGGCTAAAACTGAATGGCTCACAAGATAGGTGTCATTTCCTAGACTCAACCCAAACCTCATTTTAAAACAAAGGCCCTGTCCTACTTATCTCAATCAATCAATCAATCAATTTTATTTATAAAGCCCAATATCACAAATCACAATTTGCCTCACAAGGCTTTACAGCATACGACATCCCTCTGTCCTTAAGACCCTCACAGCGGATAAGGAAAAACTCCCCAAAAAAAACCCTTTAACAGGGAAAAAAAAACGGTAGAAACCTCAGGAAGAGCAACTGAGGAGGGATCCCTCTTCCAGGACGGACAGACGTGCAATAGATGTCATACAGAACAGATCAGCATAATAAATTAACAGTAATCCATATGACACAATGAGACAGAGAGAGAGAGAGAGAGAGAGATGCAGGTAATGACAGTAGCTTACAACAACATTAATGAAAGTAATAATATTATAGTTATAGTTCTGGTTATTGCGGTACAATATGTTGAAAGTATGTATTAATACCTGGCAGTATACATGTGTGACAATAATCATATGTGTATAATAACAGAAGAAGTATGACTAATGACTAATGATGGCAGCAGCAGCAGGAGGCATCTGGCGGGACCACGGCAGCAGCACAACCACACACGTCACACTGTCCAGGCACCGCTGTGATATGAGTTAATCTGAGAGACAGTGGAGCACAAAGGCTCCGGAGAAGAAGCCGAGTTAGTGACATCCAGAATGGCCAGGTTAGCTAGATGCAGTAATAGGATACGAGAGAGAGAGAGAGAGAGAGAAGGAGAGAAGGGGCCCGGTGTATTATAGAGGGGTCCTCCGGCAGACTAGGCCTAAGTCAGCCTAACTAAGGGCTGGTACAGAACAAGCCTGAGCCAGCCCTAACTATAAGCTTTATCAAAGAGGAAAGTCTTAAGTCTAGTCTTAAATGTGGAGACGGTGTCTGCCTCCCGGACCGTAACAGGAAGATGATTCCACAGGAGAGGAGCCTGATAGCTAAAGGCTCTGGCTCCTGATCTACTTTTGGAGACTTTAGGGACCACGAGTAACCCTGCGTTCTCAGAGCTCAGTGTTCTGGTGGGATAATATGGTACTATGAGCTCTCTAAGATATGACGGAGCTTGACCATTTAGAGCTTTATAAGTTAACAGTAGGATTTTAAATTCAATTCTGGATTTTACATGGAGCCAGTGCAGAGAAGCTAAAACAGGAGAGATATGATCGCGTTTCTTAGTTCCTGTTAGTACACGTGCTGCTGCATTCTGAATTAGCTGGAGAGTTTTTAAGGACTTACTAGAGCTACCTGATAATAGAGAGTTACAGTAATCCAGCCTTGAGGTAACAAAAGCGTGGACCAATTTTTCTGCATCTTTTCGGGTCAGGATAGGCCTAATTTTCGCAATATTACGCAGATGAAAAAATGCAGTCCGTGAGGTTTGCTTTAAATGAGAATTAAAAGACAAATCTTGATCAAATATTACTCCGAGGTTTCTTACGGTAGTGGCAGGGGCCAGAGCAATGCCATCTAGAGAAACTATGTCATCAGATAAAGAGTCTCTGAGTTGTTTGGGGCCAAGAACAATAACTTCAGTTTTGTCTGAATTTAACATCAGGAAATTGGTGCTCATCCAAGTTTTTATGTCTTTAAGGCAATTATGGAGTTTAGTTAATTGATTACTTTCTTCTGGCTTCATTGATAAATACAACTGAGTATCATCCGCATAACAATGGAAATTTATAGAGTGATTTCTAATGATGTTACCTAAAGGAAGCATATATAGAGTAAACAGGATTGGTCCGAGCACAGAACCTTGCGGAACTCCAAAACAAACTTTAGTACGTAAGGATGGTTCATTGCGAACGTCAACAAATTGAAAACGATCAGATAAATAAGATTTAAACCAGCTAAGTGCTGAACCTTTTAGGCCAATTAAGTGATCCAGTCTCTGCAGTAGAATTTGATGGTCAATTGTGTCAAACGCCGCACTAAGATCTAATTGCAAACACCTGAATACATGGCTTCGTTGGCCATTAAATTCATACAAAAGTTACTGAAGCACAATAGCAGGAATAAAAACCTATTTCATTTCAAATCTGCATGCATACATGTCTACAGCATAACTTTTAAAATTTTACAAAATCAGATTATGGTCAATTTATGCTTTTTGCATTGTTCTCTTGTCAAGTTCAAACACAGAAACCTATTTTCTAATGTTTTTGTGTGTCTAAATAACAAATCAGGAAAACAACTTTGAATTGGTCTACTAGGAAGAGGCAGCTGCAACTAGAAACAGCCTTACTGTTCTTTCCAAAGCAACCAGACTGCACTTCAAGAAACGTATTTTGTAACTGTAAACCACACTTCAATCAAACTTCACCAACACACATATCACCAAAACTATTCTTTGAATTCTGCGTCTACGTGCCGTGTTCCCCCACTGCTTCTGTTATCATCCCTTGCTCAGTCAATAATCTGATTTTCATAACGTAAAAGACGACACAAAATGGGTTTGCTTACGGACATTTTCAGTGTATTGAGTTTGAAGAATGTGTTTTTACAAATAGAGTCCGGTGTCTTTGAAAAACAGTCATTAATGCTCTTTCTGCCTAGCAAAAGATGTCTTAAACGTTAAATTAAACGTCAACATCTTCCCAAAATGTAAACGACCTAACCTGAACCGGCATCGCCATCTTGTCTGCCCGCAGGCGCTGCTGGCAACTACGGTTGGCGAATGTACAGTTAAAATGACATTAAGTGTTAAATGTTTACACCTCCTATCCTAAATAATATAAATGCGTCTCACCTGAACCAGCATCGTCTCGAATCGCCTTCTTCTTCTTCTTCTTCTTCTTCTTCTTCTTCTTTGGTCTTTTATGGCGATTTCGTATTGCCTGTATTTGCTGCTGTGAGTTTAATCGTTCTTCCCGGCTACCGTAGCAACGCATAGGCGTGGTCTGTAGGGGCATGGTTTGTAATGGGCGTGGTTTGTAGCGGCTTTGGGGGTAGCAGTGGCTGCAGTTAGGTATTATTGGATGCCCCGGACGGCACGTGAAAAGTGGACATATGGGCAAAAGAGCACGTTTGGTCAGCCTAACGCTGTTAACGTTACCTAACACAAAGAGAAATGTTAAGGGCTCGTTTCTCCTCTGACACGCCACATACCTGTGTTCTGCCACTGCTCGGTTGTCCAGGTACTGGGCAGTCATGACACCAACCAAAGACGAAATTACTGGACCTGGAGACGGTAAGCCATTATCTTGCATTTGTCAGCTGCTCTCATGTTACCTCCTTTTGTGAAGGTCTTGTTGCCGTCCTCTGCATACCAGGCGTCATATGCCCCGTGACGTATTCCCCCAACATTTGTTCGGAATATTTCAAAACGTCTAGCTTTAAATGAACACTGAAGTTGCGTCTTGTTGCCATCTTATCTGTTTACAATCAGCTGAGAGTGCACAACTGCACGTGTGGTCTCTTGTTTTTATGACGGTAGCATCAGGAGCAGCCAAAGATCACCTGGTGTCAAGATAGTTATCTACCAGTGTTCATAAACAAAAGAATATTGGTCATGGTCGAAATAAAGATAAAGATAGATAATTATGTACAGTTAATGCGTTCAAGGTCTTCCGGCTCTTTAAAAGTTGACATGGTGTCTCTAGCTCAAAGTATGAGGGACAACCTAAAAGTCTTTCCACAGAATCCCTCGCTATCGGATCATTATCTGATTACTTTTGATTTCTTTTTACTCGATTACACGCCACTCAGCAACAGTTACTATACTAGATGTTTATCAGATAGTGCTGTCGCAAAACTTACGGAAAAGATTACTCAGTAACAGAGGTTTCCTGTACCGACTTTGATCATTTTGTCGATAGCGCCGTAGGCTCACTGCGAACAACACTTGACTCTGTAGCTCCTCTTAAAAAGAAGTTAAAAAAGCAAAGAAAGTTCGCTCCTTGGTATAACTCTCAAACCCGTAAGTTAAAACAAATATCGCGAAAATATACAGACAGTCTCAAAACTTATAAGAGGGGCCTCCGCAATGCCAGAGCAAACTATTACTCAGCATTAATGGAAGACAATAAGAACAACCACAGGTTTCTTTTCAGCACTGTAGCCAGGCTGACTGAGAGTCAAAGCTCTATTGAGCCTTGTATTCCTTTAGCCCTTAGCAGTAATGATTTTATGAGCTTTTTTAATGACAAAATTCTACTTATTAGAGGCAAAATTCATGACCTCCTGTCCTCAGATAGTACCTATCTAACCTCAAACAATATATATTTAGATTGCTTCTCCCCAATTTCTCTTCAAGAATTGACCGCAGTGATTTCTTCATCTAAATCATCAACGTGTCTCTTAGACCCCATCCCAACTAGGCTACTTCAGGAGGTCTTTTCGTTAGTTAACACTCATAATTAGATATGATCAATATATCCTTATTAACAGGCTATGTAACACAGTCTTTTAAGGTAGCTGTAATTAAACCTCTCCTAAAAAGCCCACCCTGGATCCAGAGGTGTTAGCCAACTATAGACCAATATCCAATCTTCCCTTTATGTCAAAGATCCTTGAGAAAGTAGTCGCAGACCAGCTGTGTGATTTTCTCCATGATAATAATTTATGTGAGGAATTTCAGTCAGGATTTAGAGTGCATCATAGCACTGAGACAGCACTAGTTAAAATTACAAATGACCTTCTGATTGCTTCAGACAAAGGACTTGTCTCTGTACTTGTTTTATTAGATCTTAGTGCGGCGTTTGACACAATTGACCATCAAATTCTACTGCAGAGACTGGATCACTTAATTGGCCTAAAAGGTTCTGCACTGAGCTGGTTTAAATCTTATTTATCTGATCGTTTTCAGTTTGTTGACGTTCATAATGAATCATCCTTACGAACCAAAGTTTGTTTTGGAGTTCCGCAAGGTTCTGTGCTCGGACCAATCCCATTTACTCTATATATGCTTCCTTTAGGTAACATCATTAGAAATCACTCTATAAATTTCCATTGTTATGCGGATGGTACTCAGTTGTATTTATCGATGAAGCTAGAAGAAAGTAATCAATTAACTAAACTCCATAACTGCCTTAAAGACATAAAAACTTGGATGAGCACCAATTTCCTAATGTTAAATTCAGACAAAACTGAAGTTATTGTTCTTGGCCCCAAACAACTCAGAGACTCTTTATCTGATGACCTAGTTTCTCTAGATGGCATTGCTCTGGCCTCTAGCACTACCGTAAGAAACCTCGGAGTAATATTTGATCAAGATTTGTCTTTTAATTCTCATTTAAAACAAACCTCACGGACTGCATTTTTTCATCTGCATAATATTGCGAAAATTAGGTCTATCCTGACCCGAAAAGATGCAGAAAAATTGGTCCACGCTTTTGTTACCTCTAGGCTGCATTACTGTAACTCTCTATTATCAGGTAGCTCTAGTAAGTCCTTAAAAACTCTCCAGCTAATTCAGAATGCAGCAGCACGTGTACTAACAAGAACTAAGAAACAAGATCATATTTCTCCTGTTTTAGCTTGCTGCACTGGCTCCCTGTAAAATCCAGAATTGAATTTAAAATCCTACTGTTAACTGATAAATCTCTAAATGGTCAAGCTCTGTCATATCTTAGAGAGCTCATAGTGCCATATTATCCCACCAGAACACTGCGCTCTGAGAACGCAGGGTTACTCGTGGTCCCTAAAGTCTCCAAAAGTAGATCAGGAGCCAGAGCCTTCAGCTATCAGGCTCCTCTCCTGTGGAATCATCTTCCTGTTACAGTCCGGCAGGCAGACACCATCTCTACATTTAAGACTAGACTTCAGACTTTCCTCTTTGATAAAGCTTATAGTTAGGGCTGGCTCAGGCTTGCCCTGTACCAGCCCCTAGTTAGGCTGACTTAGGCCTAGTCTGCCGGAGGACCCCCCTATAATACACCGGGCACCTTCTCTCCTTCTCTCTCTCTTTCTCTTGTATTCTATTACTGCATCTTGCTAACTCGGCCATTCTGGATGTCACTAACTCAGCTTCTTCTCCGGAGCCTTTGTGCTCCACTGGCTCTCAGATTAACTCATATCGCAGCGTTGCCTGGACAGCATGACGTGTGTGGTTGTGCTGCTGCCGTGGTCCCGCCAGATGCCTCCTGCTGCTGCTGCTATCATTAGTCATTAGTCATACTTCTACTGTTATTATACACATATGACTATTGTCACATATGTATACTGCCAGACATTAATACATCTCATTGTGTCATATGGATTACTGTTCATTTATTATGCTGATCTGTTCTGTATGACATCTATTGCACGTCTGTCCGTCCTGGAAAAGGGATCCCTCCTCAATTGCTCTTCCTGAGGTTTCTACCGTTTTTTTTCCCTGTTAAAGGGTTTGTTTTGGGGAGTTTTTCCTTATCCGCTGCGAGGGTCATAAGGACAGAGGGATGACGTATGCTGTAAAGCCCTGTGAGGCAAATTGTGATTTGTGATATTGGGCTTTATAAATAAAATTGTTTGATTGATTGATTGATTGATTGACAAGAAGAGGTTGAAAGTCGATGAGCTTTGAAGAGGATTTGAAGATTTTCCAATTTACTTCCATTCACACTAATTAGACTGCCACCAGAACGCCATCTATTGGCCGATTTGCACCAAATTTTGCACAAACTCTCATCGGGCCATGAAACACAATCAGCAAAAGTATTGTGGTAATCAGACTGTATTTGGTCAAGATATGAAAGACTGTCTGTTTTGAAAACAATGTGCAGGAATTTGTTGTTTTATATTTTGACTGTTTTTTGGATGATCAAAATTCTTTTAATAACTTTTTGTCAGGAGGGCTGACAGATGCTACATGCAAAGTTTGGTGCAAATTGGTCAAATCGCCTAGGAGGAGTTCGAAAAAGTATGTTTTTGATTTGTTGCCATTTACCGAATGGAAAGTTACCGCGAAAGTGGGCGTGGCTTACACCACACAATTCAGCTGAATTCAGAGAACACGTAAATAGAAGGTTTAACAATGTGCGACATGTTACATGGGAGTTGTGGGCCAAAAACACTTTTGCATTGAAAATAGTGCCACCTGCTGGTCATTTTTGGTGTGTGAGTTACAGGGGCCAGTCTATACCACCCCTATCAATTTTATTTCCATGTTGGCACAGTACCAAATGTTAAATTAGACGGCCACCAGAGCACCACCTAGTGGCAGATCGGTAAGTTCTTCGTCAGATATCCTCAGGAGGGCATTGACAATAATTATACTAAGTTTCGTGTTAATCCACCTAACCGATGTTGAGATATAAAATACTTCAATTTAAAGAGTGCCACCTTGTGGTCATCACCCAAAATTTTGCACAGAGCCTCAGGGGCTCATGGGGAAGTAGAATCCTGAGTTTCATGTCATTCAGATACACCAATGTGGAGATATGCAGCACTTCCTGTTTAGAACGAAATTTGCAGGAAGTTGCTATTTAATAACTTGAGTATTCTTTGGAATATCGAAATTCTTTTAATAACTTTTTGTCGGGAGGGTCCACAGATGCTGTGTGCAAAGTTTCATGCCAATTGGTCAGATTGCCTAGGAGGAGTTCGAAAAAGTAGGTTTGCAACATTTTGCAAATTTCCGGTAAAAAACAGTAGGAAATGGGCCTGGTTTATACCACAAGATTCAGCACAATTCACTTAAGGCGTGGATAAGGTTTTTGAATGTGTGATAAAGTATATGGGAGTTATGAGCCAAAACGCACTGTCCTTGATTATAGCGCCACCTAGTGGTGGAAATTCAGGACGACAATAGATTATAAAATTTTTCTCCAGGTGTGACTTATATTCCAAGTTTGGTGAGTTTTGGGGTATGTTCAGGCAGTGAAAAAGGCGATCATATGGGCGGAAGAAAAAAAAAATTAAAGCTGCAAGCAGCGTTGGGCGGGACCTCACACTCGCACCCGTTTCGGCCCCCAGCTTATGTCGTCACTGTGAATTATTTAGAAATATCAAACATATTGCCACAAACATCAGAAAATCCTTACAGAGGTGAACGTTTTGATTTTTGAATGCTTTCTGTAGCTGTAGGTATGTAGAAGTGATGTCACAATATGTAAATTAGATGAGTGAATTTACTCCCATCAGATTCCTCTTCCTTTATTTTGAGGATGAGATGACAAAAACAGCACAAAACAAAGAAATCTACTGTGTAAATATGTTCAAAATGTTGTTTTACTGAGATTTATGAAATCCAATATGGCCGCCGCCTAGTGACGCCACAATATGCAAATTAGATAAGTTAATTTACTCCCATGACAAACTTTGGGTCATGATGAATAGTTTTCTCGTTTATAGTATGCCTCTATCTCTCACCACTTTCAAGCCACAGTCTTTTGAAATGTTGAAATGAAAATGGAATATTTTCCTCAATAAACTCTGGCACCTAAAGGGTTAAAATGGAGATGCTGCCCCTGTCATATCTGCATGTAAGATGCAGACACGTATACACATCATGTTTCTGTGAGTTTGTGTGTGACAGCGGTTGCCATGTGCACCTGGCAGAAGAGCAGAGACAGACAGAGACAGAACACAGAGAAGAGACCTGTTGTAGTGGAGATTTAACTCCTCGAACAAGTTCTTCCCATTCCCAAACCATTCATAAAGTTATACAGAAGATCTGTTTCGTAGCAGTTGAGGTGGCATGTGTGTGTCTTTAAAGCCAATACAATAAACGGTGTAGGAGGAGATGTTTTTTTTTTAAGAGCATGTTTGAGGCAAAATCTTACTTTGAAAGGGCAAATAGCTCACTTCCTGTTGGAATTAGGTCATGGGTGTCAGCGTGTGATTTGTAAATCAAACACACCAGTTTTGGTTTGATCTTGATACGACATTCCTACGGGCTGCAGTGGCCATTTTAGTGCACCTAGGTGGCGCTAGAGAGCCCATTTTGGCACTTTAGGGGTTAATAATGTGTATTTGCTGTTTCAAATGAAGTTTCTGCTGCTGTAATCTGTCCTTTAAAGATTGTGAGACACACAGACAGAGAGAGCCCTGTGGCTGTGTCTGTGTGTGCAGCCGTTGTCATGGCGATTAATGACTTGCCTGCACCTTAGGTGCATACACAGAGCTCATGAGAGCAGATCAGCAAAGGCTGTTTATAATGGGTTTGAACTCCTCGAACAAGTTCTTCCCATACCCAAACTGTTAGTCCAATCAAGAAAATAAAGTGATGGTGAGAGACAGCCACTTCTCGTGAACGCACGTGTCGTGTTTTATATTTCGACAGTCAAAAATGTGGTCACCGGAGCGAGTTTAAAATGTGTTGCACCCCAGCTGTTTCCAGAAATTTCTCCTCTGAGTTTACATGGGAGTGAATGAGAAAAAAATCGCTCCCTTCGCTTTGGAGCCACTCAGCAAAAATGTGTACGTGTGAGAGATTCCATGTCAACATATCTGTGAGCAGGACAAATTTTCCTACGTTTTGTGGCATAAATTGTGTCTGTGCAGTGAAAATTGTGGCCATGGCAGCGAGTTAAAGACAAAAGTTTTAGACGATTTTTAGAGCTTCTCCACTCGAGCTCACAGCATTCCGTGCAATACACACCCATTATAAACTGACAATTTCTCCACTTTTGCTCATGGTACTTTGAGAGGCACAGATTAAAAACGGTAAAAGATATGAAAAAGATGAAATCATGAGTGAATAGATGAGACCTGTGGCAACATTTGAGAGTTGGAATGGAGTCTGTAGCACAAAGTATGGAGACGCTGCAAAGGCTTGAAAAAGCCCAAAGATTGGTCTCTTTCTCCCCCCTGCTGCCATTCATTTCCTATGGGACAGCTTTCGAAGATCGTCAGGACGTTTTTCTGACATCTCACCTTTAGGAGGCCATAAAATCCAAACTAATCGAGTAATGAAAAAGTTATAAATAAGATCTGATTAGAAGGAGTTGATCTGTCATCTGTGCAAGTTTGAAGCCGATAGGATAAACGGTGTATGACAAGAAGATTTTTTAGGAAAGGCAGTTTTAAGGCAAAATCTTATTTTGAAAGGGCAAATAGCTCACTTCCTGTTGGATTTAGGTCAGGGGTGTCAGCGCATGATTTTTAGGTCTTCATGAGACGAACACGGCAGTTTTGGTTTCATGCTTCAATGACGTTCCTACAGGCTGTAGCGGCCATGTTTGTGTGCCTAGGTGGCGCTAGAGAGCCCATTTTGGCACTTCAGGGGTTAAATTCATGATTTTCTAAAATTTTTCACCGGTTTTGATGTGCGTGCCAGTTTTGGTGAGTTTTTGAGCATGTTTAGGGGGTCAAATTCCAGTTCAAAGAGGCCGCGGGAGAAAGAAAGAATAAAAGCACCAAAAAAGCCTTTGGCGAGGACTGCTCTGTGAGCAGTCCTCTGCCTCTAGGCTCAGTCCCTAATAAAAATAAATAAATAAATAATTTGGAGAAAAACAATAGGGACCTTGCAGGTCTCCTACTCGGGCCCTAATAAACAGCACGATTACAACAGGGTCCTCAGGGACGACTTCGTTGTCGCTCGGGCCCTAATAAATAATAATAATAATAATAAACAGCGCCATTACAATAGGGTCCTCACGGACGACTTTGTCGTCACTCGGGCCCTAAAAATAAACAGCGCGATTACAATAGGGTCCTCATGGACGACTTCGTTGTCACTCGGGCCCTAATAATAAGCAGCGCGATTACAATAGGGTACTCACGGACGACTTCGTCGTCACTCGGGCCCTAAAAAGGGAATGGAAGGGAATAAAAACAAGATGAGCAGTTATTTAAAAGGTTTAAAAACAAGGTGTCAGGGAGGGCATTCCACAGACGTGGGGCAGCAGCACAGAAGGCCCTATCTCCCATGGTCCTGAGACTGGTTCTGGGTATGTGGAGGAGGTCTGAGTGAGTGGAGCGGAGGGAGCGTGTTGTGTTTTGTGGGTTGAGAAGTTCTTTGAGGTAGGGGGGGCATGTCCATGGATACATTGGTGTGTGAGGAGGGAAACCTTGTACTCAATCCTGGTGGAGATGGGAAGCCAGTGGAGTGTGTAGAGGATAGGGGTGATGTGCTCATGTTTCCGCACTCTCATCAGGATCCTAGCTGCAGAGCTTTGGATGTACTGAAGCCCTCTGCAGGCTCTTGCTAGGAGTCCCGATGAGAAGTGCGTTACAGTAATCCAGTCTGGAGGAGATAAAGGCATGAACCAGCTTTTCGGCATCTGAGAGGGAGAGAATGGGGCGGAGTTTGGCAATGTTACGGAGGTGGTAGAAGGAGGTCTTGCAAAGGTGGTTGATATGGGATTCAAAGGTGAACTGGTGGTCCATTTTTACACCAAGATTTGTGACTGTTGACGAGAGGGGGATGTTGGAGCCAGAAAAGGTGATGTTGGTTATGGATGATGATTTGGTCTGGTGAGGGAGATTTTTTACGGCCGCGGTAGCAGCGGCGAAAATGACAAGTTCCAGGGAGTCTCCGAGCAGTGTTGTGCTAGCAGCAACAGGTAGGCCACCGCTAGACTCGAATAGCATCTACCTGGTAACTATCCAAAAAGGTCTACTGGTCGGTGGCGCAGATGGTAAATGGTTATTTAAAAAGTTTGCTTATTAAAAACTCTATGTTATTTTGGCTCGACTGGAGAAGCGGCGAACAGACAGCGCCAGCGTCCTCCCCAGCAGCCCACTCAATATTGCGCAATCCGAGAGACACGACCTTTGCTGATGCCTGTGAAAGTAAATTATTCAGATTGTCATATGCATTGATTGGAGGCAGTATGAAATAAACACCATTACACAGAACTGACTGGCTATTACCCCCCTCCCCCATTCTGGGTTTTCTCCATAGCAGGGGTCAGAAACCTTTCTTGCTTGGAGGGACATTTTTCTCAAATAATATTTTTTAAAAATCCCTGAGAGCCACATATTGGAGATTACAAGAAAGTTACCTTAACATAATCACCTTTCACACACATCTCACTCCCTCACACTCATTCTCTCTCTATCTTTCCGCCTCTCTCCTCTCTCCAGAAGGGAGGACCTACCTCTTTCACTTTCTCTCGCTATCTCTCCCCTTCTCTCCTCTCTCTCTCTCCCCCTCTATCTCCCCTGTCTCTCCCCCTCTTCTCTCTATATATCCCCCCTCTCTCCATCTCCCCCTCTCTCCTCTCTATATCACACACACACACACACACACACACACACACAGGTTCCCTACCCCTGCTCCATAGCAATGACATCAGTAGGCTAGTATCGTACTTAGCATGTCACCTTAGCATGCATGTTTACAGCAAAAGATCTTTGTCACAAAGGAGAAACCTACAAAACAGGCACTTTTTAAGGGTGATTGTTGCACAGGAGACGGTACTTCACTGATAGGTTGCAATCTTTTCGTTTGTTTTCATCCTGAACTTTGGGACTCTTCCTTTTCACTGGCGTAATGTCCATGAGTATGGCCCGGTCCTGATCAATCTTGTTTGGTCTTTCATAAAACTTGAAGTTAATCACCAGGTCGTCCGATGACAGCTTATCGGCCTGACAGAAACCGGTCGCAGCAGCCTTGTGTTTACCCTATTTCCTCAAATAGTGACCAGGGCCTTTATTTAACTCAACTGCCCAGGATACCAGGCCCTTATTGGAGACAGGCTTTTATTAGAGAGAGGCCTTTATTTCTAATTCCCTCTGTTTTATAAGTATATTTGCTCATATTTTAATATGAAGTCTCCTTATTCTCTGTTTTCCTTTCATTTGCTCTGTTAATCTTTACACATTAGCAGATATACCACATGCAACAACTGCCGGACAGGATTAATGGACGCCTAAGCAACGTGGATCAGAATGAATGACTCAAGGTTTAAAATGACACCATTGTATCAGTTTGAATCCTGAAAAAACATACAGGGTATATTTATTGGGAAGATTGATACATACCAGTAAATAACAAAGTTAAAGTAAAATAATATACCACACAGTAGATTACAGTATTGCAAGGCAGTGGAAATTTTGAAGAGCTTGCCAGCAGTACCAGTAACTGCCTTCTAAAAGTGGAGAGTTAGAGAGTTAACTTTATCATTAATGCCATGTAAATCTACACATATGAACAATTTAACTTGTATGACCAGTCACCGACCAGAGGGTAAATACCATATGCACAGGCATCACAACATAAAGACAAAAAGAAATCTGAGGTATTCCGGCTATAAACGTTAATATCCATTCCTATTAACAACACAGTCAAATATCTGATGACCATCAGATTCAGCTCTGATCAAAATCCAAACTCAAAAATAGGATTGCCCAAATACTAACATCCTCACAGTTCAGCGATATCATCAGTGCCATGTAAATTAATCTACACATACGGTACAACCAATACAACTTGCGTGAAGTATGACCAGTCACAGACCGTAACGGAGGGTAAATATGCCCAGGTGTCACTCACAACATGAAAAAACAGATCTGTGGCACTCTAGATAAACATGAACATCTATTCCTGCTAACAGCAGTCAAATATCTGATAATGATCAGATTCAGCTGCAGGCAAAATCAGAACTCAAAAAATAAATAAATAGGATATTGCCTAAATATCAACATAAAATGCAACTTACCTTGATAACTGCAACCGTGCAATTACAGGTGGTCACTATCCTCCTCCTCAAAATCACCATCCTCACCATTGTCCACCTCATCATCATCATCATCAAGAACAGCAAGTTCATTGTTCAGTAGCTCCTCAACATCTTCCTCTTGGGCTGTTTAGCACCTGTTCTCACGCTTTCCCTCTCTGAAGCAGAGGATGAGGTCGGTTTTCACAGTCAGTCCACAAGCTATGAAAGACTTTTTGATCATATCCTTGCCCAGTTTGTCCCAGGCAGCGACCACCCAGTCCACAAGCAGGCGGCGGGCAGGGGCTTTCATGTTTACCTCCGGCTGTATACTCCCGGGCCATCCACTCATCGTAGGCATCATGTAGACTCTGGCTAGTTCCACATCACATCAGGGGCTTGGATATATTTAGTTCAGCCTCCGAGGATCACCACTGACATGATATTGTAGCCAGATTTCAGTTCACCTTTGGTGGCGGCACTGATGTGGCAGCGGTACGAGTCCCACGCCAGGAGCCACGGGCTGAAGTTGAATTTTCCCACCATGGACTGTAGCCAATGTGCAGTGAGAGTATCATTTCATCCAGTCGTTCACAGATGTGGCGATCACTGCGCTGGAGATCTGCTGCTGCATCGCCTTCAATTCACGAATAGCTCCTTTGGAGACGATGTAAGGCTTGAGTTTGGTGCCATTGGCTTTGGCAGCGAGGACAACAGTAAGATGGCTTTTCTCATATCCCGTGGTTTTGAGAGCGACACTCTTTGCTCCTCGTGTATCAATAGTAGTGGGAGACACCATGTCAAACCAAACTGCAGTCTCGTCCATTGCAATGATGTCCTTCTCTAAAATCCGTTTAGAGCTGACAGCCTTGCCAACGTAGTCAACGAACGAAACAAGTTTCTCAGTGAGCTGATCTGGGTCTTTCTGTGCCGTGGTGGTGCGTCGTCGAAGTCAGAGGCCGTTTCGCTGTAAAACTCGTTCAAGCCAGCCCCTGCTAGCCACAAATATCTTGCCCCCGTCACTCACGGAAGAGTAGATCTGCAGTGCTTTATTTTTGATCATTTTTCTTGATGTTTGTCCCGCATCGAGTAAATCCACTCTGAAAGCTCTCTCTCCAGCTCCAAGCTAACTTTCTTCTTCCCACCTCCGGACAGTCATGCTCTCTTCTTGTCAGCTAAGAGCATCTTACTCTTCTGTTTTTTCCAGTATCTGATTCTTCGTGGGTCAATGTCAAAGTGTCTTGCAGGTTCCTCTCCTGAATTTTCTTCCGCAAACTCTTCAAACTTTCTTCTGTGCGCCATGCTGCTAAAGTTCGCTCCCTTCTGTCTGTGTGTCGTAAAAAAGCTTGGGCTCATGTGGTACTTAAAATGTAGCTACTGCCATCTTTTGGCACTTGTACGTTACTACATCTATAATTGGTCAGTGCATTCACAGTGACTGAAATATGACTAATACTTTTTTTGTTTGCTCCTGCCTGTTTTTTGGGCCAGCCTTTATTTGTTCATGTAAACCAAGGCCCCGGCCATTATAAGAGGCCCGGTTCTTAATTGAATACTGGCTTATAATTGAGGAAATACGGTACATCCCACAGTAGGTATGAAAGTGCCACCGGAGGGACGAGCTTTCTTTTTTTGATGTTTTTTTGTGGTTTTCTTTGTCTAGTCAGCGTTTCCTACCCCCAGATGTACGTCTCACTGGCTCATCCAGACCATCAAAATTATTAATACTGTTTAAATCACTCATTTTCACAAACTTTTTCTCTCGCTTCAGGGCCCCGCCATGTTGGGTTGCTTAGAACGCTAGCCGAATGCTGATTGGTCGAGCGGACATATCGCATTCCGGCTAAAAATAGATTTGGCACTTGTCGCGGTTTGGAGTGGAACTGCATCTTGCAGTACATTTAAACAAGGAAATATAGTGCTTTGGCATGAAACGTTGATGGACCAGTGAATAGGTTCAGTACACAGAAAAAAGGCATGACAAACTCATTATTTTTAAATTTGGCGTTTATCTCGCTTTGGAAAAGAGCTCTTCATATGTTACTCTGCTACTTTAAGTTTATATCTCCCGTGTTTCCTCAGCAGGGGGCCACTGCACTGGGGGCTGTGAAAGGCCCTTTGCATTTCCTTTTTGAAGCCTCAAAATGCAGGGTTTTCTTATTAATGAAACTTTGTTTTTTGTCCTAGTCCCAGAGAACCCTTTGTCAGAGGATCTTTTTGCCCCACAAACGACCTCTGAGCCTTGTAAGTGGATTTAATATGTTGTCATATAACATAAAATATACATGATGAATTCACATTTTCAGGACAGTTTACCATAATTAAAATTTGTGCTTGAATAAAACACAAAACTTTTGTGCATAGTATAGGAATAATAAAACAAACCACTGAAATATTTTACTACATACAGCACCAACAAGGCAAGACTCAACCATGTCTACACCACCAAGTAAGACTTAATGTAGACAATCTGTTTAAATAATTGAAATTGTCATGATGTTATGCAACAGTATTTCAATGAATTTTCACTTTTAGGCACTCAAGAAACCCCCGACCTCCATCTTCTACCAAATGATGAAACCCCAGACCTCTATTTTTCCCCAAATCAATCTGAGCAAAGTAAATTTACATTATAGAATTTCATCTTTCCTTTATCTTCATTGTCGTGTGTTTATTATAATACAATGCTGAACTTAAAATATTTGGCTCTTTTTTATTTTATAGGCACTCTATTGTCTGTGGATGATGCCTATGGTGAGGAGACGCCCAAGAGTGAGATGTGCTTTGATGCTATCACATTCTGCCCGATGACTTTGTAATACTAATAATGGTTTTTATATTTCTAATCTATACCTCTTTTCATCAGGGTCCAATCAGACTTTCAGGGGTCAATTATTTTCCTCGCCAGTACATACGTCAACTCCAGGTACTGTTTATGTCAAAACATACAAAGGCAGTTTGTATATAACTTATTAGCTTTCATATTGATTTAAATTATTCCATATTCCATAATGCTTTATTTAATTACAGCTTCGAGGTCCAAGCACCAGGAAATAACAAGTCCACAAGGTAAGAATGGACATGATTGATAATAATAATAATAATAATAATAATGCTAATAATAATAATAATAATAAATTTTATTTGTAATGCACTTTACATTTAAAAATCTCAAAGTGCTACAGGGTTTAAAACCGATCAAAAACAAACAACAAAATTGCTACAGATTAAAAATAGTTGATAATGATAAAAGAACGACAACAAGCAACAAGGTGGATGTATTCTTTCTTACAGCCACTTGGATTCGTATCACGAGCAGAACTCAACAAGGTAAAAATAGACAATTTTGAGATTTGGGATGGGGATTTATTATTGTGATTCTTCATTGTTTAATTGTGATTGATAGGTTTAATATTGGGATTGTTAATGTATTCTTTCTTGCAGCCACTGGGATTCGTAACCTGAACAGAACTCCAAAAGGTAAAAATAGACAATTTTGAGATTTGGGATGTGGATTTAATATTATGATCAGGGGCAGAAATTCCGAGGGGGACAGGGGGGACATGACTCCCCCTTCAGTAAAGCTGTCCCCCCCTAGAATAATTTGAGACACAATTAATAATTTTTGAACAGTGCAGTAGTATTTATTGAAAGCACAATGTAAGCAGTGCTCATTATAATCACGCAATAATATGCTATTTAAATCTTAAAAGATTTAGTTCCCCCCTCCCATTCCTAGAAGTGGTATATCCCACACTCTTTCCAGCGGGCGGGGCTGCTTGGCAGCAGTAGCAGCGTGTGGCTGGACCAAGCCCCAACCTCCGGGGGAGACGAGTGAGACCAATGCGGAAGTGCCAAAAACTGCAGTTCACTGACTGTCCACTTGAGGCTGGCTCCGGAAGTGAGTCAATTCCCATAGACCCCCATGTTAAAATGCCCAACTTTAGAGCAGAAATAAACATGTTTACAGCCTGGTACAAAAAATGGTTTTGGGATCTATAGTTAAGTTCCCCTTTCATGACAACTCTGGGGGGGGGGGTGAATTTTTTTCTAACTCTTCGTTTAAATGTTATTAAGGTTTGAAATTGCGCATAATTAAGGGCGTGGTCACTTTGACTGACAGGTCGCACCATCACGGGTGGCTAACTAGCATGCTAACTAGCCGATGGCTCTGCTGCAGAGCTGAGCCTCGACTCGGCCGTCTGCTCGGCGTCATCTCAGCCAATTCGTGCCCATGTTCAAGGCATTGAACCTGTACTCTCAGCCGTGTTTGCGCCTTTCGGATAATTTTTCAGGCAGATATTGGAGTAATATGGCTTGCTGTTCGACTAATTATACCAACAGACCATCCAAGAAGTCTGTGCTCCAGGTTTTTCGGTAAGTGAAATTCTGTATTATTTTATTTATGTTTATATGTTAGCACTAATTAGCGGGTATCGGTGTCTGCGGTCACTACGGTCACCACCTAGCTTGTCAGCAGCGTGTATCGGTGTTTGCGGTCACCACCTAGCTTGTCAGCTGATTATTATATTATTAAGCCTTTATTTAATACATGTAAAATCACGTTGATACCGGAGGTCTCATTTTCAAATGCGACCTGTATCACAGCAGCAACATCCACATCAAGTTACAGAGCCACAGACAATACGATACAACACAAGCTTAGCTCGTTAACTAGCTAACTAGCCAGCTAACGGTTAGCCTTTGAGCAAGACGCCAGTCCGGGGATGCATCGAAGTCAGAGCCTGACAGAGAAGTGTTAGGATTTAGGCATTTAGGGAGAGAATATTTTGAACAAAAGGCTGAGGCTGTGTGAGGTTTGAAAATAAAGGTCCACCACGTTAGTTAGCTAACGTGATGCAATGTTAACGTTGTCATATGAGCAGTGTAACATTAACATAACATTAAGGCTATACTTGTGTATGTGAATTAAAAAGTGGCGAATTGTGTGAAATTACAATAAGGTGTGTAACGTAATTGAAAAAAAAAACTAATGTGACATTTGACTGTCACATATAAAATATTAAGAAGATTAGTGTATGATATAGGCCTGTGTTTACACAACAATAGATAATGCACAGACAGAATATGAGGACTGTGATGGCCGCCACCTTTTTGTTTTGCTAAAATAAATTGATTATGATCTGTTAAACATTGAAGTAAGTTAAGTTGTATTGTTTGCATGTAATGGAGTCTGTTAAGTAGGTAACCTAACACATATATTACTTTTAATATCTATTTGTCTGTGTGAAGTTTTCCTCTAGGTGACCCAGACAGACTGGACCAGTGGACACTCAACACGAGGAGACAGAACTGGACTCCAAACAAGACTTCCCATCTGTGCAGTGAACACTTTGAGAGTCATCACTTCAGCACTGACTCCAGGATAAAGACACCTTTTTTTCATACAGTACCTCACAAAGAGTCAAGAAACTTATTAGTTTGAAATGATGAATTATTGTCCATAATACATTTAAATGCATTACATAAATTACTAATTGTCATACATTACTAAGTACTCGATTAGGGCACAGCTTGCTCCGTACTATTCCTGATAAGGTGAAATCACTGACACACCAGTGTAGTTTAGTGTTCCCCTGATGCAAAAGGCCAAATGCAGATTTTATTAATCAAGGAACATGACATGTATTTACCAACATGTATTTACCAAAGACCCTTTATCAAAGTGAGAATTACTACCTTTTTCCCCACACACAGTCTGTGAAGAACCAATGGAAAAAATATTCTCATAATGAGACAGCCGAACATAGCATGATTCCACAGTGGCAGTGAGCTTTGAGAACAGTTCAGTTTCCTTTTGATAGCAACAATTATTTTAATGTGGATGAATTGCATACTGTACATTCATACTCCAGTTGTCTTGATAGTACAGTTAAATTTAAAATCACATTCAAATATAAAGTTGAATATCTGCAGAACTTAAACACAAAACTATTTTATGAATGACAGCCACTTACTCAGCAATAAGATCATTTTGGTGGTGAGTGGGCTTTTAACCAAGACAGGCTGTAGTCAATGTTTTCTACCTGTGTTTTTAACCTATTATCTTTCTCTCATGTAGGACACTTGTGGAAAGTTACAACGCCTCCACCAATGTGATATTTACTCCACAGTAAAGAGGTTGTTTAACAAGAAATTAAGATTTTGCAAATTTTGCAAAATCCATAAGTTTTATAATTACTGTTATAAATCTTTTCATTTATTTCATGTGTACTTTTTGTAACATTTTAAAATGGATGTTTTCATGAATGCAAGCTTTGACTTAATTTTGTTAAACTGTTTGTGAAATGGTTCGAATTTTTGTGATATAAAGTGGATCAGACAAAATTTACTTTAGAGTAAAAACAATTTTTTGAAAGCTGTCTTTCATCAGTTTTCTGTGATGATTGGAAATATAGTGGTGATTTAAACCTTTAACAAAATACAATAGTTATTAATGGCATCTTAATGTTTGCATTTATTTTAGCAGAATGTAAAAAAAAAAAAAAATGAAAAGCTGATGTTATGTGCTGGTTTTGTTTGGACATTTCTTTAAGACAAATGAAGAAAATTCACTGAGAAAGTCTCCTCCTTTTGTGAAAAACAAGGAAATATGTGCACACTGAATAGTTAAGTCCCGTAGGAGGTATTATTTATTTGTGACGTTGTGACATATGAGAAGGTTCTGTGGGTATTGCTCGGTATTGAGACTTATATAGTGAGGCTAAAAAAACCAGCAACACATAATTGGCTGATTATCTTTCTGCTTGCCTCACTATAAAAACGTCACAGTACCTTTGCCTGAGGAAGACCCTCTCAGAGTTGGCAACATAGCGAACAAGTGATACCTCCTTGGGGGCTTCAAAACTATTGTGTCCAGCTAAATCTTTGTTTTTCACTTTGAGCCCTTTTATCCAGTCACATTCTTCTGTGTTAAAACTAGACTTCTAACAGAGCAGCAAACAAAGGTTACTCTCCAAAATCTTCTCAGGCTCTGCTGCTGGGTGTAAGGTGCTTAGTTATCTTCAAGTACAAAGTTAAAATAATCAGGCCCACACAGAAATGGACAGCTTAATTTTTTGTCAGTGACAATGTTAAACATTAATGCTGAATGTTTTGTCTGTAGTATATGATTTGTTTGTCCTTTCAATTGACAGTCAGATTTGATTGTGAAATACAACATTCAGTCAGTAACAAAGACAAAAGGAGTGCAAATGTAAATAGAATTTATTGAAATTTTAAACAAGTTATAGATGAATATCAAAAACTCAACATTAGCCATGACAGCCTGGGCTATGATCAGGCCTAACAAAATGTGTCCTAAAGGCCAAATTCAAAAGCAGTGACACTGCCAACTGTAAGCAGTTCACTGTGTTTGGAGGTGGTCTTTAAGACAATTAACTAATTTACTTAAAAACATATAATTTCCCCTAGGTGTGAGATGAATGTGTCTGATGTGAGGGTGCTCAATTATGGCACCATTTAAACTATGAACAAATGTAGCCATAACACACATTTCCTGGCCTTATCAATCTTTGCTGGATTGCCACCAGCCTCCCACCTGCACCTTTGGGCCAATGAAGAAAATATCTTAATGCCAGGATGCTGGAGGTGAAGCTGGTGCAGGTCCTCCTTCATCATGCTGACCAGCTTGACACTGCTGACCTTCACCATGCCATTGCCGCCACAGTGGATGATGAGGACATCTGGTGCTGCTCTTCCCCGCAGGGAGTGCAAAAAGAAGGAGAGAAGGCCTCCCCACTGCAGTCAGCCAAACCAGCAGACACGGACACCCGGCATGCTGAGGGTGCTTCCCAAGGTCTCTGCAGCTCTCTGGACACCACGCCAGACATAGCTGTCACCAATGATCCACACTGTGTATATGAAAGTAAAATGAGTGTAATAAATTATTAGCGTTATATATTTTAAAAAAAGTTGAAGCGTTTTTTTTAAGATAACAGCTGAATCATTGTTTCAAAGTTTGTTGTATAACGTTAGTTTCAGCTAAACTCAACTTACCTCAAGTTTCGTGAGGGAGCTGGCACCAAGGGAGCAGCCAACACCACAGGGCTAGCCAAAGTAGCGTAGCTTCTTAGCCTTAGCTAACTTAGCAGCGCCGAGCGAGGTGGGCGTGTTTAGGCAGCCAGGCTTCCTTTGGCCCACCTCTTTGCCCATTTTTGATTGTCCGGGAGTTGGCCGGAGTCAGGCACTGCCAAGATGGCGACGTCCAGAGCGGAGTATTTTGAGCTTCAAATCCACTCTTCAGAAACGGACAGATGACGTCACGGTGACTACGTCCATTATTTTATACAGTCTATGGGCTGGACCCGCTGCCCGCATCGCAGGGTAAAATGTACACTCATACAGACACAGTTTAACTTACACAAGTTACAACACATCCCATTTACTGTTACAACAAGCCCCAGGCCCAGGCTGATAATATAAACTGTTTGCAACATTTCTCCTGCATTGTTCAAAAGCCTACTCAATTACCAGTGCTGGTAAGCTAAAAGCTAATGATTAAGCTTAGAGTTTAGTGATAGTCAGACAGGACAAGAGAGAAAGAAGAGGGAGAGGACAGGACAAGAGCAGTCAGTTGCAGAGCGGCTCGTAGCTAATGGGTACCTGTCTGTAGGCTCTCCACCTGTCAGTGAGACAAACATGAAAGACGTGCAGTCTAACCGACGAGGAGTGGTCATTACGCATGGCTATTACGCATGGTTGTGAGCTGCGCAGCGGCAGATCTCAGTTTAATTGATCTCTTACCAGTTTAATTGCAGGAAATGTTTAGTTTTAGTTTAGTTAATATAGACATTCACTCTGCCAAACTGCGGTAAAAAATGCTGTATAAAAGACACGCTACAACTTTTTTCCTTGACCCCCCCCCCCCAAATTATTCTCTAAAATTTTATTGTTTATTGCCCCCCCCCCAACTGAAATGGGATTTTCGCCCCCAATTATGATTCTTAAAATATTTAATATTGCAGTTGTTAATGTCATTTCTTTACAGACACTGGGCCACGTCGAACCTCAAGCAGAACTCCACAAGGTAAGAATGGACCTGATGTTAAAGATTTTTGTTATCTGGGAGTAAGGACATGGTAGTTAGGAGTGTGGTTCCAAATCCAACCAAGGGGAGGAAGTGGAACCCAAGATCGGCAGTTCAGGAGGCAGAGGCAGCTCTTAGGCATGCAGAGATTGTAGGTAATGTTCAGTTTGGCCGGGGAGGCCTGGGGCTTGGCTCAGGCAAACCGGTATGGAATAAAGCAGGTCTCAAAGATAAAAGAAAGCTGGTTGTAGAACAGATACATAGACAGGAAGAGATGTTAAGGGGTGCAAAGGTAGTGGCCCAGGCTAAACAAGGACAGTGGTTGAATTGGGAAAGTGTAGAGAAGAGGAGGCTTAGTTGGAGGGACCTGTGGAGTATGGAGGAGAATCGTATTAGATTCCTGGTAGGGGCTACATATGATGTGTTACCAACCCCCCAGAACCTAAAACTGTGGGTAAATGATGACCCATCATGCCCATTGTGTTCAGGTACCGCAACCTTAAAGCATAGTTTGTCAGGCTGTAAAGTTAGCTTGTCACAAGGCCGATATACATGGCGACATAACCAGATGCTGAAATGTTTAGCTGCAGGCATCGAAGGGAAGCGAAGACAGGTGAATTCAGAAGGTGTTAAGGATAGGAGTTTAGTAATTCAGTTTGTCCGTGAGGGAGAGAAATACAGAAGGGATAAATTAGCGAGGAGGCAAGGGTGTGGCCGCCTAGAAGGTGCTTGTGATTGGGAAATGCAAGTAGATTTAGGGGGAAAGCTTGTTGTTCCCCAGGAAATGGTTTGTACCAGGCAGAGGCCTGACATGTTGTGGTGTTGGTGTTGTGGTCAGTGAGTCAACGGATAGTTTATTTCACTGAGCTGACAGTTCCTTGGAAAGACTCAGTGGAAGAAGCCTATGAAAGAAAAAAGCTTAGATATGCCGACTTAGGAGCAGAAGCTGAGCAGCGAGGATGGAAAACTAGGATTTGTCAAGTGGAAGTGGGGTGTAGGGGATTCATAGCAAGATTAGCTGTCTCGCTCCTGGGGGAACTCGGAGTGCAGGGACCGAGTTTGAGGAAGACAGTGAGGGAAATGTCAGATGAAGCAATTAAATGTAGCCAGTGGATCTATAAGAGAAGAAAAGATGTCAGTTGGGGGCCAGCAGGGGGAACTATTAAGCAGGGCACATAACTCCTTGAGATCAGGTGGAGAGATGCACTTCCTCTCAGGAGGAAATCCAGGAAGAGGAAGTATTTAAGTGTGGGAGTGGCCTATTTGAATCCCTTTTGTTTGAGGCCATGCGGCAAGGTGAGTGTGTTTGCTGATCCTGTAAGTTTATTTAGCTCCTTTAACTTTAGCTTAAGTAGTTATGCTAGGTAGCGTGTGAAATAGAGTATGGTGAATGTGCTAGGAAAGGTAGTATCAGCCCTGTCTCTACCTGGAGCTCACATGTACAGAGCCTGGGTTTGGTTGAAGGTGGCAGTGCTTTTTGGGCTAAGAAAGCCATGTGTAAGTAAGGTAAAGGAGGTTATTGGGTTGGTGCGGGGAGGGGAGCAGTGATACCTGGCATTAGGGGAGTGTCTCTGGGACGCCAGAGAACACTGTCTAGCCTCCTGGAGGTGTCGTGGGACCAACTAGACGAAACACTGGTGAAAAGAGGTTCCCACCCAATGACCCCAAAGACATGCTAGTTATCACTGCTCACTGGTTTGTATAGTTAAGTCTTGCCATATTAGCTTATCATAGGGCTTAGGTTATTCACTGAGTGTTGATCCTTTCTCTAGAGCACAAACGTGTGTATTTGAACACAAAATTTTGGATGTTGATTGAATATTTGAAATAATATGTGAAATATTGCAATTATTAATTTTCAGCCACTGGGACTTGTAAAACCAGCACTACTCTACAACGTAAGAGTAGACATGTTTGAGAGTTTGGATGGAGATTGAATAGTGTGAGTGTGTAGTTATGTTTAATAGTGTTTTGGGTTGTTTTTTTTTTTTTTTTTTACAGCTACTGGGACTCGTCGAACCTCAAGCAGAACTCCTCAAGGTAAGAATGGACCTGATGTTTAAGATTTTGGATGTTAATTGAATATTGTAATTAAGATGTTTAATATTGCACTTATTATTTTACAGCCACTGGGACTCGGAACCAGAGCAGAACTCCACAAGGTAAATATAGACAATTTTGAGATTTGGATTGGATTTGGATGGAGATTGAATATTGTGAGTGTGTAGTTATGTTTAATAGTGTTTTTGTTAATGTATTATTATTATTATTATTTTTTACAGCTACTGGGACTCGAGACTCAAGCAGAACTCCTCAAGGTAAGAATGGACCTGATGTTAAAGATTTCGGATGTTGATTGAATATTGTAAATAATATATTGATTATTGCAATTATTTTCAGCCACTGGGACTCCAACACTACTCTACAACTTAAGAGTAGACATGTTTGAGATTTTGGATGGAGATTGAATATTGTGAGCGTGTAGTAGTCATGTTTAATAGTGTTTTTGTAAATGTTTTTTTTTTTTTACAGCTACTGGGACTCGTGACTCAAGCAGAACTCCTCAAGGTAAGAATGGACCTGATTTTTAAGGTTTCAGATATTGATTTAATGTTGTAATAAAGATGTTTAATATTGCACTTATTATTTTACAGCCACTGGGACTCATAACCAGAGATGAACTCCACAAGGTAAATATAGACAAGTTTGAGATTTTGGATGGGGATTTAATATTGTGATTCTTAATATGTTTAATATTGCAGTTGTTAATGTCATTTCTTTACAGACACTGGGACTCGTCGAACCTCAAGCAGAATGCCACATGGTAAGAATGTATACACTTTATGCCTAAGATTTAAGATGAGTGAATATTTTTTTAATAACTTCATATTTCCTTACAGCCACCAGCAATAGGTGCTACATGAGGAGAACCCCAAAAGTTATGAAAAACAAAGGATAATTTGTAAAGAAAGTAATAAAAGGCAATTTGTATTGATCTCAAATTAAAGAACCATGCATTTTAAGAGTGCATAATAATATTTAATATTTACCGTTTCATTTCAGGGAGGCCAGACAAATTTCCAATGTCAGAAAAAAGTAAGTTATGAATTGATTTGTAAATACATTTTTTTAATATTTCAGCCAGATTGTGTGTTAGATGGATTTGGACAGGCAAACCTTACTTTTTTTATGTATTTAGTATGGGTTTATTAACACATGCATGCACGTGCACATGTTGGATTTAGAATTTCAAAGGAAAGAGATTACACTGCTCCTGGAAACCTCAGAGGGCCTGAGAAGGGTTGCCTGAGATGTGGAACCCTCTGATGCTTTCAGCTTAATGACGTTGACCTCTGTGGAGGAGTTTGATGAGCTCGAAACTAATCTGAAGATTAGGGAGAACTGGGCAGCAATAGTAAGCAACCACCCACCTACACCCATCCCTAGCCACACACGCTAGATCACATTATGTCACACATGCTTGCATAAATCGTTTTAAAAAAAGAAAAAAAAAATGGGCGCAAGAGATTTAGCAGAAAGCTAATTTACATCTGTAGTCCTACATAAAACAAAATACACACCACTTCATAAAACTTACATACAAACACAACATCTAATGCACACACAATATAACACCACATAATGAGTACAAGTAGCATAATACCATACACCAGACATGTGTGTGCTGTGCACGCTGTGCGGCACATAATGCCACACAACATAAACAGCACACACAACACAACACAATGCCACATATTACAACATATTACATAGATATGCAGTGTTTCCTCTAGGATTCTTTTCAGCAGCGGGCGTGGCGGGGGGGAGGGGGTGAAAGACATCCCTCCATCCATACTTACTGACTTATTCATACTTCAAAAACAGCATCAATAAGTGATTAACATAGGGAGGATCAAAATAAAATAAATGAAATAAAAATCAACCAGCCACCCTCCTCCCCTGACAAGTCCCTTCATAAGTAAAGAACAGTCCCTAAAGTGAGGTGAGGTTTGTGGTCCGTTACCTGCCACAGAGAGAGAAATGTGAACGGCTCGTTTCTCCTCTGACACGCCACATACTGTGTGCCGCCATGGCTCGGCTGTTCAGGTACAACAAGTTACTCACTTGGGGCCAGATTTCTCTGTCGCTGGTAAGCCGTTATCATGCGCCGCCGTATTTGACAGGAATATGTCCTGTCCGTGTCTGTGACCCCTGTTCAACCCACAACCGGCAGGATTTGCCATTTCGTATCTGCTGCTGGTTGAAATCTGTACTCACACAGCGTGCTGAATGATTTATTTTGCTCGCACAAAACTATTTTTAGTCACAAATGCGAATGCGGTGACGGACGGAGTAAAATATTGCCACACTGCCGACATTTTACTCCGTTCGTCGCCACACGCTGTTTGATTGCGTTATCAAAACATGGCCCTATTATTTGGCCTTGCTTTTCACTTATTCCACCGAATGCCCAATGTGTGTTTTTTTGCAATATTTGGCCAATCAGTGCATCCCTAAATAGGAGCCTTCCCCTACTCCCCCCTCCCCTCACCGCTGCTCTCCTCATTACAGTGGCTGCTGCGCTGTGCACAGATGTCTCAGAGCGGTGGTGGTGCATTTGCAAAATAAATGTTTTGAAGGAGCAGCGGCGGCGGCAATAATTTGGCATAATTCGGCTAAATGAATGTAGCGGAAACAATGGATATGCCTGTCTTACTTACAACTGCTCAACAGCCTGATGCATTGTTTTCTTATTCAGGTGTCCCAGCTATGCAGAATAGGCGGCAAAACTGTCAAGGATGGCACGAAGAGGATGCTGGACAGGTAAAACCTTATTAATCCACTAAAATTTTATTTTGACCTTACACAAACCTAAACACAACTTTTTGGGACTTTGATTTGTTATGATTTAAGAAAAAATTAAATTTAAACATACTGTATGTGTGGACATTAATGAAAATCACACAAATATTAGCCTATGAAAACCACATTTGTAGCACCATATACTTAATGAGATGGCCCTTTGAAGAGCTTGGCTGACATAACATCCGTTAAAAGGCTGTAGCCAGCCCAATGGTAAAGCTGGAATTTAGATACTAATATGAAATTATACAACCTAAGGAATAATCCTATGCAGTTGGGTGCAAAATCCATGGAGTTTTCCAGAGAGGTAGGCCTCAAATGTTTTAATTTTGCCTCTTCTAAAATAGTGTTAATGGGGGCCTAAACACTAGCTATGGTTACATGCACACCTTTTTTCTCATTCTGACTGAAATAATTCTGATCCGGTATGTTGTTGACATGCACCAACACATTTAATCTGAATAGATGTGTGACATGCACAAATTGATGAATAAATCGCATAATCAACAATGAAGATGGAGTTGGAGATATATTTCATCTATTTAGCACAGTAGTTGCTTTTATTTTTATCCTTTCATTCAAGCAACAGTTTGATTTAAACTAAAACTCTCCACTGTGGAACAGTTTTGCTTGAAATAAGGCACTTTTTTTATCCAAAAGGAGGAACGTCATCACACATTGCATCAAGGTAGAGCATGCGCACAGCCTCAACCAGGAAGAGCCAATAGGAATGAGTGTTTACATGCATGCCTTTCGAAATAACATTCGACATAAAATACCCCTCTCGTTCAGAATTAAATTTCTTTCCAAATGGGCTGCATTAGATCTGAATCTTCAGAATGACATGTATACATAAAGCATTGATATTTGGTTAAGGAATTCATTCCAATTATTTGTGTCCATGTAAACATAGATATTGTTTACATATTTCTCTCATTCACAAAATATTCAAGATACCAAGTCAGTTCAAGTTGTCTCTGATGCAGTTTGTGCAGTTTGCTCACTTTCTTGCGTTAAATGTCTGCACTCTATCTGTATACAATCAGTGTTAAATGTTGTCACAATGCAAATCTTTAAAACACATTTTTGGAGCACTCCAAGTTGATCAACTGGTAGAGTGCTTATCACTTGTGGAATCTACAGTTCTCACGGCAGTGACCCAGGTTAGAATCTGACCATGGGTCCTTTGCTGCAACAATTGTCATCGTGTATGTTTCTAGCTCAGAGGCTACTGTTTCATGTAGCAACGTGGACTTTGAAAAGTGGAAGGGAGGAGAATGCTGCGTGAATGACTTGCCAATAGTGTTGTTTTTGGCACCCTGTTTTAATTTTAGCTTTAGTCTAGTCTTTGTGTCAAACTGTCATTTTAGTTTTTATTAGTTTTAGTCACGTTCATACTCTTTGTCTAGTCAAGTTTCAGCCAACTAAAAGTCTGAGCATTTTAGTCTTATTTTAGTCAGAATAATCCATGACAATTTCGTCTCGTTTTAGTCGATGAAAACTGATGACATTTTAGTCTAGTTTTAGTCAATGAAAATTGTATTTTAGTCTCTTTTTAGTAATGCAATTCTATTATACCCAGTCAATATAGTATAAGTACCTACACTGCAAAAACTCAAAATCTTACCAAGAATATTTGTCTTATTTCTGGTCAAAATGTCTCATTTCTAGTCAAAAAAAATCTCATTACACTTAAAATAAGACTCATCACCTAAAAAGTTACTTGTTTTTAGGCAATTTTCACTTGTTTCAAGTAAATTTTCAAAAAAAAACTTACTCCACTGACAGATTTTTCTACTTATTTCAAGTGAAAATTTACTTGAAACAAGTGAAAATTGCCTAAAAACAAGTAACTTTTTAGGTGATGAGTCTTATTTTAAGTGTAATGAGATTTTTTTTGCTTGTAATAAGAAAAAAAAACTTTCTCCACTGACAGATTTTTCTACTTATTTCAAGTGAAAATTTACTTGAAACAAGTGAAAATTGCCTAAAAACAAGTAACTTTTTAGGTGATGAGTCTTATTTTAAGTGTAATGAGATTTTTTGACTAGAAATGAGACATTTTGACTAGAAATAAGACAAATATTCTTGGTAAGATTTTGAGTTTTTGCAGTGTAGTTTAGTATAACCAAACCAAAATTTTCTTTTCTAAATTAGCTCCTAGTTAGAGCTAAATATATATTTATTTATACAACAGTTAGTTCCGACTGAATAATCTGATTGGACGAGAGGCATTCCGTGAGTGCTGATATAGAGTATAACATCACTGGGACTTGTAACAGTAAAATCACTCCGCTCACAGGTGTTATAAGTAAGGGATAATGTATAATGAGCCGGTGAATACTGGGAAAATAACTCCCAACAGGGGAATAGAACCCCGACGCGCACCCTGCCCTGCCGGCAATGGCTGAATCTCCTTGTCAGGGCAGCGTCCCTAGCAACGCTGGGCTACATAGCAACGGTCATTACACAGTAATATCCGACCTCTGAATGCCGCAACTGACCAATCAGAATACAGCATTTAATAGAGCCGTGTAATAAATATAAATACAGCCGTTAATTAACCAACTTTCACACTTGCTACATTGACACAAACTGACACTAGCGTTACACCAAGAAGATGGATATTTTCCAAAATTACATTTGAATTAAATTATGAGTGGTCGTCAGGAGAGGACGAGGAAAAGGAAAGCCAGGATTCTTCTGTGCAGACCTCCAGGTGTTTTTGTGTAACATCAGCCGACCTCAACAAACTGGAGAGGAGCAAAAATTAAGTGATAACGGTCAGGAATTATCAGTGATCATCTGATGAGGTACTGATGAGGATGAGGGAGAGAGGAAGCTGAATCCAGCCGTGCCAACATCCAGGTTTGCCAACGTCTCCTCAGCCGAACTGGACGAAGTTACACAGTTGCAGATCAATGTAAACACAAAGTAGCTTCGCTTCGCGGAGCTACATAACATACTTAAATAATTTATTTCATCACCTTTTGTTAATATTTCCTTACTCAGCATTGCTGTTTAAGCTGTTGTTGAACTGTTGTATAAAAGCAATATGACATGAGAGCGAGTGATGTTGTACTGTATATCGTCTGCGGCTGTAATCCGTCTGCGCAGTGCGACACACAGCCTAGGAAACAGAAATACTGCAAAATAATAATAATAACGGGACTGAACATTATAACGTTATTTCGTTTCGTTTTGGTCAACGAAAATAAAGAGACATTTTAGCAGAGGTTTTACTTTATAAACCACATTTAGTCTCGTTTTTATTCATCAACAATATTGCATTATATATTTAATTATAGTTATCGTCACATGACCACCATTTACGTTGCGTCTTGTCTCGTTTTCGTCACGTGATAAAGGTTCGTTGACGACAAAATTTAGTCATACTTTTCGTTGACGAAAGCAACACTACTTGCCAATCAGCAGGCTTATGCCCGCAGTCCACATAAGCACAGCCAGAGTACTCTGTGCTGTGCTGTCTTATTAAAACACAAATACCCAAAAATATCATTTAAAAAATAATTTTTACCTGTCATTTTGAAATTTACCTCTTTGTCCACAGTGAAATATCCCAACTTTTTCTCTGTTACAGGCTTTTGAAAAACTCCCTCATGGCCAAATTCAACATGAGAGGTGGCGGTCATCTGGAGAAAATAGCCTTCGAATAAACGGAACTCTTCTCTGTCATTATCCGTATGTTGGGTTTTGCTGACACAAATAGTCAATCACAAGTGTTTTGATTCCCTGTCACAACTGTAATTTGCTTTTCTTATCAAATTCTTTCTGACTTGACAGATGCAGTGATGACAAACTTCAAGTCCGCCACAGAGGTGGAAATCAAAAATTCAATGGCTGAACACCTGAAGCAGGCCCCAGGGAGAGCTGTGTGTGTGTGGGGGGGTAATTACACAAAAAAATAGTTCATATTTTATTAGTTCAGTTAATTAAAATAATAATATAGCCGCAAGCGGCAATGGAGGGTTTTTAACCCAATTACTGTCCATATCATTGCTTCCCAACCATGGAAGTTGTAAGTGAGTGGCCATTTTTCTCCGCTGTTTTTGGGTCACCTTTTTGGTTATTTTATTTATTTTAAGTAATGCCATTTACAATGTTCTTTATTTTCTCTTAATTTTTATTGTGTGTAGTTGTCTTAAATGTATTTATATCTACATTTTATGTCTTCTTTTTGTTGAATTGTTTGTTAAATATTGTTTGTTAAAATGTGGCATATATGTTAATAAATGTTTTACATTTGATCTGTTTCAACTGAATTATTAACAGAATAATTGAACCTAAGGAACCCTTAAGACATTTTTCTGCAATATGTTAGACTTAAACATGTAGTTGTTCAATTTTCACTGACAGCCCAAATTCAGCTGTGATTTAGCCTAGACATAAATTTGACATCTAATAGACGTACACATGAAGTCGTTGATTAGATGTATAGTTGATGACATCTACACTTTGGCTATGGTTAGACGTCTACCAAATTTTCACTGACAGCCCAAATTCAGCCGTGATTTAGCCTAGACGTCAGGTCTTCATGTAGATGGCTATTAGATGTTTTTTAAACCAAAAAATGCTTGCTGGGATGTGTGTGTGTATAGCCTATATTTGCGCACATACACTTACCATAATCAGAGTTTGAAATGATAATTTAAATATCATGAAATGTTATGTGACACTACGCTGCAATTAACTTTATTTTGAAAAACGAACACCAGAGTCATCGCCTGCCTTTCTGGCTGTACTGCGGGGCGCTCAAGAGTGGAGGGGAGGCAAAAAGACAACAGTCTGAAGTAGAGGAAGAGAAAAGGGTGAGAGAAAGGTAGCCTACCTAAGCAAGGTTAAGTTTGATGCATTTTTTGTTCAAGTCTGTGAAAACGCCCCTAATGTTAACGTTAACATTCCCGCTGTTTCTTCCTCTCACTTTCATCACGCTGTCATCATCTGAGCTAACGGCACTGAACTTTTCCGTGCTCTCATAGCCCTTTAGCTTTGTTTTAAACTTGGTGAAACTTAACTTCTCATCACTTTGTGTAATATGGATGGGAAATGGCTTAAATGAGTCTGGCAGGCCCTTCAGGATCATTACAGTTAACAAGCACTTTAAGTTTCTCCTGCATTCCTCAGTGCTGTGTAGAGCTTAGATCGGGCCCAAAAAATCCAGCCCGACCCCACCCAAGCCTGTGCATGTTCTGTCCGAGCCCAGTCCGTCCCTTTAACTATAATTACAAGCCCGAGCCTGGTTTAAACCCGACATTTTTTTAAGGATACGAACGTGGACATTAAGGCTGACTCTCGTCTTTCTTTCCATGGCAAGCCTTCGTGATGTGCCTCTTAAGTGTTGAGGTCCCCGTCTTTTTGCTGTCCTATACCAGCACCGTGCTGCACTTGGTACACTAGACGAAGCCGACACACATGTTGTCGCTGTCAACAACTCACATGTGCACGCCAGTGGCGCTGTCAAGGGGGGGCCATTTATTAATTTGCGACACCTGCTACCTGTTTACCACACCCCCTCTCCAGACAACCTGGTCAGTGTAAGAGCACATTCAGGATCAACAGTATTCAACACCCTTTTAATTGTTTTTATGTGTAGGTGAAGACAGACCTGAGGAACAGGCAGCATCAATGGGCCACTTCATACAACAGAGCTTTTGAGCTCTTTTTCAAAAAATCAAGAAGAATAAAGTGCTCTCACCATGCTGCAAACTGTGCCATTAGATTAGGCTACAGTTGTGTATATAGTTTTGCTACAGTTGTGTAGTGAATAAATAGGGTATTTATAAAAACATTCAGTTTCCGTTATCGCTGGAGCCCTCCCCTACAGTTTCAAAAAATCCTGGAGGAAACCCTGGTCATGGCAACTAGTCTGGCACAAGGCGGACCTTGCCCTAACTTCATGCGCGAGTGGTGCTTCAGATATCTCTGCTCCAGTGACTCTGACAGCATACAAGTGTCTGCCAGTGATGTAACAGATTTTGAACTGTCACAGCTTATTGAGAGGGTAAATACAATTTTATTAAAGTTAGTAATTGCATTAACCTGATTATGATATGGCTTGCACGATTAGTTTTTTGGTTGTTGCCTGTAGAGAACAATGATAAAATGCAACTTAATTTCACTTGACACCTACTCTGTTTTCAGATAAACAGCACTAGTAATGACAACATCAATGACCTGGTTGACGATATTGTGACCTGCAGATCCACTAGAATCATGTCTATGGAAAAAAGAAACAGCATGATAAGGTATGCTGGTGACATGTCTGGTTTTCATTAAGGCAAGGGTGTATTGTACAATAATTTTTTGACTTGAATTAGGCTACTTGTTTGGTCATGTCTAAAACATGGATTACAAGTAACATGGCTTTGGCTTAATGCAAAGCTGTGTTGTTAAGCTTCTTTACATGTCACCAAATAATAATAATGATAATTTAAAAAAAAAAAGTAGTTTTGTCTTTTTTTCCCTCTATATGTAACAGATTTACCCTGTACTACGAGTGCAGGGACATAGTTTGAGGAAGACAGTGAGGGAAATGTCAGATGAAGCAGCCAGAGCCAGCCAGTTTATCTATAAGAGAAGAAATAATGTCAGTTGGGGGCCAGCAGGGGTAACTACTAAGCAGGGTACATAACTCCTTGAGATCAGGTGGAGAGATCCACTTCCTCTCAGGAGGAAATCCAAGAAGAGGAAGGTTATTTAAGTGTGGGAGTGGCCTATCTGAATCCCTTTTGTTTGAGACCATGCTGCAAGGTGAGTGTGTTTGCTGATCCTGTGAGTTTATTTATCTCTTTTAACTTTAGCTTATATTGTAGTTATGCTATATAGCGTGTGAAATAGAGTATGGTGAATGTGCTAGGAAAGGTAGTATCAGCACTACTTCTGCCTGGAGCTTGCATGTACGGAGCCTGGGTTTGGTTGAAGGTGGCAGTGCTGTTTGGGCTGAGAAAGCCATGTGTAAGTAAGGTAAAGGAGGTTATAGGGTTGTGTGGAGAGCAGTGAGACCTGGCATTAGGGGAGTGTCTCTGGGACGCCAGAAATCACTGTCTAGCCTTTTGCTTTTAATTGAGCATGAATGTCTTTTAATTGAACAAGATTTACAACGTTGAATGCAGACTGAAATGCACTTTCTTCTTAAGGGCGGATGCAGCCTTCCTCCTGGAGAAGAGCCGCCCTGTCTTCAGTGAGATTGGTTCTGCCAAGCACCAAAAGAAAGTAAACATCATGAACTTTCTCTAGGACTACCTTCAGGAAATTGAGGATTCTGTTATGTTTTAGCCAAGAGAGTAATAAAGAGGTTAACTTTTTATGCTGTCCTGCAGTACATTTTATATAGTGCAGTACAAATGGTTAATTGATTCAAACTATACAACCCATGAAATCTAAACGTTTTTGGAAACTTGATGTCACTGTTTAAAATTAAAGTAATTGATGAAATGTAATATTGTGACCTCTGGATAACAGAGTTTCATGAAACTAGACATGGAGGGCTCACAGATGGATGACTTGCATAGTTATATTGACAATAACTGGAGGTGTCTGAACAATTGCCACAACATAATGCCTATCATCCAGTCACAACAAATGCAGCTTTTGTTAAAATCTCTTCAGTTTCTGCTTTGATTTATCAAATGTTCTTATACTCAAAAGGTCAATATGATTTGTGTATATTGTGTTTATGTCAGAGATTTTATCAACTTGAAAACTAAAATGTATTTTCAATTCAGACTAACAGACGCGGAAGGAAAACATAGTGGGCACAAAACAGATGAACAACATCTGCCAAATGCAACAGGCCATCTTCCTCGAGACTGAAGAACTTCATAGTAAAGGTGTGTCATGCTGGTCCAGACATCTTGCCACAGGCGCTCTACTCTAGATCAGAAACAGAACTTATTAAACTGAAAAGTAATAATTTATATTGTCTGACTGAAAATACTTTCCAACAATAATCTTCCATTTTCTTACTATTGATATACTGTAAATTATGTGAATTATTATTGTAATCTCTGATTATGTACACAAGCTATGAAGCTCCCTCTTCCAGTGCCTTTAACAGTGAACATGGTTTCAGCAATTGCGGCATTTTCAACGCCTGCATCGCCCCTGACCCTTGAAAATACATGGGAGAGATGTTTCGGTCCTCCAGCGTCCGGCTTTGTCTCCTAGTGGCGGGCTTCAGTAGCAGTTTCCCAGTCGGGACTGTGTGTGGATGTGTGGGTGTTTGTGAGGACCGAGAGGGTTGGATTGATGGTCATACACACTAACTGGCTGTGCATGGAATGTGTGTGTGGAGGGTTAATTGGGATCAGGTAATTAGGGACCTCGGCCAACGGCTATTGTTTTTGGTACGTTTATTCTTTCTTTCTTTCTTTCTTTCTTTTTCTTTCTTTCTTTCTTTCTTTCTTTCTCCCGCCGTCTCTTTTTTTCTTTCGCTTTCTTTCTCCCGCCGTCTCTTTGAACCGCAATTTGCCCCCCTAAACATGCTCAAAAACTCAACAAAATTGGCATGCATGTCAGGACTGGCGAAAAATTTGATAAAATGAACACAAAGTGCCAAAATGGGCTCTCTAGCACTACCTAGACACACTGAAATGGCCGCTGCGGCCCGTAGTAATGTCGTAGAAAGATCAAACCAAAACTGGCTTGTTCATCTCATCGAGACCTACAACTTATGTGACACCCCTGACCTAAATCCAACAGGAAGTGAGCTATTTGCTCTTATAAAGTAAGATGTCATTTTTCAGAAATTCTCTTACTCAAAAAATATCTACTCTTACACCGTTTATCATATCGACTTCAAACGTGCACACATGACAGGCCAAGTCCTGCTAAACAGTTCCTCTGAACAACTTTGTCATTACTCAAATGGTTTGGATTTATGCCCTGATAAAGGTGACATGTCACAAAACCTGACAATCGTTGTGCTACATAGACACACTAAAATGGTTGCTGCGGTCTGTAGGAATGTCGTAGAAAGATCACACCAAAACTGGCTTGTTTGTCTCCTCGAGACCTACAAATCATGTGCTGACACCCCTGACCAAAATCCAACAGGAAATGAGCTAGTGCCTCTGAAAGTAACATGAGCAAATGTGGAGAAATTGTCAGCTGTGAGCTAGACATTGGAAATACGCATTTTTGACTCCACAAACATAAAAACTATATAGCTGCGTTTAGGACGAGTGCATCTCTCTGCTGGTATGTTCAGATTGACAATTGGACCCACCGTTTGGGAATTAATGGGAGGAGTTCGAGGCATTTCACAGCCACCTCCATCTGCCTGCTCTCACACAGCTTGTCTCTCCCTCTCAATGACAGACTCAGCAGGGGCGTAGCCATCATTTCAGAAGTGAGGGGGACAAATTGTTCAGGGGTCTATTGAATGATTTATCATCCTCTTGCATTCAATTGCACCTCTCCTTAGCGGCTAAAGAACCACATAATCACAAACAGCCACAGCACCAGGGGACTGACTTTAGTTCTTTAAAATTATATACAATCAAAATCTAAAGTTTTAGCAAACTGTGAGCTAGAGTGGAGAGGGGTCTAAAACTTTTATCTTTAACTGTCCACGTGAGCTGGTGGCCGAAATGGTGTAAGGCCGAGGTCCCGCCCAACGCAGCTTTAATTTGTTTTTTTTTTGAGTGCATGGTATTCTTTTGAATTAATTGGTTGGTCACTTATTTAGTTTTCATCTCAATTAAATGATTATGTTCATTTGTTTTAGTAACTCTGGTCAGATACCCTTTTCTTTGTTTACTCTTTTTGTTTTTGTTTGCCAAGTTACTAACAATGAAATAGTTTAATGATTTTTGTTTTATAATTTCTATTGAGTTTCAGTCCTAGGCTGTTAATACTTTGTGTTTTTTGTGTTTGGACACCTGTTATTATCCTTTTTATAAGGGATTTGTATCAGTTTATATTGTGTTAAACTAATTGTGTTCTCCCCTCTCCCTGTAGTTGCTGAGAGCCAATGGTGATGGTGGTGTCCTGCGCGGTGGTTTCCCTTCATGTGCTGTGTGATCCTGGTTTTGGTTTTCTTTGCACTTCACCATTGCTGTGTGAGTGTCATGTATGAGTGGGGTGCTCTTCATTTATTTTGGACCTCCTTCACCCAGTTTGCCCCTCACTGCTGGTAAGCCTCAGCCACTAGAGCAGGGTGTAACAATTTAGTTAACTTATTTTGTGAGCAATAATTAAATAAATTTGGTAATATTTGTTCAATTTTGAACCACGTCTCCTGCTCTTCCTTGTATAACTTGTGTGCCTTTCCATTACTATTTATCTTTATTTAAAACTCCTGGGGTTAAATTCCCAGGGTGGCGTTGTTGGTTTACTTTTCAAATTTCATAAGGTTAAATCTTTGCAATAACCCTTTATCTCCCTCATACTGCCACACCACAAAACAGGAAGTGTTATAAATTGTACATGCTGCATAAGAGTCCCAGCCTGTATACATTTACATGCCAACATTTACTTACAGCGCCACTTACTGGCAATAGGGAATTACCTGTTTTTACGTTTATGTTCTCATCCTGGCACACTGACCTCAAATTTCTTTTGAAAAGCCTTAATGATGCCTTATTGTGAAGAGTTATCTCCAAACAACGCTACTGTGGTGGTGCAGCATGACACAGTAAGCCATTATAACTTCACTTTACATATTTTAATCTTCCCAGATTTCACATGATGGATAAGAGTCCAGGCCCCAATAGATCTACATGCCCCTGTTGACTTAGAGTTATAGTGCCACCCACTCACAACAGGAAGTCAGTCTCATGTGATCATCTGATTTACATGAAATTTACATGGAGTGGGCCACACATAATACACAGCAATATGACGTATAATTGGTGTGTGTTCTCTGGTGGACATCGTTGACATAGGATGTGGTACACAATTGGCAACATGTAATTTCAAGCGCCACACACTATCAGTCAATCAATTTATTTGTCACATGAAATCATATGAATATGAACAGTATAATATGAATCATGTGAGTATGATTTCAGTGAAATGCAATCTGTCATTTCCATTGATTTGAATATTAAAAGCAATGTAATATTAGAATATAGGTCTATAGGGGATTGTGATGTCTTTGGTAGGGTCTGTATTTAGGATTCTTGTGTCCTGAGGGTAGAAGCTTTTACTGAGCCACTCAGTGTTGCTTGGTGTATCTGGTACCTTCTACCCTTCCTTTACAGGGAGAAAAGGCAGTTATCCAGTTGGTTGAGATCTTTAATGATTCTCCTGGCCTTATTTTGTAAGTGTCTGGTATAAACATCATTTATGCACGGCAGAGTAGAGTCTGATATTTCCTGACGTCCTCTCTACATGGACTTTTTGGCTCAATGATGTCGACTGACTTTCTCCTTTGGTCCCTTCATAATTACTAGGGCCACTAGGAAACACTGTCACTTGAATGTAAATACATGTCATTTTGGTGCATTCGCTGATATGAATGATGCTGTCGTTTTTCTTGAGAGGACAGTCTCTTTTCCTCTTCTTGTGCCTTCACCCCTGTTTTTCATTTTAAATTACTTAAATGCTGGCTGTGTAAGAAGTGTTTTTTTTTTTTTTAAATCAAATATACACTTCCAAAGTAAATAATCCTGTGCTATATGAACCTAATATTTGAGTGTAAAACTCATGGCCAGCCAGTCGGCCCCATTCTACAGTCTGTCATTGCATGAGGCCCCTGTGGCCCTGTTGTGGCCTGTGAGTAGTTTCCCCAACTTATGACGCTGATTTGTTTATTGTTTTATAAAAAGTTCCTTCTCTGCTGAGATCATTTGAAGCTATGGAATCATTTTGGGCCTGAAACCTAAGTTCCCACTGCTAGACATTATTCATTAATAATAGCAAGCTCCTGATGACATCAGCAGCACACGGGGGAAAAGAGCTGTCATACAATAAACATTAAAGATGGCTGACACCTGCCTGCTGCTACATTAGCAGTTTATTAGAGTGCCAGGAGTGTATATGAGAGGCTTGTTCTTCTGTGACCTGCTGCCTCAGGTGAATCTGAAAGACATTTGTCACCAGCTGGTGCTGACTGCTGATTTTACCATGTTAGCTGATGTATGTGTTGCATGTATCCCTTAGCAACCACGTGAATATTGAGGCACCAACTAATGCTCAAGAATGACAGCACCCATTATGATGCATGGATGTACTGAAAAGGATATATAGTTATGTGTAGTGTAGTAGACCAGATATTGTACCCTGCAAAACCTGGAGCAGGCCATTTTGTCCTCAAATATTTTATTAAAGTCACATTCATGGGTCTCATTCATGAAATGTTAATAAATCTGGGAAGATCTGCTTTTTTTGGGTGAAGTGAGGTGAAGAAAAACATTTTATTTTCTTCTGTTAGTAGTGGTGTGACAAGGACAGGTAAATCAAAGGCCTGGAGGGAGGTCATGGATGCTGTTAACTCCATGTCCTCTTGTAAGAACCATCCAAAAAGTTAAATGAAAATGGTTTGCTATAAAACTTGATAAAAAACAACAACACATCAGTAGGCTACACACACAAAACAACAGCCACAGAAGGAAGTGCTTCCCTGTCACAGCTGTTTGCTGCAGATGAGCGTATTGCTTGCATCGTCAGAGAGACCTCTTTCAGGAATTATTCCTGATTGAGACAGTGACATGCCTCCACTGGAGCAGTCAACAGCAAACCCAGAAGGTAAGGTGATGTACGTGTTTTATTAAGTGTTAAATCACTATACATTCTGACAGCCATCAGCCATCACTAGCTCAGTGTTTGCTCAGTAACATGGGTCTCGCAGTCTCACCACTCAAACATAGATACATTTGTGGAGTTCCCTCTCCTGATTGAATCAAGTGGGATAGGGATGCCATAAATGTAGAAAACACATGCATGAGGTTGAGGTTGAGGTTGATTTAAATAACCCATTCACATTTTTAAGAAACCTAATCTGAAGCTTAAATCTGCTAATTGCTGACTAATTTAGCTAAATGTGTTATATTTCTAATCTTTTGTCATTTTTAACTTACATGTTTCAGAGGCATCTGAGTATTGTGAACGCCAATACAAGTTACAGAGCACAATAACAATTAGAATTGTAATTTCTAATAATGACAAGCAATATCTATGTGCATTTCTTATTTATACAAGCACTAATGAAGCTCAGCGTAAGTTCAGTCAGGAAGACCTTTCCATGCTCATTCATTCACACTTCTCCCTCTCTCACTCCCACTGCTTCCTCCAATCAGCTGCCTCCGGGCGTGCACTTTTCTAGCTGTCCTATCGTAATTAGCCACAACCTCCATCAGCCAATCAGGTTGTCACTATGAGATTTTAAATCTGTTCTCTCCTCTGACACTTTCCGCTGTCATTGTAGGCAGAATCGGCGCCGACAATTGCTCACCTTACCTTTTTTCCCCTGCAGTCTATTGCTGATTGTACAGCCTCGTGCGATTCCTCATCTCTCATTCATCACGTCCTCCAGTTCAGGCAATTTCACCTGTTTCTAAGTCATATTGTCAACGCGCTCTTCTGCCTCCTTTTCCTTCTTCAGTCTCAAGCTCAGATTCAAGATGTGGGCCCAAACTACACGTAACATGATTTGTTTCTCCGGGACACGTCGCCCCGTTAAGCCTGATTTATGGTCCTGCATTAAATCAACAACGTACCTACGTCGTTGCCGTGATGCCGTTGTGAACCCTTCGAACTTCTCCGTCACTCCATTTCGTTGCGGTGCAATTCACCGCCAGAGCGGTAGGGGGGTGCGGTCCTTTCCTGAATGGTTATTGTCGTCTCTAGTTGATTCTTTGTTTAGCTTCCAGCTTTTCCAGGCACAGTGAACAATGGCGACCAAGAGAGAGAGAACCTTGCTGGAGTTGGAGTTGTTGGATGTTGAAGAAAATATGTTAATACTGCAACATCTACATCGCAACAGAAGAAGGAGGAGGAGAAGTAGGAGATGGGATGTGCACCCATTGAACCAGTCGAGGCACCGGAAATGCGTTGCTACCAAGCAAACCAATCACAGCCCTCTCGGTCTGCGCTGGCTCTGCATCGCCTCGACGTGTAGTTACATTTTTTGGGAGGTGCACGTCAGGCTATGCCGGGGGCTACGGCAAGCCTCCTGCATAGCCACGTACCCAGCGACGTAGGTACGTCGTTGATTTAACGCAGGACCATAAATCATGGTACATTCACACCAAAAGCGACCTGAGCGCCAGCGGTCGCTCAGGTCGCTGGCATCGCGCTGCTTGGCAGCAGCTCCAGCAGGCGCTTGCAGCAGCCAAAGGGGCGGGGCCGGCTGCTGCAGATGTGTCCATCAAGGCTGACACGGCTGTTCACTTTACAAGGATGAACAAATATATCATATATGTCTTCACTTTGTATTATCCATGACTTTCATTACACAATTAAAATAACGCTAATAAACACAGTCAATATAGAGTCCTTTATAATTATGATTTTACTCTCCTGTTGGCACGTAGGACCACTGAGAAATGTAATTGGTGGTAAATAAGTGGGAGCTCTTTAATCGCACTTTCAGAAGCCTGCTTTGTACTGCATCGGCGTATTTGCTGAGGAAACACAGGGACCGGAGCCGTCGGGCCGTCTGGGTCCACAGAGTCCTGCAAACCCGGCAACTCCACGGTGAATTTCACCGGCTCGTACAGCTCCGGGAGAGCCCAGACCTCCGTACCCGAATCCCGGTCTGCAATTGGCTGCTGCTTCGGCAGCGGCGCTGCTCATTTGCATAAAGTTCAGCTTCTCTCAACTTCTACTTGACGCTCTGGTCGCTGGCATTGCGCCGCTCGCTGCAGCCGACGCCCCTGACGCCCTTTGTAGCAAGCGTACATTGAAAATGAATGGCTGCCGGCCGCTTATGACGCTCATGACGCTTTTGGTGTGAATGCACAGTCAGACTTTACTCCGGCCAAGCTTCCACTCACACCTTGTTTCAGTCCCTGGACATGCTTCACCTCCGCCTCGTCATCGTCATCATCATCACCGCAGGCCTCCACATGCAGCGGCCACCACTCTCAGCCGACCGGTCCACTCACAGCTGGCGTCCACCCCGAACCAGCGCTTCATTCTGGCTCTAGCCTCTCCAGCCCCGGAGCTCCCAAATCCCAAGAGAGCCGGCAGTTTAAGCCATCCGATCATCAGCCTCCCTCGCTGCTAAGTTAAGTGTGTCTCATACAATCAGCCTACTACTCCATTCAGTGCTGCAGACAATATTATCACTGCATCATTAATATGAAGTGATCTGTTTAATTCTCCCGTCACAAATGGGAAAACAATTACCGTTATTCTGTTATAGCAGCAGGCCTTGATTTTCGGCTCACTGGGTTTCATCAAAGTAAGCGTATTAAGCAGGCACACTATGCCCTCCATTCTCAGTGGTATTCGCTTTAAGATAAGCGACTTTTCCTCTTTGTCTTCATTCATAAAATAAATAAACTCACATGCGCATCATGCCGTTATCTTACCACACTTCCTGTATCATTTCAATCATAAGCCCTTCAGCGATTCTCCAGTGTGGATTGTGCGGGTTTTTCACGTGACCAAGAATATACTTCTAGCACAATCAATTAAAAACGCCTCATTGTAGCACTCGTATTTACTTGCATTCCCTTTTTTTCAGGAAACACAGCATAGTTTGCATGCGAGTCTACAGTATACACGTGCCCTCACAACAGCTGTTTCATCAGGTGGCAATAAAATAAATAAATAAATAAAAAATGTAAAATACTCAAAGGATAAGTCTGGCGGTCTCTATTGCAGCCCATTACCTCCATCTGCCTGATTCTTGTCATTTATCATATTTAGAACTTGGCCGCCTGGATCATCACCTGTATCTAATTATCTGACCTCATCACCTCTGTTCAAATCCAACTTCATTAGCTTCCTGTTCAATACCGCATCCTCAAAATTTTTTTTTTTAAAAATGGCATATTCACTCTATCTGGACACCGTGCACTAGCCTACATTTGTTCCTTTGTTGATGTTTTGTTTTAATGATGTCTTACTGATCTTTTCTTCCATGCTCTGTAGGTGACCTTGGCTGTCTTGAAAGGCGCCTCTAAATACAATGTATTATTATTATTATTATCATCATTATATGCACAGTAATACAGAAGCAGCAACTGGCACGTCTTGGGCTCCCTCCACCGTGGTTGATTAACATGCACATTAAAAAAGGGGCAGTAAGCCCGCACCTGCAGGGCTTTTATTTACTGAGATTTATTTCACCTAGTAGTGACGATGTTTTGAACCACCATTCTGACACACATCGTGGTCATGATGGCTGGGGCTCAATCATCTGGCTCGTTCTATGCTATTCTATTAAGAGGTCCTCGTAAGCAGCTCCTTCCGGCGGCGCTCCAGGCATTTTCTCAACCCTTGTGATATTTTTAATTGTCATGTTTCCAGTCTGTCTGCAGTTCAGTGGTATGCACACTGATGAGCTCTGGTAATCACAGTTCCCAGTCGTAAATGGTCTACGTAATTCGAGCTGTCCTTCACAATTATATCCATCACAGATTCACCATTCACAATCAGGCCTGGAACATGCCTCAAGCCCCGTCATGCAGAGCAGTATGCAGGGCAGCCTCTAATCAGCCCGATCTTTTCCCGTTTTCACGCACTTTAAGGACATGCATCTCTGCGCCATGATGCTCCGTTCGTATTTAGCAGTGATACAGAGCATCATTCGTTGACTGCCTGCAGGGGAAATGTAGCCGGTCGGCATACACTCGAAGATGCCCATGCAATCCCTAATCCTTTTAGTAATACTCATCCAGTTCAGCGATAGGGTTTTGTCATAGGATCCACTACATCTAATTGGGCAATAATCTTGATCCACTTATTGTTGAGATAGATGCATCTAGCTTTGCACTTCCCAATCAATGTTGGTAATATCTATTAAGGCTGAGCAAGACTGGGAGGAAGAAAATAAATAAATGGATAAATAAATTAAATAAATTCATCTCTTTAATTTAAAAAAAAAAGATCACAATAACATACAAAGACAGGGATCAAACATGCAGCAGCACAGTGTTACTCCTCAAACACACTGTCAGCAGTGGGCCCCTTGGTGTACTGCTAAGCATGATTGGTTCAAGACACACCTGAAACATGCATTGGTTATGGCTAAGTGGCGACATTTTCAAATGCAAATTCACAATCAGCTTCACTATCACTCGCAGCATTCTCAGACATAACTGGTCTTTTCTGCACACTTTTCCCCACAAATGCATCATGATAATGTTTAGCACAAGCTAGGGCATTTTAAATTGCATAAGTGGCCTCGTGGCTAGCAGACTCTCCCCTACTCACGCTAAACCTGGGCAAACACAAACACCTAACTATGTCAGTTCTACCAAATAAAACCAGTAGCATGGCCATCTGACCTTTTCAAGCTGTTCTGGCCATTGGTGACCCTATGTCAATCATCATAATCCCAACTGCCACGATAACTGCCAGGGCAGAATTTTTGAGCAGGTAGCAAGTACCCACTGGTTTTTTGGGGGAGCTAGGTATGGCTCCTTTCTAGCACCATTTCATAAATCAAATTTCTGCTCCCCAGTTTCTCACTGAGTCATTCAAATAGCTGGTGGTTGTCTTTTCGTAGTTTCCTCTTCTGATTCCTACCAATCAAATCCCAGTTATGGTTTGTCCTATTGCCCACCTTTATATTTGATGGAGCTACAGTCATGCTTCAGCCATTTGCCATTTCTGTTTGGTTATCTTATTGCTATGGCATCATTGCTAACCTGAAATTTGCTTGCTGTTCAGTCTTATGTTCCTTGCACTCGTTCATGTTTCCAATTCCGTCTGCCTCAGTTCGGTTAGGATGGCTGTCATTTATCCCACGTTCCCGCAATACCCATGCTCCACGCGTTCTCATGCCGTTTGCTCAGTCATCTGTGGCCCTCTAACTACATGCTGCATGCACGAACACCTGCTCATCTGCTACTGCTCACCTATCTTTTTATAATCCTCAATCATGTATCACCCATGAATATTCCATTTTGGTTATATAATCACAAATTCTATCTGCCGATTCTCTATCTGCTGGTCCTGGGACATATTCTGCTATATTCATTTATTCAAGTTGGCCGTGAGTTAATGCAATTTTATTGGTTCATTTCCTTTTACCTCTTTCGCCTTATCTCTCGCTCATTTTCATGGTATTCGGGACCTCACACAAATGCACAATCACGGTTTGTGGGACCTCATGCTGTATGCACTAACAACCTTGGTCTTCGGACCTCATGCAAATGCCCCATCATGATCTGTGGACCCCATGCTGTATGCTCTAACACCCCTGGTCTTCGGGACCTCATGCAAATGCCCCATCATGGTCTGTGGACCTCATGCACCAACACCAAGGTCATTGGACCACCTCTGAATGCTTATCGCCTGAAACACTTAATTTTCTTTGGTCATGGGACCCATTTAATTTCTGTTTGTCATATCGGACGTAATTTATGTTTGGTCGTCGGACCTTATTTTAATTTATCCAATTTATTTAAGTTGGTCTTCTGACCTTAGTTTCTATTTGGTCATGTGACCTTTTATTTTGTTCGGCCTTCCGACCTTTTATTTTGTTCTACTGATGGTCTTTAGGACTCCAGTTTGTGCACCCAGGTCTACGGGACTTCATGCTTATACACGGTAATTTCTTTTTGGCTGACGGCCATAATTTCTGTTTGTCAAGATGACTTTAATTTCTTTTTGGTCGCTGGACCTTATTTTACTTTCACCATTTTATTTGAGTTGGTCTTATGATCTTAATTTTCATTTGGTCTTATGACCTTTTATTTACGTTTGGTCTTTATTGATCTTTTATTATTTTCTACACACATAGGCCCAGGTCACTAGGACCTCACACCAGTCACGTTAATCTCAGTTTGGTCATCAGACCCTTCATTTTTGTTGCTGTCATGCTGAAAATTGCTGACTTTAATTTATGTTTGGTCGCCCCACCTTTGCCTTTTGTTTTTGCCTTTTGCCTTTGCCTTAAGTTTGGTCTTCTGACCTTAATTTATGTTTGGTCTTACGATCTTTCATTTCTGTTGGTCCTTGTTGACCTTTTATTTCGTTCAACATATAGACACCCATGGCCTCCAGAGTCATGCCCATCCCCAGCCTCCCTCTGCCATATGACCTTATCCCCTGCCACTGCCATTTCACCCCTAACTTCATTTCGGTGGTTAGGCCCATCCAAGCCTCCCTTTGCCACTTCCTTTCCATGCTCATCTCACATCCCCTGTTTTCTCGATAGCAGCTCCCCATTTGTTGTCCCAGTCTCATCCCGACCATATGTTCTCATCAAAGTTAAACTACCCCATTCAGGAGTCATGCATGCCATCAAATCTGTTCATTCACATTCACTGCCTGCTTGTTTCAGTTTGTTCATGTTCTTTGGCAATGCATTCCCTCCTAATCTTTATCTGCTTGTTTTGTTAGAAGCCTGTTGCCTCCTGGTAAGGTAAGGATTGCCTCACGTCAAACAGTTTGTCGTCCCTCTCGCTCCTTACACTGTTTTGGGGGGTTCCCTAATTGGCTACGGATCCAACACCCTCCTTATAGCTCGCCATCTCAAAGGGGTCTAATTGCCAAAGACTTTTCACATTTCATTCTCATGTGCATTTGTATGCTTGTATGATGTTTTTAAACGAGACCTAAAAAACTATCTTTTTACAAAAGCATTCTGCTAAATGTCTTTTATAAGTTCTCCTTTTAACTATTTATTGTCTCTAATCATTTTAATAATTCTTAAATTGTATTAATTCTAATCTGTTTTAATTTTTTTTTATCCTACTCTGCAGCACTTTGAGATTGCTAAAATATAAAGTGCTATACAAATAAAATGTATTATTATTATTATTATTATTATTATTATATTATCATTGTAATTAAATATTTCTTTCCTAACCAAAAAACATGTCCCTCCTGATTGAACTAGCAGTCAGAGGCAGGTGTAGATTTTGTGAGTACCTACAAAAAGATCAGAGCTACTAACATATTGATGAATGCCGAAATAAACATAAATTTCCTCCTGTGAACAGTTTACACACAAATTCATCCTGCTCACGTTTCATGAATGAGACCCAAGTAAGTTCACTGCTCAAAAAAATTAAAGGAACACTTAAATCGCACATCACATCTTGATGAACAAATCAGTTGAGAATCTTTACTGATGTACATTGTATAATGTGCAGAGAACAAAATGACCTAACAAAGGTAAATGGAAACCAAAGTCATCAACCCACTTAGGGCTGGATTCAAAATAACACTGAAAATCAAAGTAAAGAATTGAAATCACAGGCTGATAGAAATTATGTGAATTTTATCACAGCAACTCAAATTCAATTTCAATTCAACTGTATTTATGATGCCCAATATCACAAATCACAATTTGCCTCAGAGGGCTTTACAGCATACGACATCCCTCTGTCCTTTGGACCCTCACAGCGGATAAGAAAAAACTCCCCAAAAAACCCTTTAATGGGAAAAAAATGGTAGAAACTTAAGGAAGAGCAACTGAGGAGGGATCCCTCTGATCCCCACAGATCATGTGCAGACAGATGTGCAATACATATCGTTGCAATAGATATCGTGTGTACAGAACAGATTAACATAATAAATTTACAGCAATCCATATGACAAAATGATGCATAAAGAGAGACAGAAAGAGACAGTAATAGAGAGAGAAGCAGGGCAAGCAGTAATGACAATAGCTACAATAACATTAATTTTAGTAAAAAATATTACAATAATAATCAAAGTAATTTTGGTAGCATATTTTGTAAGTATATATTAATATATAATAGTATATGTATGTGACCATAATAATCATATGTGTATAATCATGGTAGAAGTATGACTAATAATAACAGCAGTAGTAGGAGGCATCAGGCAGGACCACGCCAGCAGTGCAACCACAACACACGATCCAAGTGTAGCTGCAATTCGAAGGAACCCGTGAGACAGTGGAGCACATAGTCTCCAGAGAAAAAGTCCACTTAGTGATGTGCAGTAAAGCCGAATTAGCGATATCAATCAATCAATCAATCAATTTTATTTATAAAGCCCAATATCACAAATCACAATTTGCCTCACAGGGCTTTACAGCATACGACATCCCTCTGTCCTTAAGACCCTCACAGCGGATAAGGAAAAACTCCCCAAAAAAACCCCTTTAACGGGGGAAAAAAAACGGTAGAAACCTCAGGAAGAGCAACTGAGGAGGGATCCCTCTTCCAGGACGGACAGACGTGCAAAAGATGTCGTACAGAACAGATCAACATGATAAATTAACAGTAATCCATATGACACAGGGAGAGAGAGAGAGAGAGAGAGAGCGAGAGAGAGATATGCAGGTAATGACAGTATCTTACAACAACATTAATGGAAGTAATAATATTATAGTTATAGTTCTGGTTACTGCGGTACAATATGTTGAAAGTATGTATTAATACCTGGCAGTATACATGTGTGACAATAATCATATGTGTATAATAACAGAAGAAGTATGACTAATTACTAATGATGGCAGCAGCAGCAGGAGGCATCTGAAGGACCACGGCAGCAGCACAACCACACACGTCACGCTGTCCAGGCACCGCTGTGATATGAGTTAATCTGAGAGACAGTGGAGCACAAAGGCTCCGGAGAAGAAGCCGAGTTAGTGACATCCAGAATGGCCGGGTTAGCTAGATGCAGTAATAGGATACGAGAGAGAGAGAGAGAGAGAGAAGGAGAGAAGGGGCCCGGTGTATTATAGAGGGGTCCTCTGGCAGACTAGGCCTAAGTCAGCCTAACTAAGGGCTGGTACAGGACAAGCCTGAGCCAGCCCTAACTATAAGCTTTATCAAAGAGGAAAGTCTGAAGTCTAGTCTTAAATGTGGAGACGGCGTCTGCCTCCCGGACCGTAACAGGAAGATGGAGAGGAGCCTGATAGCTAAAGGCTCTGGCTCCTGATCTACTTTTGGAGACTTTAGGGACCACGAGTAACCCTGCGTTCTCAGAGCGCAGTGTTCTGGTGGGATAATGTGGAGACGGTGTCTGCCTGCCAGACTGAAAACAGGAAGATGGTTCCACAGATGAGGAGCCTGATAGCTGAAGGCTCTGGCTTCTGTTCTACTTTTGGAGACTTTGGGAACCATGAGTAACCCTGCATTCTCATTCTCATTCGCAGTGTTCTGGTAGAATAATATGGCACTATCAGCTCTCTAAGATATGATGGAGCCTGACCATTTAGAGCTTTGTAAGTGAGGAGAAGGATTTTAAATTCAATTCTGGATTTTACAGGGAACCAGTGCAGAGAAGCTAAAACAGGATAAATATGATATATTTTCTTAGTTTCTGTCAGTACACATGCCGCCGCATTCTGGATCAGCTGGAGAGCGTTAGAGTACTTTGATTACTTTTTGCCGTAACGAGTAACCTAACGCGTTAGTTTGCTGTTTGAGTAATCAAATACTTGAGTACATTTTCAAACAAGCCATCAGTTACTTCTGTTACTTTTATATGTGTACTTGTATATGTTTTCAGCTCTGTTGATTAAAAAAATAATAATAATTTAAAAAAAAATCTATTTCCTCTTCCTCCGGCTAGGCTATTCCGGTTACCAATATGAGTAACGTTGATGAGGCTGCGAAAGGTGCGTTTCATGCTTGGAAATAATGCCATTATCTTACTGTAGTCGGGGAAAAGGACAACAAGAACTTGACGATAAAATGTAAGCCGTGTGCTGGGAGTAATACCCTCTCAACAGCAAAAAACTCTAATTCTATGGAGCTACATTTGTTTCTTTATTATTCAATCAAACAGAGTAGGTTTTGCAATCAAAAAAAGATTTGAGAGCAAAATTATCAATATTGCAATCAAAAAATGTTTTATTGCAAGTAAAAAATGATTGATTAAAAAATGCAAATCCAAAAGTTTTGTTTGCGAGTCATTTTTTTTTTTCATTTGCAAGTCAAAAAGTTTTGCGAGTAAAAAGTTGAACCTGGTGGGCGGGGCCTAAACTGAAAGCTGTAAGACACATCTCTATTGGCCAGTCTCAATCGGAACAGCTTGCAAAGTTTTTGTTTTTTTTTCTCTTGGTTTATTGGCGGATTGCAAACAATTTAAAGGTGCATACTGCCACCTACTGCACAAGAGTGTGCAACATCATGTCATTTAGCCTGTTTCTTAAATTCTACTTATCAGCCTAGTACGCTTACAAAGCAACATGGGAGTTCTGTAGTTCACGGGGAATTCAGTGCGGGAGCTGTGGCGAAAATCAATTCTGAAACCGAAGTTTTTTGGGCTCCGGTTTCCAAAATAAATACCACACACACGAGTGGTGTGATAAAAAAATATGATATCCACATGAAACCGCAAAACCCGCTACCAAGTGATGTAATACACATGCCAAAGCAGTAGGTCGCGATGTAACTTCTAACGGAAAGGCCATTTTTACTAATCAGAAGTCAGAGTCAATACCGAAATAGGGAAGTACGGAAAATAAAAACAACCCGATCCACAAAAATAGCACGACCTTATTCAACAGCAGAGGCGCCTGGACGACCAACTACACTACCACGAAAGCAGCGACAGGCTTGCCAACGGAGGTCCGACCTGGCCGGATCCAGAACCTCCATTGGCAGGCCTGTCGCTGCTTTCGTGGTAGTGTAGTTGGGGTAGCTAGCAACAGGAGCAGCCTCCTTCGTTGGTCGTTAGGTCGAGCCGCTGGATATGCCATCCGAAGAGAGCAGATAGCACGCTCACAAATGAAGTAGTGTGACATATAGGGTATTTATGTGTATCTGCCAACTCAATTGTGACATTATTTTATGCATATGATATCAATTTTGTATCTTTACAGATACCATACAGACACCCCCCATTCAATTTAAAGCATAACTCATTTGAGTAAAGGCATGAGAGCAAACCTGTGTATATAAATGGTTGGTTCCTCAGTTGGCAGTTATACCTAGAGTAAAGCTACTGAAGACCAGCAAAATCACCATTTGTTTTCATTTATTCTTTCAGGTGGGTAAATGTCACCTACGCACCTTCAGATTTTATCAGTAGTGTACTCTTAATAGATAATTTGTTTACATAGTTTCAGGGGCCCAAAAGTGTGGTTGCGTGTGACCAAACAGCCAAATCGCATAGAAAAATAGACGGTTTCAGAAGCACACAGGTCTGTGTGGAATAGGCCTAATAATAGCAAGAATGTTTTATTTGAACTGGTGCATGTAGATTGCTTTTGTTTAGCCAGGGCAGAACTATTTGATGGCGTAGTGGTCAGTACCGTTGATGCCCCGGGGTGTAGCAGTAATGCCGACTGTCGAGCGTTTCCGGTGGGAGAGAGGGAATCGTGGGCGTAGCTCGCTCTGTATGGAGCCACGTCAAACCCACCAATAGAAACTCTTCTCTCATCCATCAGCGTAGGCCCCGCCCATTAAGTACAGTTGAACTTGCAAGCAAAACTTTAACTCGCAAGCAAAGAGGACTGATCTGCAAGCAAAAGTTTTTAACTCGCAAACAAAGAAGACTGATTTGCAAGCAAAACTTTTTAACTTGCAAGCAAAGAAGACTGATCTGCAAGCAAAACTTTTTAACTTGCAAGCAAAGAGGACTGATTTATAAGCAAAATGATCATACGTTTTTACTTACAAACTTGATTTTTGATTGCAGTTCAAGAAATATGCTCTCAAAACAGTTTTTATGATTGCAACAAAAAGACACAAAAATACCTCCATATAATTCAAATCTAACCAAGCACCTTAAAGCGAAACACAGCGCCAGGCCTCCCCCTGAGCAGAACGTGGGTCCTTCAGCTCTGAAAGAGCAACTACTGTCTTATGGTTCTAATAACGGAGATAACGTTAAACCTATCAGTCCAAAAGAAGTCATGAAACTTGTGGCTAGCTATGTGGTAGAAGAAATGCTGCCATTGTCTATGGTGGAATCTGAAACATTCTGCAGGATTGTTAGTAAAATCCCCACGACTCAAAAGATGGAGGAGGACACGCTGACAGACAGGTGAGGTCAGACCCAGGACTTGCATTATGCCTGGTACACACTACATGACTTTTCTGCCCGTTCTGAAAGTCACTGTCACATTACACGATTGTGTAGTCATAAAAGCGTGCCATGACTTGGCGGACAGACATGACACACTACATGATGGTACATCAATTATCCCTGGTCGTCTTTCACGACGTGTGTGATGTCATCAGGTTATTCTTGTCCTATTTTTATTACTTGTACTATTATTTCAGTCACTGTGCCTGTTCATGTGCCAGCCAGAATTTTGATGTAGTCACCTAAAAAGCGCCAGCAGATGGCAGGAGCTTCATTTGAAGTACCGTACGCAAACATACAAGTCACTGTATCCTCCACAACAAGTTCCTACAAATGTTTCACAATAAAAGCCTATTTAGAAAATGGAGGGATTCTCTCAGCCGAGGTTATAAAGGGCTTTTAATTTGAAACAAATTCAGGAAGTGTTGAGTTTGAAATGGCGGCACGATGCAATAACTTTGTAAAGACAACGGGAGTGGATAAAAAGTAAATATATAAAAACACAGAGGGATTAATGACTAACGGACCGTCTATAATGTAGTCTGTTTCAAATGAAACTGGTAGCCTCTGCAGGTGAGGTGAGTAAAAGCCCTGCACAATTTTTTTAATGTTATTACTTTATGTCTGTCTCCATTATGAGGATGTAACATTGTTTGCTAGCTTGATCCTAATGACAGTGCTCACCAGGGTGATAGAGGGCCTCTGCTGTTTCACACTATCATTTTCCCCTTTTACTCTGTGTGGTAACATCCTAGAGGAAATATTAAAAATGCTGGGGTGTTGTTGTCATACAGTTGTCTACGGCAGCAGATTATTCTGTTTCTACTGGTCAAAGTGACGGCTGTGATGGGAGAAGTTGTGAATGACAAAAAGAAAATCAAACATGCTAGACTTTCTGTTGGAATGTCGTGAGGCGTCCCAGACGTGGTGTTGGTTGTCGTCTACTATGACACACTACATGAGATGAAACAATGAATTGTCGCTTACGTCACTCATTGTCCTTTATTCATTCTGATATTGTGTAGTGTGTACCAGGCATTAGCCTATTCTAGAATGGACTCTGAGATTTGTTTCACTTGTAAAGTGTAGTAACATAGGCTACCAATAAATTTCATTATTATTCTCTTCACAGGAAAACATTTGCTAAGTACCTCGAACGAGAGTACGACAAAATGGAGAAAGAGCTGAGCACACTGAACCTAATATGCATTACGGACATAGAAAACTGGCTGTCATCAAATGGTGAAGCTAAAGCAATCTACCAAAGTGCAATTGCCAAATGCTCTGCAGTCTGGACCAAAGCCAGTAGGTCAACTGTGGCAGCAGAGATTGTGGAGGAGTTTAGCAAACGGTCACTGCTGGTGCCTTGTAAAACCTGTTGGAACTCTTTCTATAATGCCATGCGCAGGGTCACCGACATGCCCCTACCAGACCTGAACAGCCTGTGCACCCGGCTAAGCATTAGGTGCGTCACAGATTAAGAGTACCAGTTTCTGAAGGAGTACTGTATGGTCCTTCAGCCTCTCTCTAGAGCCTTGGATATTCTCCAAGGGGAGAACAACTGTTTCTGTGGAATCATCCTGCCAACTCTCGAGTCCCTGATGACCAAAACCCTAGAGCTGAAGGACAGCCTCTCCTGCATGACATCAGGCCTGGCTGATACCATCATCAAGGTAGGCTAAATAATTTTGATCATGCTTGCCAGATGGCAGCTATATTCTAAAAATAAAATGTATGGTTTATAACCTGTTTGCATAATAATACTGCCATTTAAATGGATAATTTTAGATTTAGAAGCCTATGCAGTATAAAAATACACAAATATAGGCTAGCCTAAATAAATAAATATGTATACACTTTTATGAAGTTTTAGGCTAATAATATACTATTGATATATTTTGCAGGCAGTCAAGACACAGTTCGTGAGAGACCCAGAGGATGACTTTTTTGCATTTCCAGAAGACACACAGCAGGTTTCTGCCTCAGAGGACATTGAGATATCCTCTAGGTATCTGCATTCTGGGCAGAATATAGACGAGCTAAACAACCATCCAACGATCAAGAGGCTTTTTCTCAAATTAAACATCCCAACTCTGTCCAGTGCGCCCGTAGAAAGGCTTTTTAGCCTGGGTAATATCATCCTTAACCCAAAGAGGAACTGGCTGTCAGATAAACGCTTTCAAATCCTGCTTCTCATGTGCTGTAACCACTACTTTATCGAAGAAGGCCAGTAGGCTTAAATAAGACCGCTGTGCTAGCCTACTATCAATAAGGCTCTAATAGACGGTTGGTGAAAGTTTTGTTTTATTTTGGTAGGCCCATTCAACAGGGACTGTAATTAGAAAGTCAAAGTAGCCCACCATTATTTGTATGTTTTAGGCTTTTAGTAGCCTAGGCTGTCATTTTATTTTAAGGACTTTTGAATTTGATGCACTTTGGCACAATTTGTAGGTATATTTTTGCGATTGCGAATGCATGTGTTTTAGGCCTAGTTGAGACAGCCGTGATAGCCTAGGTCTACTGTATATCTAGGCTTTGACCTCTAATAGACAGTTTGATTTTTCATTTTTTTAAATATATTTTTTGGGGCATATTTTAGCCTTTAATGGATAGGACAGACAAGTGTGAAAGGGGGAGAGAGAGGGAGTGACATGCAGCAAAGGGCCACAGGCTGGAGTTGAACCCGGGCCGCTGCGGCAACAGCCTTGTACATGGGGCGCCTGCTCTACCACTAAGCCACCAACGCCCCGATTTTTCATTTTTTAGGCCTATATTCAATAGGAACTTTTGGGAAAATCGAAGTTTGGCTGTTCTGAAATGCCATATTGTTTCTGCACTTTACACGTGTACACTCACTGCACGGCACTGAGTTGCCTTGAATGTCTGAGCCTTGCATAGTGTCCTTTCAGAGGCAGCTGTGATTTAGCCCCTTTACCAGGCTTTTGGAGTGTCTGCCAAATGTTTATGCCACCACTTTTTTTTTTATTCTTTAATAATAATAATAATAAAAAACGTAATGGGGGTATCGTATTGCATCAGTCTGTCTTTCATGGTAGTATGAAGCTGCGAAAGGTGCGTTTCATACATCTCAGTAAAGGGCAAGTGGTCCATAACTTTAATTTTGGAGACAAAAAATGTAGGCTAAGCGCCCTGTGGTCCATTGCTCAATAGGAAATGTAGAATACTCAAAAGTACTTTAAAATTACTTGAGTTACTTTCCTCAGGGAGTAACTTTGTAAAGTAACTGGTTACTTTTCAAAAAAGTAACGCAGTAAAGTAATTTGATTACTTTTAAAGTAACCCTTACTGTACGTTCACACCAAAAGCTAATTCATTTTCAATGGATAGTGACGACCAGTGGCGTTTTGAGCTGCAAATTAAAGTTGAAGGCTGGTTAACTTTATGCAAATTAGCTATGACGCGTTTGAGCTGCAAATGACCAGGCACCAATCAAAAAGTAGATGTCCATCGTTTGTGTTGAACCCAGAGAACATCCTCTGAAACTTTTAGTTCCTACCACACATTCGTTCCTACTTCAAAACAAGCAGCAAGCTGTCAAACTGATATGTTCAGCCTGAAGTAGTGCTGGAACCTCTCCCCATCCAGCCGCAGCTCCCGCACCAGCCGATGATATTCCCCGTGCTGTTTGCAGTCCCGGAGAATATTGTGAACCCAGACCACATGGCAGCACAAATTACAAGAGTGCCTTCTTCCATGTTGAATCGATACACAAGTGTGGACAAGCGCACCTACTTTTTCTTCACGTACAATTTCTTTGTGTTCTGGAACGGTTGTTAGCGGGAATGCAATTCATTTGCTCTCCTTACCACCAGTTTAACTAATCGCACTGTAGGCACTCTGACCCAAACCAGAGGCCGGAGAGATTCAAAGGAGGTTTTTGTTTTGTTTTTCCTTTTTTTCCTTTTGATTAATTAATTGATTCATTTTTTGTTGTTGTTTTGTTTTGTTTTTTTGTCTTTTGCTCAGTTGTAATGAGCAGTTATAGTGTTGGCGCGGTGTTAGCGGGCGGTGTCCCAGGCAGCCCCCAGACCCAAGGGAGAGGGCCTGCCTCCATAGCCTCCCCCACAACACAAAAGTGTGTGTGTGTGTGTGTGGTTATGTGTGCAGGATGTGATGTGATGTGATGTGATGTGATGCCATGAGGGGGGTCAGAGAAGAGTTCTCAGCCTCTCATGACATCACATCATGTACTGTATGTGTGAATGTTGATAGCAGTGATTGGCAGGCAGACAGACAAGGTGGATGAAATTAGGTAAGTAAGAAATCAATGAAGGCTCACCTGAAGGACTGAGGTTCTGTTGTGTTATTGTGAGATGAGAAATTTTCCAGAGAGATGTAGTCTGTGAGTAAATTTTTCCAGAGAGCCAAATGGATGGTGTTCCTTGATTTCCAGTTCATGAGTATAGTTTTCTTGGCAATAGCAAGGGCTACACGGAGACGTCTATTGCACGTTTTGTCCAGGCTGAATGTTGATAAGTCTCCTAGTAGACAGAGTGATGGGGATAATGGAATGCGAAAGCCCATGAAGTGGGATAGTGATTCTGTGACCTCTTTCCAAAAGTGTCTGATAGGTGTGCAGTGCCAGGTGGCATGAATATATGTGTCAGAGCAATTATGTGAACAGTGTGTGCATATTTCAAATGTGAAACCCATTTTAAACATTTTTTGCGCTGTGTAGTGAGTTCTGTGAAGTATTTTATACTGGATGAGTTGAATTTGGAATTTGGAATTTTTTGTCATGAAATACTTGTTTTTGCAGATTTGGGTCCAGGAGTCAGCATCAAGAGCAATCAGACAGTAATGATAATAGCTTACAACAAGATTAATTTAAGTAATAATATTATAATAATAATTACGGCTATTGTGGTGCAATATGTTGTTGGTATATATTAATATATGATAGTATATGTATGTGACAATAATCATATGTGTATGATAATAGTAAAAGTATGACAAATGCTCCTGATGAGGCGGGGGATGGTGTCCGTGGCAGTACTTGTCGGCTTCGGATGCACCGGTGTATATATCTTCCCGTAGTTGCTCAATTGGATTAAGGTCAGGAGAACGAGAGGGCCAGTCAATGGCATCAATGCTTTCGTCATCCAGGACCTGCCTACACACTCTGGCCACATGAGGCCGGGCACTGTCCTGCACCAGGAGGAACCCAGGGCCCACTGTACCGACATAAGGTCTGACAATCACCCTGAGGATTTCATTCCGGTACCTAACAGTGGTCAGGGTACTGTTGGAATTGACATGGAGGTCTGTGCAACCCTCCAAGGATATGCTTTCCCAGACTATCAATGACCCACCACCAAACAGGTCATGCTGGATGATGTTACAGGCATCATAACATTCACTATGGTGACTCCAGACTCTTTCACTCCTGGCACGTGCTCAGTGTGAACCTGCTGTCATCTGTGAAAAGAAGGGGGCAGCAATGGTGGACCTGCCAGTTCTGGTGTTCTCTGGCGAATGCCAATCAAGCTGCACGGTGCTGCCTCCATACTCTTGAGACTGTGCTAGGAGACACAGCAAACCTTGCGACCGCATGTATGGATGTGACTATCCTTGAGGAGCTGGACTACCTGTGCAACCTGTCTGGGCTGCAGGTACTGCCTCATGCTACCAGTAGTAACAAGGATACTAGCCGAACACAAAACGAGAGAAGAATCAGTCAGGAAGGATAAGGAGAGAGCAAATGTCTGTGGCCACCACATGCAAAACCATTCCCTTTTTGGGGGTTGTCTTACTTTTGGCTTTCCATTGCACCTGTTGTCACTTTCATGTGCACCGAAGCAGGTGAAACTGATTCACAATCACTTGTGCTCACTAAATGGACAACTTGGTATCCCTGAAGTTTAACTGACTTTGTGTTATACTGTGACCATAAATAGAAATAGAAATAGTTAGAACTTTATTTATTCCTGAGGATTCAGCTGTCCAGCAGCTCATAAAAGACAAAAATCAAAATAAAATATGTTAAAATAAGTGCACAAATAGAAATTAAATTAAGATCAAATGAAATTGTCTATTACACAGTCCAGCCAGTTGTGGCTAATGTTATGTGTGTAAGTGTGTGTGTAACTGGATTCAGGAGGTGTTAAACAGTCTTATTGCTGTGGGGATGAAGGATCTCCTGAAATGCTCTGTTCTGTGATGCAGTGAGATGAGCCGACTGCTGCAGCTGCACCTCTGTCACTCCAAGAGGCTGTGGAAAGGGTGTCTCATATTGTCCATTATAGCTTTCAGTTTGTTTAATATGGCCCTCTCCACCACAATTCTTAGTGGGTCTTAGTGGCGTCCCAGAGACACTCCCCTAATGCCAGGTCTCACTGCTCCCCGCACCAACCCAACAACCTCCTTTTCCTTACTTACACATGGCTTTCTCAGCCCACACAGCACTGCCACATTCAACAAACCGAGGCTCCGTACATGCAAGCTCCAGGTAGAGACAGTGCTGATACTACCTTTCCTTGCACATTCACCATATTCTATTTCATACGCTACATAGCATAACTCCAATATAAGCTAAAGTTAAAGGAGATAAATAAACTCACAGGATCAGCAAACACGCTCACCTTGCAGCATGGTCTCAAACAAAAGGGATTCAAATAGGCTACTCCCACACTTAAATAACCTTCTTCTTCCTGGATTTTCTCCTGAGAGGACTGATTGGTGGATCTCTCCACCTGGTCTCAAGGAGTTATGTACCCTGCTTAGTAGTTCCCCCTGCTGGCCCCCAACTGACATTATTTTTTCTATTATAGATCCACTGACTTGCTCTGGCTGCTTCATCTCACATTTCCTTCAGTGTCTTCCTCAGACTCTGTCTCTGCACTCCGAGTTCCCCCAGGAACGAGACAGCTGATCTTGCTATGAATCCCCTACACCCCACTTCCACTGAACAAATCCTAGTTTTCCAACCTTGCTGCTCAGCTTCTGCTGCTAAGTCTGCATATCTAAGCTTTTTTCTTTCATAGGCTTCTTCCACTGAGTCTTCCCAAGGTACTGTCAGCTCAATGAAGTAAACTATATGTTGACTCACTGACCACAACACTATGTCAGGCCTCTGATTGGTACAAACTATTTCCTGCGGAACAACAAGCTTTCCCCCTAAATCTACTTGCATTTCCCAATCACAAGCAACTTCTAGGCGGCCACACCCTTGCCTCCTTACTAACTAATCCCTTCTGTATTTCTCTCTTGCTAAACTCCTATTCTTAACACCTTCTGAATTAACCTGTCTTTGTTTCCCTTCGATGCCTGCAGCTAACCATTTCAACACCTGGTTATGTCGGCCTTGTGACAAGCTAACTTTACAGCCTGACAAAATATACTTTAAAGGAACTAGGGACAGGAATTGTGAAAAAATAAACATGCATTTCAAGTGTTATCATGCTAACGGGTGATGTAGCGTTCTGAAACAAAAAGAATGAGCTCAGCCACGGATCTCTCTGTTGCCTTGAACAGGCTGGGTGGTGCATAATGTACTGCGATTCGGCATCCGAATTTCCCGCGCAGTTCAGCAGACGTAACAGACATAGCGGACATGATGACGTCAAATGACGCGTTCTCGACGGCTCGTGTTTGAGTAGTAATGGATTCTGCTGCGTCCAGCAAACGACCCACAACAACATGAAGCCCTCTAAAAAGTCCAGCTAAGAAGAAGACAAAGAAGGTTTTATCAGCGGCATCTCTGGAGTCTAAACGTAATTATGACCGAAGCCGTGCTGGAAAGCGAATCAACATTGGATACGCGTCTGACTCATGGAGGCAGCTTCAAATTGAACTGGGACTCAAAACAGATGCCGACATGGCTCATTTCCTAGTGAACAGGTAAGAAAACATTACAGCTCGTATTTAGTGCTTGATTTGAAAATCATATGAAATCACCGAGCAGTGAGCTAACCTGCAAAGTAGCATTAGCTGTGAGCTCCGCTCCATTAGCTTTGTAGTGTGCATATCCACCACTGTGTAACATTTGATAGTTACAGACGGCTCTAGCCTGAGTGTCAGACTGAAGCTCCCAGAGCCTTCAGTCTGACATTGCCTCCATTGAAGGCGATTTACAAGGGGGAGGGAATTTGATTTTTCCCTAACCAATCAGTAGAAATCAACAACTCACCCAGAATCTGACGTCATTAGTATCCATGCCTCGGGGGTGCCGAAAACAAGCGAGCATTGCCCGTTTAAAATGTCTCTGTCGTCGTGCACACCCAGCTGCATCGCAGTTAAATCCAGTTTAGCAGCTTCCTTAACTTGGTCCTCCATTAACGCGAGTAATGGCGAAATACCTCGATAGCACCGTCAATGCGGTCTGTAGGATCTGTAGCGGTCGCCATTGTTGCTATCCTCACCAGCTTGACATCAGCGTGGCGCTGATTGGCTAATTGCTAGACCCGCCCCCACCCTCGGTGTTCGTTGGTCCATTCGTCGTTTGGATGAGATAAATCGCAAATTCATTGCAGTATGCCAGACCAGAGATACAAGCCTACTCAGTTGAGTGGACGGGGTATATGGTCTGGAACCAGGCTAAGACGGCTCATTTTCCACGGTCCATTAGTCTGAAACCGAAGAGTCAGAGATACTGTATGTTCCTGTATATTGGACCTAAAGCCCAACCTGTTATCCGGGAGGTAACGTTAGCAGCTGGCTGGAGCCTCAGGCTGACGTTGTTGTTGTTTGTGGTCCATGTAGTAACGTTTTGTTGTCTTGTTTATGATACTGTTGTGGTGTAGCTGAATAAAAGGCAGTTTAGAGCTAAACGTTAAGCGCACAATGGCACATAAACATGCTCATGTGGTGCTATATAAATGCATATAAATGTGTATGTAAATTGATATTGTGCTTGTCTACCTGGCTAATAAAGTTGTTTTTATTATGACAACCATGCTGGTAACACGTTTGTGTGGGGTGGGTGAAAAGAGCCTCAACTCATCGATGTAGTTTTCAGTGTTTATTTTTCTAAATTTGACTTGTACGCAAGAATATTCCAGACATTATACATTGTGTTGTGTAACAGAAGAAAAAATGTTTGTAAAATTGACACACAATTTCCGAATGGCTGAGACACGTATTTTGATATTATTATTGTTGTTGTAAACAGTCACTTTTCATCTCTAAATATCAAATGTTAGAATTATAACAATGTAATAATCTAATATTGTGTCTTTGTGTATTCAAGACCCAAACAGAGATACAAGGACAAAGGTGTACTCCATTCATTGGACATATGGCATGCGGCCAAAAATTTGACAAAGAAACTTCATGCGGTAAAAAAAAAACTTTAAGTGGATGTTACTGTTTTTACTTTTTGTACATTACTGTACTTGAATGTCAGAATAACAGTGACAACTGATTTTTTGGTTGTCCTTTTTCTTTTTTTGGTTCACAGGCTGGGATTGTAAAGGGTCATTCCATCCTACTTGTGTGGCTGAGGGACATCGCCAACCAATTTTGGTATATTTGTCAGAAAGCCGAACATCGTGAGATGTTTAATGTAAGTACTGTTATTTCACAAGACAATACAGTATCTGGGAAGTGCTTTCCATGTAGAAATAATTATTTTTCTGTTAGGACGATTGCTACCACACTTGCTTCTGGTGGGTGAAGAGTTTCGGTCACATGACAAATGTTTTTCTTCTCAAAATTGTATTTTGTTGTAGGATATGTGGGTGGAGGTGCTTCATCATGTCACAGGGAAGCATGAATGGACCCGTGGCAAGTGTGACTATGGACCACTTGATGAGTTGACCCGTGATAAAGAGCTCATGGCACCAGGCTCTGCACCACATGAGGCTCTAGTCATGTTCAACAGACGCTGGTTGAAGGATGTCGCAAAGTATCTGACCTTTTGGTAAATTAATAACAGTCTTGTCTGTCAGAATTTTTTCCATTCTTTTCAATACCAGAACGTGGTATTAGTAATACAGCTAAAGTGTCAACATGAAACCTGATACATTACAACAGGCATTCATAAAAATGTAAAGTTCAAAAGTTTTTGTTTTGCTCTGCATTACAGGTCAACTTCAATCAATCAATCAATCAATTTTATTTATAAAGCCCAATATCACAAATCACAATTTGCCTCACAGGGCTTTACAGCATACTTCAGAACAAGAGTTTCCAGAATTGCATTCTCGTGTATGCTGGAAAAAGGTATTTTGATTTGATTAATTCACTTTTCAATTATAATTACAAAATTTTTTTGAAATTATTACGTTGTCCCGGTCACATAGAAATGAAAAAATACGTTTCAAGTGAGCCCAAGAGAGAGAATGGAGTCCTTGCAGATTTCAAATAGTAAAAATCTTTTGCCTCTAATTGTCCCCCACCCAGGTTTGCCTTATCTCCTCCTGTCTATGAATCAAGGTGCCTGCTCGCTGCATTAGACTACAACCATCACAACCACTGACCAGATTACATCAACCGGAATAATGACAAATCGTAAGTTTCACATTTTATTGATTTTCAGCGCAATCTTCAAGACAGCTAAACATGATCTGTACTACAAAATAACTTGTAAAATGGGCTGACTTAGTTGAAGCTGTCACTACATAAGTTATTTGGTAGGACTGTAGGTTGACAGGAACGGTATGGGGGAGAGAGGGGGACAGTAATTTTGAAATTGTTGTCTTTTAGATACAACAGACTCTACAACAAGAAGTCGTGCAATTATCGTGTACAAACGGTAAAGGTTGCAAAAGATTACAGTTACATCCCAGAGCTGCAGCATTGCATCCTGAGGTGGTGTCTAGATGGAGGGGCGCTCCCGAGAAAAGCTAAACACCAGCCAGGTGACCCAAGGCATCTTGGAAATCTGGCAGGAGTTGTGCCCCCACCAACGGCAGAACTGGTCCAGACACAAATTCGCAGAGGACAGGTATGTCAGTCTCCTGCATCCTACATTCATGTCTGATCAATTTCAAACGATGTCAAAACATCCTTCTTTGAAAAAAAAAATAGAATTTAGAAGTCAGTCACACAAGTCATTCCCTGTAAATGCCAGATGCACTAAGGTCCAATGTTGCAGAAAAGTTTATAATCTTCTGCTCACTATCTCCAATCCTGTGCATTCTAAAAACTACTAATTCATTAGAAAATCAGGTACTTCTATTTGTAATGGTCAGTAAATCAGCATCAAGTCATTAGTTATATCTGTTCTGCTGAGGTGGAGTTGAAAATAATAATGACCAGATTTGATTATGGAGTATTGGTGTGCGTTCTAATGCTACTGTTCTCTTCTCTCCCTAAAGGCCTCAGCTACATGATCCAAAGATGGGAACAAGGAAAGAGAGAAGATGAGACCGTTTTGTCACCACACATTTATTTATTTTTATAATGTAAAAAAGTAAAAACAAAAAGAAAAGAAAACTATGTACATAATGCACAATTCCAAAAAACTTGCAACTTTGTAATTTTGAACTTGGAAAATAAATAAAATAAATATAAAAATAAATGTCAGACATAAATAGTTATTATTTGTTGATGAAAGAAGTGGGATCTTTTGCTACCAAACTGTTATTTGTTGAGGTTTGTTGGTTATAGGTAAACAAAACAATAGAAATGTTTAGTTTTGCACCCTAAATGGAGCTTCATTGTAACCTGTGAAGTTGGCAAAAGGGTCAGGGAATGTGGCTCGGATGCGAAGAACGCAGCAGCTGGGTATCAGCCTCCGGTTCCCACTTCCCAGACGTCCATGCTGCCAGATTGTGAACTGGCAGTAGGCGGCAAACCGAAATTCCTTGTTATCAGTACCCACATCTTCGCTGTCCTCTAGAGCAAAGATGTCATTCCATGTCAATCGAACCATACGTAGAGTAGCCTCATCCAGACACAGTTGGGTGGGCATACGTCAGCAGTTCAGGCAGGTGCACCATACTGGCTGCCCTCTGTCTGGCACATGTGGACCTGGCGGAAATGTGTTTACAATGGCTAGATTCATATTTCAAGTCTGTGTGTTCTTTCACTAATATTATTCATAGAAGAAGATTTTTTTTTTTAAAACAAATAGCTATAACCAACCTGCATATCAGCTATAGTGGCAGCTCTACGATCTGCGACCCGGACTCTGTCCTCCTCCCTGAGAGCTCCAGTACGATGCCTGCCCCGGCGCCCTGGTGCTCTGGAAGGAGCTCTGGACCGTGAACTGCTGCCTTCACCCTTTGAACGTGTCCGTCCCCGACCTGCAGGGCAACCCTTTCCTTTCCCTTGTTTGCCTTTGCCTTTACCCCTGGCCTCACACTTTTCCATGACTCATCAGAGTCTGGGTCAGGCTGAGGCACATATTCCTCCTCTGAAGTGTCCTCCATTAGTGCCACTCCTTCCAGAGTCAATTCCAAATCCTGAAACAAAAGCAATGAGAGGAATGATCATTCTGTACATACTTTATAGCTATTCATACTATATCATAGTCATACCCTGTTTATAGTCTGTACATACCTGTTGACATTAATATCATTGTAGTTACTCTTACCGTCATAGCCTGTTTATAGTCTGTACAAACTGTAGCCATAGTCATTATATCATTTATTTATTTATTATTTATTTATTTATTTATTTATATACATTAATCACTGCTTATGCACTTCTGGTTAGATGCTATCTGCATTTCGTTGCTGTGTACTTGTGACATCTGCAATGATGATAAAGTTGAATCTAATCTAATTTAATCTAATCTAATGATGTTATTAGGGCCCGAGCGACGACGAAGTCATCCGTGAGGAACCTATTGTAATCGCGCTGTTTATTATTAGGGCCCGAGCACCGACCAAAGGCTGGGAGAAGGCCCTCTTGAAACTGAAGGAATTATAAGAGCCCGAGCACCTGGCGGTGCGAGGACCCTATTGAAATGCAAGGATTTTTTATTATTAGGGCCCAAGCGACGACGAAGTCGTCCATGAGGACTCTATTGTAATCGCACAGGTCGTCTGTGACCCTGCAATGGGGCCGAGGACACCTGGCATTCTGCCTTAGCGCCTCACCAGGAGACACTATCAGCAATGCAATGGCCGGCTCTATGGCTGGCATATTACCCAGGCCATACTTAGCTGCATCTTGCATGGCTGCCAAGGTCGGGCATCTGAAGTGGAGTGGGAGAAAGTCTTTAAGTCCCTCCAGCATGCATGTAGCCCCTTAATATAGTCCTCTGAAGGAGGAACTGAAAAGGTTGTTGGGGCCGGCTGGCGTCTGAAAAAGGCACTGACTGGAGCGGGGCCGTTCTGTGGGACTTCGAGCTGCAGGCGGGCTAGAGCCCCGCGAACAATAGCTCCCATGGAGGCATCCTTCGACCCCCGCAGATGAGCTCGATGGGTTGATTCCCGAGAGAGTGATTCAGAGGCCTGAGATGGTGTGTCCACTGAACTGCAAAACTGGGTTGCCGAAGCTGCAAGAGAAAGGACATCATCCTCAGCTCTTTCCTCTTCCAACACCCTGTCCATCGGGGGTCCCTGAACACTCGTGACACCTGCCAAATGCTCCACCTCCCTCAGTCTGGCAACTCGAATGGACCAAGGCATGCAACTGCAGACCCGCCATCAGTTGGTCAATGCCCAGACAAGAGGGACAAAGATCATGACCGTCTATCAACTCCAGAGGGGTCATGCAATCCACACAAGAGTGGGACATAACTGCGCCACCCTTTGCGCAACACACACCGGGAGCGGGAGCAAGAGTACTGCCTTCACTGGGAAGTTGTTGCTAAAACAGCAGATAGCCTGAGCGTGGGCACTGCTGCCATTGCGGAACAAAAAATACAAATAACAGCCTACGGTGAGACTATGGCGTGAGCGAGAGCACTGCAGCCAATAGCAATTAAACAAAAAACAAAAGCTGCGCTTAAATAATATTAATCAGCGGCGTGAACACCTAAAGTTAAGCAAAATATACAAAATATACAGCCCGGAATACGACTATGGCGTAAGCATGATCACTGTAGCCAAAAGCAGCCAAACAAAAAAAAATGACAGCAGAAGTTGCGTTTCCCTTTTCTTTTCTTTTTTTTTTACACCCGGCGGCGTGAACGCCACAGCCGGCAACACAAAACAACAGCACAAGCTGCGAACAGTAGAATCTTACTGCAAAGGGCTTAACAAAATACAAATACACAAAATGTATACAGATTATACAGCTCAAGATGCGACTATGACGTAAGCGTGAGCACTGTAGCCAATAGCAGCTGAACAAAAAACAACAGCATAAGCTGCGCCTAAATAATATCACTCAGTGGCGTGAGCGTGAACGCCACAGCCGGCAACAGTAACAAAAAACAACAGCCAAAGCTACAAACACAATGTCGAAAGATGACATGATCGTGAATAGGGATGTGTATCGTTAAGATTTTAACGGTACTACTACTCTTATTGATACTGCTTATCGATCCGGTACTTTAACGGTACTCTTATCGATACTTTTTGAGGAAGAAAAAAACAAATTAAGAACATAAATTGCTTTATTTTCTCAATTCTCATTATGCAACAAAATAGTTTTTTAACAAAACATTTTACTTTTTACAACTTGAAATGTAAAATACATAAAATAATAGTGTTGTCACAGTACCAAAATTGGGACCCATGGTACGATACCAGTGAAAGTATCACGGTTCTGAGTAGTATCACGATACCACAGCAAAAATTAGGCAGATGTGCCTTTTGTCATTTATAAAAAGATAAATCACTTTTCTATAATACCTCAATGATATTTCAGTGGAATAAATTACTTATTGACTTATTCATACTTTAAAAACAGCATCAATAAGTGATTAACACGGGGGGGATCAAAATAAAATAAATACATAAAATAAAAATCAACCACCACCAGCCACCCTCCTCCTCTGACAAGTTAAGAACAGTCCCTTAAGTGCGGTGAGGTTTGTGAACCGTTACCTGCCACAAAGAGAGAAATGTGAACGGCTCGTTTCCCCTCTGACACGTCACATACCTGTGTGCCACCACGGCTTGGCTGTTCAGGTACTTCTGGACAGTCATGACACCAACAAAGAGGAAATTATTGGACCTGGAGCCGGGCTTCTCTGTCACCGGTAAGGAGCTATCTTGCACCGCGGAGCACTATGGCCGCTGTATTTGACTGGAATACGTATTCCTGTCCATGTCTGTGACCCCCGTTCAACCCACAACCGGCAGGATTCGCTTTTAGTTCTCTATCGTCTCGAGACTATCTCTCCACTCCGTTACATATTCCATATGTACAGGGTATGATCCCCCTGCTTGTCAGGGTACGTGGATAATTCTTTAAGACACACCGGCTTACCCGGCCATGCCCCACTGCGTAGCTATAAAGCGCCTGCACTGGCGTGTAATCACTGATTGTTTGATCTCCACTTGTGCGTCAGGGTGCAGTGTCTCACAATCCGTATTGGAAAAAAAAAAGAAAAGAACTGAGTTGTAAGGAAAGAGAAGGTCTTTGGCAGCCTCCCTGGATTGCTGTGTCCTAGAGCTCTTTCTGCCCTGTGTCAGCAGAGTCATCATCCTGCCTGGTTGAGCCGGAGGTTGTCTGGCTCCCGGCAGCGGTGGCTGTGTGTTATTCCCGGCATATTGCTCGCGGCTCGTGAGCTAACGTGCTTGGTGGACACGTGCTGAGTGCTGACGGGTATTTGCTTTAAGCATTCTCTCACCGGCATATTGCTTGCGGCTCATGAGCTGACACACTTGATGAGGTCCACATTGAGCATTGTCTGTCCTGGTCTGGTCGAGCCGGAGGTCTCTGACTCCCAGCTTTGGCGGAGTTTCTCCCTGGCGTATTGCTCACGGCTTGTGAGCTGACGCGCTTGGTGAGGTCCACATTGAGCATTGTCTGTCCTGGTCTGGTCGAGCCGGAGGTCTCTGACTCCTGGCTTTAGCGGAGTTTCCCCCGGCGTATTGCTCGCGGCTCACGGGTTGATGCGAACCCTCTCCTTCTCCCAGTTCAAGCACTCCCCCACTCACCCCCTCATAGCGTACGGCTCCCACAGCAGCCGGCACGCAGAGTATACTTCAAACAAACAAAAAATAAATAAATAATTATAAAGCAAGGTTAGCTGCGGTGCTACTGGCGAACGGTAAACAGGAAGTGGCGGAGTACTTCCGGGTTCCAGTCCCCCTCCTTCCTTCCCCCACCTTCAGAGTTAGGCAGGGAGGAAGAGGAGGCTGAGGAGGAGGACGTGGATGTGGAAACTGTCTTTTCCTCTGAGGACAATGACCTCTCTTGTGCACAGCAGACAGTGGGTAAAGTAACAAGAGGGGAGTTAGCCCGCCGTTTTGAGGAGGTGATTAACAGGGATTCCAGGGCTCTGGGCGTTGCCCTCCCTGAGAACCCCCGAGCCGCTTCCTCTAGGTTTGAGGAGGATATGGAGGTGCGCCCTGCACCAACCCAGGTGCCCCTCCTACCTGACTTTAAAGAGCTGCTGTGCCAGCAGTTCCATTCTCCAGCGGCTGCTCACAAGTGGTCTGCGACATGACACCGGTTTTCCACTGTGCATGACAGGGACCAGATTGCCTGTGGGCCACTTCCCCCAGTCGACCGAACCCTCACCACACTAGTTTGTCCCTCCGGCTCCATCCCTGGTAATGCCACCTGCTCCAGCAAGAACTGCAGGGTTATGAATAGTCTGCTCACTAAGCTACATAAGGCTATGGCAGTGCAGACTCGGCTGGCCAATACCGGTGCTATTCTGTCCCTTTACCTCCGCGACTTGTCTCGTCGGGTTCAGGATGACACCAGTGTAGGTGAGGAGCTGCACACGGCCTCCTCATGCCTCTCCTCGGTGATGAAGGCGCAGGCTGGGGCAGCAGGCAGTGCCTTGGCTTTCTTCTGGGTGGTTAGGCACCACTTGTGGCTGTCTCAATCCCAGCTCCAGCAGGGGGATAGAGACTGCCTGCTTAAACTGCCGGTGGAACCCACCGCTATGTTTGGGCCTCATGCTACTGCCTTGATGCAGCAGGCACAGCAGAGCCGTCGCTGTGCAAAGGAGGTCTCAGGGGACCTTGCCAGGCGCGTCACGGGCTCTAGGGGGTCAAGGCCGTCTCGGTCTCAGCTGGCACCAACTCCAGAGGCCTCGACATGGGGTCAAGGGGATCTCAGACTCCAGCTGGAGGCTTCCCGGCGGGGTAGGTACCGCCGACAGGGCAGAAGGAGAGGACCACCTGCTAAGGCCATGGGGTCCTCCAAGCGCCCCCCCGCCCTCCTGACAATTACCAGGCCCTGGCCAACCTGTCTCCTCCGCCTGCCTTTTGCGAAACGGCCTGGTTGGCCCTGGGAGCAGACCCATGGATGGTCTCAAACATGACCCATGGATACCGTATCCAGTTTTCACGGCGGCCACCTGTAACAAGGAAACCCACCTTTACAACGATGAGCAATCCTCAACGGAGACTAGTTTTGGAGGCGGAGCTGTCCACCCTCCTGGAGAAGGCAGCTATAAGGGAGGTGGCCTCTGGGGATCACCAGGCCGGGTTTTTCTCCCGCTACTTCCTGACCCCAAAGAAGGACGGGGGCTTCGCCCGATTCTGGACCTCAGGGGGCTCAACAGGTCAATGTCAATGTCAATGTCAAGTTTTTTTATATAGCACATTTAAAAGCCTAAGGCCAACCAAAGTGCTTTACAAATCATCAGCACCAATAAACAATACAAGCAGAAACAGTACAAAGCAGAGAGGTAGAATAAAACAAAACAAAACAAGACACAACAACAAGTGACTCAACTCAGCCAAAAGCCAGGGTAAACAGGTGGGTTTTAAGACGTGTTTTAAAAATAGAGAGGCTAGTTGCAGACTGCACAGACAGAGGCAAAGCGTTCCACAGCGTGGGAGCCGCCACTGCAAAGGCTCGATCTCCTCTAGATTTTAAGAGGGATCGAGGAACGTCCAGAACTAACTGGTTAGCTGACCTCTGGGCTCTGGAGGATTGATGCACCTTGATAAGGTCGGATAAATATTCAGGGGCCAGTCCATACAGAGATTTAAACACAAATAAAAGAATCTTAAAATCAATCATGTATCTAACCGGAAGCCAGTGAAGTGAAGAGAGCACTGGTGTTATGTGATCATATTTCTTTGTCCCGGTAAGGAGACGAGCTGCTGCATTCTGCACAAGCTGTAGACGGTTAAGCTCTGATTGGCCGATGCCGACGTACAGGGAATTACAATAATCTAAATGCGATGAAATGAACGCATGGATAACCTTTTCTAGATCAGCCCTTCTTAGATAAGGTTTGACTTTGGCTAGGAGCCGAAGCTGAAAATAGCTAGCCTTAACCACAGAGCTGACCTGCTTGTCCAATTTAAACGCCCCATCAATAATCACACCTAGGTTTCTGGCCTGGGAACCTATATAGGGTGCTAGTGGGCCAAGGGAGATGGCAAGAACCTGGACAAGGTCAGGACGACCAAACAGGACAATCTCCGTTTTGTTTTCATTTAGTTTTAAGAAATTTAGGTCCATCCATGTTTTAATGTCCCTCATGCAATTAAACACAGCATGGAGGGATTCCTTGGAGGGGACCTTTAATGGCAAGTACACCTGCACATCATCAGCAAAACAATGAAAAGGAATACCATGCTTCCTAAATATCGACCCCAGGGGTAGCATATATAGGGAGAACAGTAGAGGGCCTAGAACTGACCCCTGGGGGATCCCGCAGGTCAGAGGGGCCTGTTATGCCCAGTCTAGGGGTGTCTGGGACATGACATGAAAGGCCCCCATCTTCCCCAAGTCCCAAGTAGCCACAATGAAAAAGTCGTGCGGAACGATCAATAGTATGAATTTATTTACAATATTTAAATAACAATTAACTGAAATAATAGCTTCAGGGTGGACTAAGGCCTAAATAACAAACAAAAACAATCCTGCCCAGGGAGTAAGTAAATAACCTAACCAAACAAATAAAAAAAACAAATGACAAAAAGCTTACCTCCCTGACTAAATAAACAGGAGAAAAAAAGGGTAACAAAACTGGCGGTCCACCCCTACATCTTTTACACAATAAAGATTTACTAGAATACAGAAATTGCTGTGGCCGGTTGGGAGAGGAGGAAGGTGGGGTCTGCCTGCTAGCTCAAAGCAGCTGCCATCTTGGTCCTTTAAAAACCGAACGCCCTCAGCTGCAGCCAGTCACAAACGAGGACAGATCCAATCCACCAATCACCGCCGGGCTATGGCATACACCTTTTTGCATACAGAAAACAGAATACGCACAGAGAACACATGCAGCAAAACACAAACAAAAAGAAATTACGACAGCAGTCATAACACCCCCATACCCAAGAATTTAAACATCCCCCTATGATGTTTAAATTCTATGAACCAATAGAACTTCTGGAGAGAGCATCAGCAATCATATTTTCTGTGCCCTTTTTATGGCAAATCTGGACATTGAAGTCCTGCAGCAGAAGAGACCAGCGCATAAGCCGCTGATTAGAGTTGCGCATGTGGGCAAGAAACACCAATGGATTATGGTCAGTGAAAACCTGGAAGGGCTGTGAACTTGACCCGAGATACACTTCAAAATACTATAAGGCAAGCAATAGGGCGAGAGCTTCCTTTTCGATTGTGCTGTAGTTTAATTGCTGCCTGTTGAATTTTTTTGAAAAGTAACAGACAGGGTGGTCAATAGCCTGATCGTCTTACTGCAGAAGAACGGCACCTGCACCACACGCACTGGCATCAACCTCTAACTTAAAGGGGCGCGTAAAGCTGGGTGCAGCGAGAACAGGCACGCTACACAATAGCGCTTTGGTGGACTCAAAGGCAGCCTGGCAAGCGGGGGACCAAACAAAGCTTTTTAGCGGACTAACAAGACCCGTGAGAGGAGCCACCACATCTGAAAAGTTTCGACAGAAACCACGATAGTAACCACACATTCCCAGAAAACGTCACAAAGCTTTCTTGGACTGTGGGACTGGAAAATCAATAATCGCCTGCACTTTCTCGGCTAACGGGCGCACATGTCCTTGTCCTACCTGTTTACCTAAATAGGTTACCGTAGCCTTGCCAAACTCACATTTGGCGAGGTTAAGGGTGAGAGAGGCCTCGCGGAGACAGCTGAAAATGAGAGACAGTGTGTGGAGATGGTCTAACCAGGTGGAGGAATAAGCAACCACGTCATCTAAATAGGCTTCACAGTTTTCAACACCAGATAACACACGATGCATGAGACGTTGGAATGTGGCGGGAGCGTTTCGCAGCCCGAAAGGCATAACGGTGTACTGGAGGAAAGTGTCGGGTGTGACGAAAGTGGAGATGTCAGAGGCCCGTGGCGTTAAAGGAACTTGCCAGTAACCTTTTAACAGGTCCAGCTTTGTCACAAATTTAGCAGAGCCCACTCGATCAATGCAGTCCTCCATCCTAGGGAGCGGAAAGGAATCGGGTTTGGTCACCGAATTTACTTTTCTATAATCATTACAAAAACGAGGCGTATTGTCGGGTTTTGGGACCAAAACACACAGAGAGCTCCACGCACTCGTACTGGGGACAGCCAATCCATGTTCAACAAGATAACTCACCTCCAGCTGCATCATGGCCCGTTTAGTCGGATTTACGCGGTATGCGTGCTGCTTTATGGGTTTGTGGCCCTCCACATCGATGTCATGGAACAGGACAGAGGTTTGACGGGGATGATCAGAAAAAAGCAACAAGTTATCATTTATCAAAGAAATAATATCTGCGCGAGCCGAATCAGACAGATGAACCAAAAAACCCTCCAAGTTACCCAGTACCTCTGAATTTCTCAGACGAGCAGGCGGCATCAAACCGCTTTTCTCTGCCAACCCATCGTCACAGAGATGGTACTGAGGAGAAGCAGCAGACACGGACATCACGGGCGCAACAGGAGGCAGCTGGGGATCATTCTCTGGAAAAATAACGTTTCAACATGTTAATATGACAAACTCTGGATTTTCTTTTCCGATCTGGAGTTTGAACAACATAATCTGTTTCACTGAGTTTTCTCTCCACCGTGTATGGACCTGAAAACTGTGACTGCAAGCTGGATCCAGGTAAAGGAAACAGCACCAGAACCTTTTCACCAGGTTGGAACACTCTAAGGACAGACTTTTGTCATAACGACGCTTCATTTTAGTTTGGCTTTGTGCCAGATTTTCACGGGCCAATTGACATGTGTGGTGGAGACGCTCACGAAAACTACTAACATAATCCAGCACATTATGTTCGATTTTTGGCGACTCCGACAACCACTTTTCTTTGAGAAGCCGGAGAGGACCGCGCACAGTGTGGCCGAAGACCAAATCACAGGGACTGAAACCTAACGATTCTTGAGGAGTTTCACGCACCGCAAATAACAGGAGAGGGAGGCCCTCATCCCACTCTCTGTTAGACTCAAGACAGAACTTTCGCAACATGGATTTTAAGGTTTGGTGGAACCTTTCAAGTGCACCTTGGGACTCTGGATGGTAAGGACTTGATTTTACATGCTTAACTTTCAATACTTTCATTACCTGTGCAAACAATTTGGACATGAAATTTGTGCCTCGGTCACTCTGAACAGTTTTGGGCAAACCAAAAGTTGTAAAAAACTTAGTGAGAGCTTTTACAACCGGTTTTGCTTTGAGAGTGCGTAGCAGAATGGCCTCAGGGTACCGCGTCGCAGCACACATTACTGTCAAAATATACTGGTGTCCAGATTTCGTTTTTGGCAGGGGGCCCACACAATCAATGAGCACTCGTTCAAATGGCTCCCCAGGCACCGGGATCGGATGCAGGGGCGCTGGCGGAACAGGCTGGTTGGGCTTTCCCACAGCTTGACAGGTGTGACAGGTGCGGCAGTATTTTGACACAGCCGTTTTTAACCCTGGCCAAAAGAAGTTGTGCAACACACGATAATACGTTTTTTTAACACCAAGGTGGCCAGCTAAGCTAGAGTCATGTGCTAGACTGAGAACTTGCTGTCTATAGTCTCTTGGCACAACCACTTGGTTCACAACATTTAGCTCACTGGAGTCGGGACTCCACCGTCTCATCAAAACACCATTTTCTAGAAAAAACACGACAGGTCTTCTGTCCTCCTCAGCGGCTACAACAGAGGACAGACACAAAGTTAGAGACAGGTCATTTCTCTGAGCATCAATCAACATTTCCCGTGTAACATTCAAGCTCAGGTCAGCATCAGCAGGGAAAAGATCAGACTCACTGACACATTTTACCACATTGTTACTCTCAGTTTTGGGGTGCACTAAATATGAGGGCTCTCCCTCATCTAATGTAGCCATAAACAACTCAGACAAATCCACAGCTTCACCCAGTTTACGAGCCTGTGCGTGCGTAATTGCACACACAGGAAACACATTTGGCACAGACAAATCAGAGGAGACAGAAGAGGAGCAGCAGGCAGACGCAGCAGCAATGGGATCATTAACGACCTCGGGCAGAGGAAACACATTTCCTCCGGCCAAATCGTTTCCCAAAATAAACGAAATGCCACTAATCGGAAACTGTGGGAGCACGGCAACTTTCACCTGTACCGACACGAGCGGTGAATGCAAATGGATCATGTGGAGTGGGGCGTTAAGTTCGCTCATTTTAATTCCCCACACCACCAAATCAGAAAAACACGAAGTTACGTTTGAGAGTGGCAACACATTAGCCAGCATGAAAGAATGATACGCGGCTGTATCTCGCAGAATAGTAACCGGCACTTTATCCGCTTCCTTACCGGTTAAGGAAACAAACCCATGAGAATGAGACACGAATGGTTTGAAACGAGAGTCAATCTCCGTGTTTATGTCCGGTTCAGGTAAAGGCTCCGTGTGTTTGTCAGGCGGGGACGCGGTGTTTATGAAACCCACACCTGCAGGACTCTTACCGGTTTTGTGTTCCTTTTTTTTGAGAACCGGGCAGGCAGCGATCAAATGGCCTGACTCATGGCGATAAAAACACTCGCGGCTTTCACCCGCAGCTGGTGATGTGTTTTTACGCATCAGTTTTGGTGACCTTCTGCGCTCAGGCGTTACATTTGAAGCACGAGGTGTCGGTACAGAAAAAACACTTTTATGAGTCAGAATGAACTCATCAGCCAGCATGGCTGCGTTAGACACCGAGGACACTTTCTGCTCGTTTAAATAAACAACGATTCGATCCGGCAAACACTTTTTAAATTCCTCGAGCAGAATTAATTCCTGCATTTCCACTAAAGTTTTTACATGACATGCCTAGCACCATTTATCAAACAAAACACTCTTGTCGCGCGCAAACTCAACGTACGTCTGGTTGGCAGTTTTATCACGGTTTCTAAATTTTTGTCTGTACGCTTCGGGGACAAGCTCATAAGCCTGCAACACAGTCTTTTTCAATATGTCATAATCCAGACTGTCCTCAATTGACAGACTGGCACAGACTTCTTGGGCCTTCCCCGCAAGCTTACACTGTAACAAAAGTGACCAGAACTCCTTGGGCCACTTAAGTGCAGCAGCTATTCGCTCAAAGGCGCTGAAATATGAGTCCACCTCGGACTCACGAAGCGGAGGACTAATGCAATGTGCTTACTGATGTCAAAAGCAGGAGCAGAAACAAAACTTTGGTTAGGAGACACTGGGGTGGAGGCAACAGGGGCTCCTCTTTCCAGCTCAAGAGCCCTGATACGGAGATGCATTGCTTGCACTTCAAGCTGTTTATTCTTGGTCTCCACCTCCTTTATTTGCAGGGCTAAGCGGAGATCCTCTGTGGTCATATTTCCCAGAGAAGGATCAATGACCGGCTCAGGCTCCACACCAGCAGCGCGCACGCCAGCAGCCTCCGCTGCTTTCACATCCGCCACCTGTGCGTCAGCCGCCGCGTCACCCGCAGGCTTAGTCGCCTCAGCAGCTAGTTTGGGTAGCACACCCTGCTCCACCAACTCATTGCACAAAATCTGTTTTCCGGGCACTGTATGACACATGCACATTATAAAAGTTAGCCACAATTAACAAATCTGCTTTTTTGCACTTATCAAGTTTTGCCAAAGAAGGGCTGGTCACAAATTCATCCAGAGAAAACTCCATAATTCCCCCCACACCAAAAAACAACCGCCAACCAGAGGAAAAAAAAAAAATACTCACCAAACTCACCCTAAAACGAAGCACGAAAAAAAACGGACGAGCCCCCAATTCATGTTATGCCCAGTCTAGGGGTGTCTGGGACATGACATGAAAGGCCCCCATCTTCCCCAAGTCCCAAGTAGCCACAATGAAAAAGTCGTGCGGAACGATCAATAGTACGAATTTATTTATAATATTTAAATAACAATTAACTGAAATAATAGCTTCAGGGTGGACTAAGGCCAAAATAACAAACAAAAACAATCCTGCCCAGGGAGTAAGTAAATAACCTAACCAAACAAATAAAAAAAACAAATGACAAAAAGCTTACCTCTCTGACTAAATAAACAGGAGAAAAAAAGGGTAACAAAACTGGCGGTCCACCCCTACGTCTTTTACACAATAAAGATTTACTAGAATACAGAAATTGCTGTGGCCGGTTGGGAGAGGAGGAAGGTGGGGTCTGCCTGCTATCTCGAAGCAGCTGCCATCTTGGTCCTTTAAAAACCGAACGCCCTCAGCTGCAGCCAATCACAAACGAGGACAGATCCAATCCACCAATCACCGCCGGGCTATGGCACACACCTATTTGCATACAGAAAACAGAATACGCACAGAGAACACATGCAGCAAAACACAAACAAAAAGAAATTACGACAGCAGTCGTAACAGGCCACAGAGGAGGAAAACTGCCCCAACTGCACACAGAAGGATCTATCAGCAAGGTAAGATTTGAACCACTCCAGAGCGGAGCCTTTAATGCCCACACAGTGCTCGAGACGTGACAGGAGAATAGTCTGATCCACTGTATTGAACGCCGCTGTGAGATCTAATAAAATTAAAAAGGCACAGTTACCAGAATCAAGGTTTAAAAGAAGACCATTAAAAACTTTTAAAAGAGCTGTTTCAGTACTGTGAATAGGCTTAAAACCACACTGAAGCAGTTCACCAATGTTGGCCTGATCTAAAAATTCTTGGAGTTGGTTAAAAACAACTTATAGATACAACAGGTATCTCCGGCCCCTGCGATACCGGTTCCTGACAGTCCCCAGGGTGAGACAGGTGGCCACGGCAGGGGACTGGTTTGCCACCATAGACCTCAAGGGTGCGTATTTCCAGATACCCATCTGGAGGGGTCACTGGCGGTTCCTGCGCTTCGGTTTTGCAGGCAGGGTGTACGAGTTTCAGGTGCTGCAATTCGGTGTTTCTCTGGCACCCCGAACCTTCACTCGCTGTATGGATGCGGCCCTTTCCTCCCTGAGGCAGAGAGAGATCAGGATCCTAAATTACCTCAATGAGTGGCTGGTCTGTGCAGTCTCAGAGGAGCAGTGCCGCCACCACATAGCCCTGCTGTTGAAACACGTTCAGCGCCTAGGTCTGCGCCTGAACTACAAGAAGACCTTCCTGGGGATGGCCCTGGACTCGAGGAGGACGACGGTTACGTTGACCCTGGAGAGGCAGTAGGCTTTCAGAACTTGCCTCGCCCTTTTCCAGTTGCACACTCAGGGCAACTGGGGACTCTGCCTTCGCCTCATGGGCTTAAGACAGCCACGGTGCAGGTGGTCCCCCTCGCCCTCTTGCACATGTGGCCTGTGCAGAGGTGCCTGCTGGGCTTGGGTCTGTGCCCTCAGAGGTCCCACAAGACCAAAGTGGTAGTCTCTCGGACGCTCCACAGGGCCCTCCAGTGGTGGAAGGTCCCGGCAAACATCGCGGTAGGCTGGGCTCTGGGTCCAGTGGTCTATCGCCAACTGGTGTACACGGACTCATTCTCCTCGGGGCGGGGCGCAGTACACGAAGGCCACGGCATCAATGGTGTCTGGACCGGCCGGTGGCTGTGTCAGCACATAAATGTCCTAGAGCTGAGGGCAGCTCTCCTGCCGAGGCTGAGGGGTCATCACGTCATTGTCCGCACTGACGGCACAGTGACGGCAGCTTACATCAACGGGCGGTTGCCAGCTTGCACAGGGCAGGGGAGCCCAGGCCCCCCTGCCCTGTGCAAGCTGGCGGGCCGCTCTGTGGCAGTGGGCTCACCCGCTCTTCCTCTCACTCAGGGCCGTGCATGTGCCAGGGGCACTGTACTCCGCGGCAGACATCATGTTGAGAGGAGGGCCCCAGCCGGGGAAGTGGAGACTCCACCCTCAGGTGGCGCCGCTTCAGCAGGGCAGAGGTCGACCTGTTCGTGTCCAGGGAGTTGACACATTGCCCGCTCTTCTTCTCCCTGAGGAACGCCAATCCCAACTTGGAGTGGGATGCCCTGGCTCATCCGTAGCCCTGGGTTCTGCTCTACGCCTTTCCTCCCTTCACTCTTCTCCATCCTCTTCTCCGAAGAGTTCTGGTGGAGCAGGTGCGGCTTATATTGGTGGCACCTATGTGGCCCCACATGCTGTGGTTCTCGGCGATTCCACCTCTGCTGGACGGGCCGCTATGGGAGCTCCCGCACCAGAGGGACTTGCTCTCCCAGGTGAACGGAGCCCTGTTCCACCCCTTTCCAGCAGGGCTCAGGCTGGTGGCTTGGCCAAAGAGAGGGAAAGGCTCCTGGCCTTAGGATTGCCAGAGCCTGTGGTAGCGACAATGCAGCATGCCCGGGCACCATCCATGAGGGCTGCTTATTCGCACCGTTGGCAGGTGTTTACCACCTGGTGTGAGTCTCAGCAGGTGGACCCCTACTTGGCTCCGGCTCAGGAGATCCTGCGGTTCTTGCAGTCCCAGCTCGAGGCGCAGAAAGCTGCTGTAACACTGCAAGGGTTGGTGGCAGCAATCAAGGCAGTGTGGCGAGTTTGCACTGAATGCGGAGGACTGTGTCCTCATTTCCCGGTTCCTTCGGGGGGCCCAGCAACTCATGGTGCGTACCACTGGTCCAGCAGTTCCCCCTTGGGACTTGGATGTCGTCCTTGGGGCCCTTCAGCATTCCCCCTTTGCTGATTTGAAGTGGCTCTCCATGAAAACCGCCTTTCTGCTCGCTGTCACTTCGGCGAGAAGAGTGAGTGAAGTCCATGCCTTGTCGGTGCATGGTGACTTGTCGGTTCTCCCTGGATGGCTCGAGTGTGGTTCTCCGCCCTAACCCAGCCTTCCTGCCTAAGGTCCTTACTGAGTTCCATCTGTCTCAGTCAATTGAGCTTAGGTCTCTCTCCTCTCCTAGTGCTGGCGAGGAGGTTGAGCAGGGCCAGTCTGCTCTGTGCCCAGTCAGGGCCTTGACAGAGTACATTTGGTGCACTCAGGCTGTCCGGAGGTCCGACCAGCTCTTTGTGTGTTATGACTCTGGGTGTTTAGGCAGGCCTTTGTCGAAGTCCAGGCTGTCACACCGGATTGTAGACACTATTTGGCAGGCTTATGTACTGACAGGTGTGCCTGTTCCATCACGGGTCCGGGCACATTCCACTCGGAGTGTGGCTGCCTCATGGGCCTTGTGGCGGGGCGTCTCCCTTGCTTCCATATACTCCGCCGCCACGTGGTCATCCCAGTCAACCTTTACCAGGTTCTACTGTTTGAACGTGGCCGCCAGCCCCTCATTTGGGGAGCGGGTGTTGGGCGTGGCCTGACAGTAGACATTTTTGTCTCCCCCTCAGCCTTGCGTCTTGCGGGCTGATTGAGCAGCTGCTCCGTGAACAGGATGGCCTTTGCGTCTTGCGGGGCCCCCTACCTGTCCTCCTTGGGTTAGCCTTGCGTCTTGCGGGCTTCCCGGGCAGCCCTTTCCCTCCCATGGGTAGCCCTAGCGCCTTGTGGGGCCTACTCCTGTGAGTTATATATAGTGTACCTTTGTAAATAGTTCGATTGTTGCGCGTTGTGGTGTGGGATTGTGGGCTGCACCGTCTCCTCATGGGGTGTCTTAAAGATCGACCCCTACATATGGAATATGTAACAGAGTGGAGAGATAGTCTCGAGACGATAGAGAACGTATGGTTACACTGTAACCTTGGTTCTCTGAGTGAAGAGACTATCTCTCCACTCTGTTACATATCCCACTCTGAGACACATTTCGATCAAAACTATCAGTGATTACATGCCAGCGCAGGCGCAATGGGGCAAGCCGGTGTGTCTGAAAGAATTATCCACGTACCCTGACAAGCAGGGAGATCATACCCTGTACATATGGAATATGTAACAGAGTGGAGAGATAGTCTCTTCACTCAGAGAACCAAGGTTACAGTGTAACCATACGTTTCTGCTGCTGGTTGAAATCTGTACTGGCACAGATGCTCCTGAATGATTTCTTTTGCTCGCACAAAACTATCTTTAGTTGCAAATGCAGTAAAATGCTCGCACCATAGAGCTCTGTGGAAAACAAATCACTGTAGCATATATAAACAAATCTTTAAACACATCTTTCTGTCTGAATATGATGCACTTTCGCAAGGTGTTTTGACAAATTACTAGTGTTGCCGCCCTTACACGCAAAACATTTGTCACACTTGTGACAACGTGCTGTGTCTGCATCAACTCTTGTAATGTAAAGCCACACTTTTGACCGTTTGGCTCTCTCCGCCATCGTTATCTATCTAAGGGTAGGCTACGAGCTTGAGTTGGTGTGTGCGCTGTCTTGTGTGTGTGTGTGTGTATGTGTCACTGGAACAACAGCCCCGCCCCCCTGCTCTCCACTCACACACAGCAGGCAGCCAGGGTGAGCGAGACAGATCTCTCGTCTTCAGGGAGAATAGCGAAAATTATGATACAATGATGGATAACTGACAGAGTTGGTGAGATAAATGTGCAAGATAACGTTTATTTATTAAAAAAACAACAACAAAAAACGCAACTGCTCCAGTACTGATAGCAGAACCGTTAAGGTCAGAGCTTATGAATACTGTGGTCTTGAAGAATATAGCCCCGGGGCTCGTTCAATACCGGGGCTTGGTACCCATCCCTAAAGCCCCAAACACACTGACAGCGATAATTGACGCGTGCTGACTGAGGCGCGTCAATAATCGCTCCTATAGCGCACTGCAGGCATTAGGCAACGCCACAGAACTAGCAGTATTTTAGGAAAAAAGCTGTTGACTATATTACAGATGCCATCAGTAATTGTAGCCTATATACGTGTCTACTTTAGTGCGTTATATGAAATCAGAATCAGCAGTATTTAGGAAAAAAAAGTTGCAATTATAGGCAATAATTTCTGTAGGCTATAGATCAATAAATTTCTAGTGACGTTATATGAAATACCAACACCATCGAACCAGCAGTATTTTTGGAAAAGGTCACCGGCACAAGTTTACTATCACCTCATTCATTTTCTATACATTTCTACTTGAGCAACCTACAATGTATGGCAGGTGGGCAACTGTCGATGTGTTTTGCAGCTTTCGTCAGTTTGTTGGCAGTTGAACAGCCACTTCGGTAAAGTAACAGCCACTGGGGAACAGCCAACATTTTCGTTTGCTCTTTACTTGTTGCCATAGTAACAGTAAATAATGTGAAATGTGCAGGATAAAATAATGAAAATAAATGACACCACAGAATACATTGTTTTGTTTATTGTCCTAATATCTGCAGCTTAAAAATAAATTTCATTTATAATACTTACCAATGCATTGTAACAGATCCTGGAGTTTGTTATAGTTTATAGTATTGTCAATGCTTCATAATTATAGTGTAAGTTTGTAAAAACACCAGTAAATCCACTGACGACAAGCTATCTTATCTGTTATTTATTATTTTCTTTCAGTCACCTACATGGCACTGGCACTTTAATTTCACCCCGGCAATGGGTAATATATCACATTTTATATAATCTAATAGAATCTATATGCTACCTGAATTTTGTTTGCTAAAATAGCTTAAAATCAAACCTGGTGGTTGCTTGAATGACACAGATGTATTTGCCATTGTGTTAAAGCTTTAGGAAACTTCAGCAAAATATGAACTGTATGCTATGCTATGTCAAATGCTTCTCCTTTATCATTGCCTCAAAGGGAAATTTAATTCTTAATTGTTAAGTGTTTGCCATACTCACTATAAAAAGTTGTACGAATACGAATACTTTCTTGTCCACAGAGTAGAAATTCGTCTTTGGTTCCACCATTGACATGTCTCAAGGCATTAGGACACGCAGAACATAATAAAAACATTATACAAATTATGAGTGCATTTGAAATACAATATACAGTCATCACACATTCAAAAACATACCAATTCATACCAACATACCAATACAAATTATGACTGTATTTGAAATAGCCACCATGCCCGTGTGCCAAAATATGTGTTGGCTTTGATAGTTAAGGACTTTAAGGTCTTTTTTTTTCAGAGGAGTTGTTAACAGACCGTAGGATAGTAGCTGCTCTGCTTCTTCTGAGAAGACTTCAGAGGAGGAGGACCAAGATCTGGGTGCATCCCATAAACCAGAGGAGGCGGGAGCAAGGTGCCTATTATCACCTGGTACAGGAGCTACAGCTGGATGCAACCAGGTGGATGTCACTTAATATTGTGAGGTAAAACATTTGTTAAAAAAGAAAAAAAGGTAGCACTTTATAATACAGCCCGTGTTTTACGACGTAACTCCCCGTGTCTTACGGCGTAACTTCCCGTGTCTGACGGCGTAACTCCCCGTGTCTTACGACGTAACTCCCCGTGTCTTATGGCATAACTTCCCGTGTCTTACGGCATAACTTCCCGTGTCTTACCATATACTTATTGGGACTTTCATGGTAACTCTCTGACATCTACATGGCATTTTAGAGGAACCTGTTGTGTAGTTTCGCTTGTCTTACAGTAGACCTGCCGGGGTCTTACAGTGGAACTGCTACTGTCTTATGCTGTCACTCCCAGTGTCTTATAATGGAACTTCATGCGTCTTACCTTGCACTTACTGGGACTTCCCGGGTGACTCTCTGACATCTACCATGACATTTTGGGGGAGCCTATATGGTTTAGTTTCACTTATGACTTACAGTGTAACTCGCTATGTCTTACAGTAAAACGTCTTACAGTCCAACTCCTGATGTCTTACCATGTAGGCCTACTTATTAAAACTTATAACTATAAAATCAGATATGATTTACAGTTTTAAAATACACAAAAATCATACTGCAATATGTAACCTGTTTAATCACACAATGACAACTTCAGAGTTATAAAATATCTTTATTCTTTACCACGCAGACACCTGGTACTTACATGCTAAGTGCCCAAGACTTCCCCTGTAAGTACCAGGGAGCGGGCTGTATTGTAAAGTGCACACTGTTCACCCTTCCTTACCATGCAGGTACCTAGTACTTACACTCTAAGCACCCGAGACTTCTGCTGTACCTACCAGGGACTTTCCCTGTAATTACCAGAGACCTACACTGTACTTATCAGGGACCGGGCTGTATTGTAAAGTGCACACTGTTCACCCTTCCTTACCATGCAGGTACCTGGTACTTACACTCTAAGCACCCGAGACTGTTTATTTACCAGTATGCACTTTGCCTGGTACCAGGTACCTGCATGGTAAGGAAGGGTGAACAGTGTGCAATTTATAATACAGCCCGGTCCCTGATAAGTACAGTGTAGGTCTCTGGTAATTACAGGGAAAGTCCCTGGTAGGTACAGCAGAAGTCTCGGGTGCTTAGAGTGTAAGTACCAGGTACCTGCATGGTAAGGAAGGGTGAACAGTGTGCAATTTATAATACAGCCCGCTCCCTGATAAGTACAGTGTAGGTCTCTGGTAATTACAGGGAAAGTCCCTGGTAGGTACAGCAGAAGTCTCGGGTGCTTAGAGTGTAAGTACCAGGTACCTGCATGGTAAGGAAGGGTGAACAGTGTGCACTTTACAATACAGCCCGGTCCCTGATAAGTACAGTGTAGGTCTCTGGTAATTACAGGGAAAGTCCCTGGTAGGTACAGCAGAAGTCTCGGGTGCTTAGAGTGTAAGTACTAGGTACCTGCATGGTAAGGAAGGGTGAACAGTGTGCACTTTACAATACAACCCGGTCCCTGGTACTTACAGGGGAAGTCTTGGGCACTTAGCATGTAAGTACCAGGTGTCTGCGTGGTAAAGAATAAAGATATTTTATAACTCTGAAGTTGTCATTGTGTGATTAAACAGGTTACATATTGCAGTATGATTTTCGTGTATTTTAAAACTGTAAATCATATCTGATTTTATAGTTATAAGTTTTAATAAGTAGGCCTACATGGTAAGACAAAAGGAGTTGGACTGTAAGACGTTTTACTGTAAGACATAGCGAGTTACACTGTAAGTCATAAGTGAAACTAAACCATATAGGCTCCCCCAAAATGTCATGGTAGATGTCAGAGAGTCACCCGGGAAGTCCCAGTAAGTGCAAGGTAAGACGCATGAAGTTCCATTATAAGACACTGGGAGTGACAGCATAAGACAGTAGCAGTTCCACTGTAAGACCCCGGCAGGTCTTAGAGGAGTTACGCCGTAAGACACGGGAAGTTACGCCGTAAGACACGGGGAGTTACGTCGTAAAACACGGGCTGTATTATAAAGTGCTACCGAAAAAAAAAAAAATTCTTAGAGAAACTGAAAGACCTTCTCTCAATACTTCTCAGGTTTCATCAGTACTTCAGAATGACTGCTGGCCAAATGGATCAGTAAGAATATGACAGAAAGTCAACAGTACCACTTGTTTCAGTCTTTGTAGATGTAATGCATTGGAGCTGGGGGTCTCAGAGGCAGGCCATGTTGTGGAGGTTGAAACTGTGGGTCATAATGTGGGAATGGTCTACACGGGTCAGGACTGTGGCAAGAATAATCCAGTGGCATAGATCTGTACATCTGTTGTGGAGGAAGCTCACTGTTGTACATCTGGTTTTGACTCAGCTCCACATACCCTAACATTTGGAGCATGCACGTCTTAGCTCTTAGTTGGTTTCTGGGATCAAGCTTCTTCATTTGTGGAGCCAGACTAGAGTGGAACATTTCAACATCATCTTTAGGTTTGGATAGGTCTGGTGTTGAGATGATCTGAAGCAGCTTTTCATTTACTTCAGAGTTGGGGCTTGAGAACTTTCGTGATGGTGCAGTTTGTTTTCTTCCTCCTTTTTGTGTGTGTTGTGGGGCTGTTGTGCTGTCTTCTGCAGAGCAGGGTTCTCTGCAGGGTTCCTCTACATCCTCTTCATCTGACTCCAAGTTGCCAGAAGTGCTAGAATCAGAAGAAAAGTAACAGGTTACACATATCATAAAACACTGTGAGAGTACACTACAACAACATGACTAATTTCTTACCATTTTTACAGACAACTTTTTTGAAAACACAATTCAAAATACCTTTAAAGGGAAAATCCATCCTGAAACAGAATTCATTGTACTATTCCAATTATCTTGGACAGTTCAGTCACATTTATAGGATTTGTCTCTTGATGGCTGTGATTTAGTCACAGTCACAAACAAGCCTTAAAGTGGAGCTAAGCCCCTTCGTCTGAGCAAAAGTCTGCCAACTTTTATTGAACGATATGTGTTTTTATTGAGTGTGAGGCGGAGCTGGAGGGTGGATGCTTGATGACGACAGCTGCCTCCAAAACGTCATCTGCCTCTAGATAAAATTCAAATGTGGGCACTCCACATGCATATTTGTAACACAAAATGCATATTTTTTTTTTATCTATTTTCACTAAAATGTCGAGATTTGGACCTGAATCAATTGGCAAAACAAAGATTCACTGCTATTGAAAACAGTGTCTTAGTGAAACTGATCAATGGTTTAGTGTGTGGGCTTTTTTCTTACATATACTGAACAAAAATATAAACACAACCCTTTTGTTTTTGCTCCCATTTTTCATTGGTTTAAGTAAAAGATCTAAGACTTTTTCTATGTACACAAAAGGTTGTGCTCCAAAATTTAATGGCTTCCTCATTGGTAAAGGAGATGTACTCACTAACATGGATTTAAAGACATTTGTGAACATAATTTGATAGAGGTAAACCTTTTGTGTGCATAGGAAAAGTCTTAGAGCTTTTACTTCAACTCATGAAAAATGGGAGCAAAAACAAAAGGGTTGTGTTTATAATAGATGGTATACAGGACAATAAAAATATAAAAATGTTTCTTACCCTCTTGAATAAAAAGGAGGGTCAATGAAAGCCATTATCTTAGAAAACTTCCAGTCTTTTGGGCTGGTGGATCCTGACCTACTGGGCTCATGCTGTTTCTCCCTCCACCTCTTGTAGGTGTCCTGCAGGGACTTCCACTGCTTCCTACATTCCTCTCCTGTATGAAGAAAAAAAATGAATAAGTGCAATAGGCCTATACTGTATGAAAGAAGACAGAATTAACTTGTTTGGGCCTATACTGTAGACAATTATTGTGTAATAGTAATAAATAGCCTACAGCAATGACTTATTTTCTTCTTTATTTCAGATATTTGGCCTCAGGGGATTCCATTACGGGAATTGCTTATTCCTACCACCTGGGAGTAACCACAATTAGAGAGGCATTTTGGACACCTGCACTGCCATCAACAATCGTATGCTTCAGAATTGCATCCCAAAGCCTACATAGGCAGACTGGAAAGGGATTGCTAAAAAATTCTACAAAAGATGGAACTTCCCCCTGTGCTTTGGAGCTTTAGATGGAAAGCACATCCAAATTCAGGCACCCCCCAATACTGGCAGTTTGTACTACAACTACAAGGGGACCTTCTCTGTAAGGCAAGGCAAGGCAAGGCAAGGCAATTTTATTTATATAGCACCATTCATACACAAGGCAATTCAATGTGCTTTACAAGGGAAATACGTTAAGATAAAACATTAAAGGAACAATAGATCATTAAAAACAAAAGCTAAAAGCAAGAAAAACAGTGCAGAAAATGCATTTAAAAAGCAAACATAAAGCAAAAGCAACAGCAGACAAATATAAAAACAATAGCTACAGATTATCCTAACAGTAAGTTACATATCTAGTTCACTGGTAAGCTGCAGTAAATAGTAATGTTTTAAGCCCTGATTTAAATGAGTTGACAGTTTCAGCCGACCTCAGATATTCTGGAAGTTTGTTCCACAGGCGGGGAGCATAGAAACTAAAGGCTGCTTCACCTTGTTTGGTTTTGATCCTGGGAACAGAGGCGGTTCTAGGCCAGTTTCAATGGGGGGGCCAAGCTAGGGCCAGTCCTTTTGATACAGGGGCACATACAAGTACGGTCAAATATCTAAGTCTCAACAATAAGATATATGTGTGTAAGGGGGTCCGGGGGCATGCTCCCCCGGGAGAAAATTTTGTATTTGATTTAAAGGCATCAATCTGGTGAATTCTGAGAGCAAAGTTATGATGGCAGAATATGCCTAGATTTCAACATCTTTGTGCTTTTTATGTGTGAAAAATGTTCCACTTTTACTGATAAAAACACTAGTTGTATGTTATGGTGAAGGGTTACACTCAAAATATGGCTAAGTATTAGTGGTTAAACATTTCAGTAATCAAAAGAAAAATGACTGACGTACTGATCTGCCTCTGGAGGGCTATTTTAATATTTAAAATCATGTGCAGACAAAATATTATTTTAAAATTCTCACACTCACAAGTACAGTTCCAGATACGCAAAACAATACAAAATACGCAAAACGAAAGGAAAACAAAAGGTGAGATTCAAATAAATTACACACAAACAGGCACAAATTACTGCTTTCCTCCCTCCCTCTCGATTTGCAAGTACAGCACCCTAAATCAGAGCATTTCAAAAGCCCTCTGGTAGTTGAATGTCTCTGGGACAGGCCCATTTATAGCAACCCACTGGATCCGTGGTGTGCGCGATCCGGCCGAGGCGCGGGTGCTGGAGCTAATAGCAGCCATTCAAGAAGCTGCTCCACCAGCCGCGGCCTAGAAGCGGCGCGGCGCTCCGCTCCGCTAAAATTACGCGGCGGGTCTATTTCTGACGGCGCGTCAAACAGGAAGTCAGGGGCAGAAAAGACAAGAGTATCCAGTCGATTTTCAAAATAAAAGACCCATGAAAACTCCGGATCGTATTTCACATCACTACATAAACATGATGTGACAGGCATGAGTCAAATGAAAAGGAAAAAGTTTTCAGAGCTTACCTCAATGGTGCTGTATGTTGCCGTGCAGGCTCAGAGTTGTCTTAAATACAGCCACACAATTCTCTACTGATGTGTTCTGGGTGTTTTCAAGAATGCTCATGAAGTGGTGTCTGTGGTGAGGCCGGGGAGGGGGAGGGAGGGGGCAGCCGAAGAATTCCCGGTAGGAGCTCCAGCCGGTGCGCTACAGAGTGATGTTCATTTACCGGAGGCATTTTATATCTGGCCAGTTTTTGGAGACTGTGGCAGGGCAAATTAGTCAATGTATGGGAAACACTAAACACTAGAAAACTCAGGCCCTTTTCCTTCTTGTGTGGTGTATTCTGCATGATTCACTGGGTGCACCTCTTTAAGTGGTCTGACCGGCAACCTGTTGAGACGATTTAGTTCCGCGTTCCCCCTCCGACTCCTCGGCGGGGGGGGGGGCCACAGGGGGGGCCGGACTCGGAGTTACGGGGGCACTGGCCCCTGCTGGCCCCCGCCTAAAACCACCATTGCCTGGGAACACTGAGTAAACCTGTTCCAGATGATGTGAGGGGTCTGGATACTTCATAACGTACAAATATATCAGAGATGTATTTAGGCCCGAGACCATTTAGTGCTTTATAGACAAGTAACAAGATTTTAAAGTCTATCCTTTGATACACAGGAAGCCAGTGCAGTGATTTAAGCACTGGTGTAATGTGCTCCACTCTCTTGGTGTTGGTGAGGACTCTGGCAGCAGCGTTCTGGACGAGCTGCAGTTGTCTGTAATCCTCATGGCCCTGGTAGATGTATTCAGCGTTCTGGACGAGCTGCAGTTGTCTGTAATCCTCATGGCCCTGGTAGATGCAGAGTACCGCTTTCAGGTGGTCCATATTGGAGAATTTGGCAAGAACAGCGACAGTGGTGTCTTTGGCAAGTCATCTTTAGGAAGAAGACTGGCAGCAAAGACCCTTGAAGTGCCAAACAATGAGGTGGTTCCTGGAGCAGAGGATGCAGGTGCCCTCCCCTACACTATAGTAGCCGATGCTGCCTTTCTTCTGAAAACCTACTTGATGAGGCCGTACCCTGGTCGGGGACTGCCAAGGCACCAGCAGATTTTTAATTATCGCTTGTCTAGGGCCAGGAATGTAGTGGAAAATACATTTGGCATCCTAACCTCAAGGTGGCGAATTCTTCTCCATGCCTTAAACCTAGACCCAGAACGAGTGAATGCACTGGTACTCACTACGTGCATCTTGCACAACTTTCTCCTCAATCCCAGAGAGAATCAACAGTGGCTTGATGACCTGGAGGCCACTCCTGCACGTCTGGGGGACATGGAGAACATGCGGGGAAATCGTGGCTCTAATGACGTATATGCAGTCAGGGACAAACTGGCTGCATACTTCCTCTCTCCAGAAGGACAAGTCCCATGGCCAGACCAAATGGTTTGAAAGAGACCATCCATAGCCACTCATGCTCTCCATGCATTTTAATTGCAATTATTACTAATGTATTATTATTTAATATTATTGTTATATTTGTGTTGTATTGTAATTTGTGTTAATATGCTTTGGCAACATTGTGTTAAATGCAGTCATGCCAATAAAGTACCTTGAATTGTTATGTTATTAACATTGCCATTATGACCGATATTAACTGATACTGATATTGATATAATCTGTAAATAAACAAGCTTCTTTGATAGTCTAATTTTGTACATACTGAAAAAACACTGAATTTGAAAAAGTTATGTCTTTATTTATTTCCAAAACATTTGTAAAAGCCCTTAAATAATAGATTTACTGCATTCTTTCCTCTCAACAAATTACAGCAACCATAACAAACACAAGTTATTAACTGTTCATTTTAGGCTGCTTTTACAACTTGTAGCAAATGTATAACTTAATGAAAGTCCAGTTTAAGTCACATCTGTGAAAACGTTTCAATATGAAAGGTTTGTTGACTGGTCATGTTTGTAAGCATTGGAGAAAAATATACTTTTATTCTGTTATATGATGGGCTGAGAGCGTTTTACAAAGCTTAATTTCCATCCACAGATCAGCTTTTAAAAGGGGTCTGCCCATTGGTCCGACAGCCCATTATTCCGACATCCCATTGTTCTGACCATATTAAACCCATTGTTCCGAAGTCCCATTGTTCCGAAATCATTATAATGCCCTGTGGTTAAGGTCTGGTTAGGTTTAGGCACAAAAACCACTTGGTTAGGGTTAGGAAAAGATCATGGTGTGGGTTAAAATGAAAAAGAAAGTGGCAAACACATAAGCCGTGAGCCTGCTTCGCCTCAAGCCTTTCCCAGCTGACCCAGAGCCGGTCGCGGCGCACCATCAAGGCAGAAATACGCCCGCTGGGAGCCGTTCAGCACTGCGGAGAGCTCCCCACACAACCCGGACCCCAGAGTTAATAACAGGAGGTTATGGTGTTTCATTCTCTTCTCTCTATGACACTTGTATCTCAACCAGTAGCGTACTTTTGTTGCATTTGATGATCCTCTATGGTACACAAATACAGTATAGCCTAGTATAATCACATATCGGAACAATGGGACGTCAGACTAATGGGATGTCGGACCAGTGGGCTGTCGGACCAAAACACAGACGTGGTATTTTCTCTCCTTCCTGACAAAATCAGCCCCACCAAGCACCATTATACCACAGCCTACATTACAAAGTGATACAGTGGCGGTGTCAGTCAGCTGACTGCAGCTGCAACTACAGCTGACTGACAGCAGAAAGTCAGTCAGCTGGTATGGATATTATGGCGATATAGTTGACGTTATAGCTACGAGTGGAAACCGGCAACGTTATGATAGCCTACTCCTTACTAGCTACTCAACTCGTTACTAGCTACTCAACCAGTAACATTATCGGCTGGGTAGCTAGTAGGTTAACGAGTTGAGAAGTTAGTAGGCTACCTAACGTAGGCTAATGGCAGGGTAACTAACGTTGGCTGACTTGACATTTATTTTACCTGTTAAACCCAGGACCTCAGATATTTTTCGCCACACCTTGTCTCTCTTGTCCCTATTTTTATAAATTTCCAGTTTGCAGTCATATATAACCGGTCTCTTCTGCACTTCATTAATGAGTTTCTCCTCGTCCATGTTTTGACGGTCCTCAAATCAGCTGACTACCGTTAGTTAACATTAGTTCTTCTTCTTTTGGTAACTTCCTCGTGTAAACTGCAGTTGGCATCCTGCCTTCTCTGGATTAAATATCCTATGCTGTTTTGTAATTAAATTGCTGTAATTCTCCCCTCCACCATATGATATGGACATATCTTGTCAAATAAGTCCTCTGTGAAATAGCATACAATTAAAAATCCTTACCTTTTTATTCATTTTATCTCTCTCCAAACAGGTGCTGCAGCTGCAGAAAGAACAGCTCTGGTCGCTGGGTCCTCATTTGATGCTCCAAAATCAAGACGAGGTCGGAGTTGAGGCGTCAAGCCAATTAGACACGCGTCAAAATGTTTTTAGTGTGTGTTTGGCCATTTAAAACAATGAGTGTACTTCAAAACGCGTGCGTCAGACGATTTCAGTGTGTTTGGGCCTTAATCACTGAACACTGCTGTCAACACAATCAGCAAGTGTACTGACCGCGAGTTCCAGCATTGTCTTTTCCTTCTCTTCCCATGAAGAATGTCAGCGTGTCACAGCCCCTTGGAGGGCAAACGAAGCGTCCACAACTCCGATCACTATGATCACAAGGCTGCCAGCAACAAACTGCTGAACGGAATAATCCAACACTGACCCAACAAGAAGTGGACTTTGTTGGTATATGTACTCGACCAGTGCATGCGCGAGATTGAGATATCCAGTGCTTACGCACCGCCTCTGGCGGTCAGTAGGGATGAAATAGAACTAAGTTAACTTTTGAATAAAATAAATAAAATCTGTTTTATTAAAGGTTGTGTTGTTTTGCATACCTTACTTCTTGGCTGGCATGCTTTGGCTTTTTTTTTTTTTTTTTTTAAAGATTTTTAAAATAATCTATTTCGCAATGAACTAACAACTGTTTTCTCTCATAACAATCATGGTTTAAAATATGTTTCATCAAATAAAAGCCTACCAAATCATGCAGCAAATGATTGCAGACCTCAGCTCTCCTCTCAGGTGTGTGTTTCACTGCAGGCAGAAACATAGACATATATATATAGACGCCGCATTGACTGTGGAGGGGCGTGCCTAAAGCGCTGCCATCTTGGTACAGGGCCAGCAGAGGCGGTAGTGCATGTACATCTACGGAGGTAAGAGGTACTCCACAATCTCAAAGTAGAGTTATTCACTGAATTTTCGACCGATTTCCAAACGGTTTGATTTGTTAAAAACATCACACATGTAGCTATGACACAGGATGCCTGAATATTTTAAAAATGCCGGTTTTGCAACCCAAATACAAATTCTACTTAATGTTTTCAGCAGACAATCCCATGTATTACACAGCTGCTTACTAGTGAAATAACTAATTTGAGACATAATTTTGGTTAAAATGCAATGTTATTTCATCTATAAACTGCCTCTGGTCTGAAAAAAAAAAACAGACCTTAGACTGCAGTGATTGACCAGTTAGAAGAATAATGATAGATATTGGATGTTTTTAATATGTACACTCAAATAACAGCATGTGATGGATCCTGTAAGATCCTGCAGACTGATGGTCTGCTGTTCACAAACGGTAGAGACAGCTGATTTTATACCTACAATAATAATGATAATAATGAGAGTGATAATGAAAATAATAATAAACATAATAATAATAATAAAATGATAATGATAAAAGCAATATTAATTATAATGATAGTGATGATAATAATAATAATAATAATAATAATAATAATAACGATAATAAATTGATAATGATAATAGCAATATAGTTATAATAGTGATAATAATAATAATAATAATAATAATAATAATAAAGTGATAATGATAAAAGCAATATAATTATAATGATAGTGATGATAATAATAATTATAGCTGCTGCGCAGCGATGGGTCGGGCCCGGGCATTTTTAGGCAATTCTGGGCAACAAGCACAAGAATTGGAAGACATTTAGGAAGTTAGCAACACAATCTGCCTTTTGCATCAGCTGAGGCTTGAACTCACAACCTCTGAGACTAAGAATCAATTTCTATCTCACTGAGCTAATTAGTCAGTGACAATTCATGTGTAGCTTCACAAATTGACTAAGCCAGACGTGCAGGTTTAGTAGCCGTCCATGCATGGAAAAGCAGATTTCAAACCACTGTCAAAAAAAATTCAGTTATCAAAACAAAAATCTAAAAATACACATATTGCATCTAGACAGCATGGAGATGTTGGTAATTTATTTTAACAATGATTGATTTGCTTCATAAGTGAAAAACTGATGTTTAACTAGTTGAGCTATGTGCAAAGTGAGAAGCCTCAGATGGTTTCACACTGAAGTATTGACACTGGATCTTTGTGCAAAGTTTGGTTTATTTTCAAGCATGAGAAGGCAGATTTTCTAGCAGAAAAAAGACTTGAAGATGCAGCACAGTGATCAGTCACCCTCAGGCAATTTTAAGCAATACGCTGGAGCACAAGAAGATGATTACATTATAACCCATAACCCACAACCTCTGGAACCTAAAACGGTCATCTATTACTCTGAGCTAATTGGCAAGTAGCAACTCAACAGCGGCTTCACAAATTGTGTAAGCCATTCACTGTTGCGCAGGAAAGCAGCCATCCGTGCATGGAAAGGCAGATTTGAAACCACTGTAAAAAATTCAGTTAGTAAGACAAAAACAATGATTGTAACAATGATTGATTTGCTCCATAAGTGAGAAACTGATGTTTAAAATTGCCATTTTTACATTGACTCCAATTGTTTACATTAGAGCAAAATTCAAAATGCTGTCAAAAATTCAGTTTTTGAGATAAAATTCTGAAATTTGTCACACATCATCTACCATGACTCTAGAATTCTGTCATTTTTTTCATGAACATTGAAGATTTATTTAGCAAGAATTTGCATGTATATGTTTACAGTACCGTTTACAGTCAAACACTTTGATGCACTGTAGGCTCAATTTTTGATAAATCAAAAATCTGAGAAACATAGTTTTTGTAGGACAGTCTGAAGATGCCCTGTAGCAAGTTTGGTGTCAATTGAGCAAAAATTGTGGGAGGTGATAGGTTTCAAGAAGTTTACAGTTTTTGAAGAAAAAAAACAGAGTGATGAACTTCATAATTTTTAATAGTTTTAGAAGTTTCTTCAGTATTGGGGCTACAGTTTGATGGAAGTTGTAAAGTTGTAGCACGTATGGTTGATTTGTTATGAATTTTCAAAGTTTTGAACTTTAGACGCTTGCTGTAGCGCCACCATCAGAACTATTGGCTTGAGTTTACAGCTGAGGATATCTGGCATAGCATTAGCAGCCGGCTCTTCCTCAGCTGTATCCCGGCAGCAGCGTTAGCAGTGTCCCAGTGCATAGCATTAGCAGCCGGCTCTTCCTCAGCTGTATCCCGGCAACAGCGTTAGCAGCAGAGAAGCCGGACTTGCTCGAATGGTCCACTGGAAAACCAAAGATCAAGGATGGGGCGATGCGGCCCTGCCACGGCAGCCGCCCGTGGACAAACAAATCAGTCTCCAGCGTGCCGCTGTCCAGCAACCTCGAATCTGTAGGGGAGGGGGGGGCGGGCACGATTTTGAATTTGAGTGCAGTAACCATTTTGGCCACATTCTTACATACAGCGCCTTTAAATGCAATATTATACCGAATGTGATGATCCCTGTGTCATCTAGGGGTGTGTCTGCTGTGAGAGTTTGTCAGGCCTGTTTCTCCCAGGCTGACGTGATTGCAACTCAGTGCATCTGGGCCTGGTGCACTGAAAGTGATAAAAGCTGTGCTCACTCATCCACTCCCTCTCTGCTTCTCCCTACAGGCAACCACTCTGGTCTGGTTTATTGATGTTTTAGTTTCTTTGCTTTCATGCACTCTCCAACACCTACACATACACACTCTCACACACCCATCATTTAATACTCACACATAATACTGAGATATAATACAGACATAATACAGAGCTGTTTTGGCTTTTGTTTGCTCTGGTTTTGGGATGCTCTGGCTTTTGTTTGCTCTGGTTTTGGGAGATGCATCATGTGTTTTGTTTTGCAGGAAGCATTAGTGTCCGTCCTGGTGTCGGAGTGTCGACTGCCATTCAGTAAATGAGTGTTGCTGTCTTGAGGTTTCCCTGGTAGGTTTAGTGGCGTTTCCCCTTTGGGTTTCATCTGTTTGTTTGTTTTTTCATAGTGTTGTGGTGTCGTGGTTGGTGTCAGCTGTCAGCTGTCTGACAGCTGTCTCGGGGTTACATCCGCGTGACTTTGGGGGGTTGCCTGCATGCAGGTCGCTTTACAGGTTCGTTGGGCTTCAGTGCGTAAGTACCCACCACAATCCGCATGAAGACTAGGGGTGAGTATAGATAGAATATATAGAAAATATAGATAGAAGTTTTTGATTAGGCAGTTAGGGGGAAAATTCTCTGGTGGGTGTTGAAGTTTGCCCCACTGTGTGTCTGTCAGTTAACTCATTACTTTCTGATTGGTAGGTTATGAATTATGGCTTCCTTAGCTGGCTTTTTTGATGTGCCTACGGAAATATTTTTGCAGGGCTATAAGAAGGAGCAATTACTGAAAATAGCTGAACATTATGGAGTGGTGGTTGCAGGGTCAAAAAGGAAGGATGACATTAAAGAGACAGTGTTGTCATATCTGTTTGATCAGGGCATATTGCAGAAGAGTGAGCTTGGTGCAGCTGAGGCGGAGTCAGTAGCTGCACAGGGGTCTGTGCTGGCAGGTGTGCAGGCAGGCTTGTCTTTTGAGCAACAGAAAGTGTTATTGGCCATGCAACTTCAGCAGGAGCAGTTGAGGTTGGAGAATAGGGAGAAGGAGAGGAAGTTTGAGTTAGAGAAGCAGCTTGAGCAGCTTGAGTTGGAGAGGTTGCGGCAAGGCACTGAGAGAATGAAGATAGAGTTGGAGCAAATCAGGTTGCAGCTTATCAGGGAGGGCAAGCTTTCTTCAGGGGTGTCTGGATTAGAGGCATCTGGACCCTTGGCTTCTGCGACAAATGGTACTGATGTTATGGCTAACATGCATTTGGTGCCGAAGTTTAATGAGCAAGACCCTGTTTTTTTTTTTACTCTCTTTGAACGTGTTGCGGGTACAAAGAATTGGCCGGATTCAGACAGGGTGCTTATGCTTCAGTGTGTCCTTACTGGGAGAGCTCAGGAAGTTTATTCAGCCATTTGTGCACAGGATGATTTGGATTATGAAGCAGTGAAGTCAGCTGTGTTAAAGGCATATGAACTGGTCCCAGAAGCCTATCGCCAGAAGTTTCAAAATTGGGTTAAAGGCGATAAACAAAGTCATGCCACATGTGCCAGCTCACTGGTAAACCGAGCCAGGTTGTTAAGCCTGTGCTCCTCAGTCCTATCCCAGCGGTTAGCCAACACTTTGAGCATTTGATTATAGACTGTGTCGGGCCACTGCCTCCATCTAGGTCAGGATGTGTGTACATGCTAACTGTTATGTGCCAAACTACAAGATATCCTGCAGCATTTCCCCTGTGATCTATTTCGGTGAAGTCCGTAGTCCAGGCTCTGACCAAGTTCATCTCCACTTTTGGTAATCCACTTGTTATTCAAAGTGACCAGGGTGCTAACTTCACTCCCCATATGTTCAAGCAGATCCTGCAGCAGCTGGGGGTGAAGCATAATCTGGCATCAGCATACCACGCACAGAGCCAGGGGGCACTGGAACGATTCCATCAGACGCTGAAGTCCATGTTGCCAGTGTATGGTATGGAGATGGGGAGGGACTGGGAGGAGGGACTGCCATGGCTCATATTAGCGGCCAGGGAAGTCGTGCAGGAGAGCACGGGTTTCAGTCCCAATGATTTAGTATTTGGACATACTGTTCGTGGTCCATTAGCCATACTGCACGATGGGTTGGTGAATAGTGAGCCACCTAAAAACTTGGTCAATTATGTCAGTGGGTTTCGTCGCCGCCTGTATATGGCTGTGGAGGTGGCGAGGGAAAATTTGGAGGGTGCTCAGGCTAATATGAAGGAGTTATATGACTGTCGTGCAGACCACCGTGAGTTTAACCCAGGGGATCAGGTTTTAGCTCTCATGCCACTTCAGGTCTCACCATTTCAGGCGAAGTTTGCTGGCCCCTATACTGTAGAGAGGCGAGTGTCAGACCAAAATTACTTGATTGCTACTCCCAATCGGTTAAAGTCATCCCAACTATGTCATGCCAACTTGCTTAAACCCTTCTGTGCTTGTGACCCCTTAGCTCAGGGAGCAAATGTTAGTCCCACATTGATGGTTTCTGTGCTTCCAGATCCTGATGTCCTGGAGGCAGGGTTGGAAGGTGAAAGAGACGCTAAAGCACCAGATGACTCCGTGATGTGTGGTAGGCTAAAGAATTCTGAGTCATTGGGTCATTTGGATAGATTGTTATGTCATTTAACTGTTTCACAAAGAGCTGAGTTGATAAGGAGGTTCTTGGTGTCTGATGAACCATCACGGACAAACGTCACTGAAAATGACATGAGTCACTTGATTGCATCAGGTGACCCTGAGGGGTTGGGTGTGTATATATGGAGGTGTATTCACATTCACTTAATGTCTGATGAAGGGCAGGGGCCCGAAACGTTACAACAATGCATGAATAAATTGTGCAAGGAGCAGCGCTGGTGTGCGGACTTTATCTTTTTATTTCATACTTTAATAGTGCAAACATGTCATTCCTCTATAGACGTAATGCGCTGTAGGAGCGAGCAGCACTGTACCAAGATGGCCGCCATGTAGGCACGTCACTCCAATCGGCAGCAGCAGTCAAAGCAGCATCTATGTATATATGTCTATGGGCAGAAAGGCCCAGGTGAGTTCCCCTTCCCTCTTTAGACACAGCCCACTTGCCTGGGTCCTAGTGCTGGGCCCGTTACCCTTCCCTGCTATATAAATGTATTATAATTCACTATGAATGTCCCTATACTGCATTATAGATGGGGTCTTCACACTACACGATATCAGCCCAACTGCTCCCAGGTGCCCCATCCCAGCCATCATTTTGACCAATAGGAACACAGAATGATCTGCTGCCGTAGACAACTGTATGTCAACAACAGCCCAGCCTTTTTGATATTTCCTCTTGGGATGTTACCACAACAGAGTAAAAAGAGAAAAATGATAGGGTGAAACAGCAGAGGCACTTTATCAACCCGGTGAGTACTGCAGTTAGCATCAAGTTAGCAAACAATATTATTTCTTCATAATGGAGATGCACATAAAGTAAAATTAAAAGATAGAAGCGGGGCAACTGCAGAGGGTACCAGTTTCATTTGAAACAGACTAGATTGTAAACGGGCCATTATTTATTATTCCCTCTGTATTCATTTCAATCTCAACACTTCCTGTATCTGTTTCAAATTAAAAGAATCCCTTCATTTTCTAAATAGGCTTTTATTGTGAAACATTTGCAGGAACTTGTGGAGGATTCAATGACTTGCATGTTTGTGTATAGTACTTCAAATGTGGCTCCTGCCGGGGTGTCGGTAGAGTAGTGGATAGTGCCAGCGCCCCACGTACAGAATCGAACCTGCTTCACTGCAGGGGTCGCAGGTTCGATTCCGGCTTGCAACCCTTTGCTGCATGTCATCCCCCCACTCTCTCTCTCTCTCTCTCTCTCTCCCCATTTCACACTGTCCTGTCAATTAAAGGCAAAAAGCCCAAAAAATAATCCTAAAAAAAAAAAAATGTAGCTCCTGCCATCTGCTGGTGCTTTTTACATTACTACAACAACATTTCAGCTGGCACATGAACAGACACAGTGACTGAAATAATAGTAAAAGTAATTAAAATAGGACAAGAATAACCCGATGACATCACACACACCATGAAAGACAACCGGGGATGATTGATGTGGACCATCGTGTAGTGTGTCATGTCTGTCGGCCAAGTCACGGCACTATCTTATGACTCCACAATTGTGTAATGTGACATAGTGACTATCAGAATGGACAGAAATGTTGTGTAGTGCGAACCAGGCATTAAACCCCAGATTTGTTTGCACCTGTGTTCTTATCATGATGAATCCCATTGTCCTGTAAGCTGAAGGTTGTGCTAGTTCATCCTAATTAGCATAGGTAAACACCCCGCAAATATTACCATAAAAGGGCATGAGACTGCAGGGCCATGTGCACTCAGAAACTGAAGAAGACATTGAGAGAATCAAGTAAAGAATGCCTACTGAAATTCTAAAGAGGGTGGAGGACCAGACTCCAAATATTCAAACAGACAAACAAAAAATAAAGTATGTTTTGGAAGTGGATGTACTTCTGTAGAAAGCGAACGCCAAACAACTTGTCATATTATGTTGCGTCAGGAGTCGGTATAGAATCACATAAAAAGAAAAGGATGATAAAAATATGTGGTAATCAACCACCCTACCTGCAAACCGCAAACTGTATGCATTAATCAATCAATCAATCAATTTCAGTCAATTTTATTTATAAAGCCTAATATCACATATCACAATTTGCCTCAGAGGGCTTTACAGCATAAGACATTCCTCTGTCCTTTGGACCCTCACGGGGGATAAGGAAAAGCTTCCAAAAAAAAAAAAAAAGAAAAACTTCAACGAGGAAAAATAACGGTAGAAACCTCAGGAAGAGCAACTGAGGAGGGATCCCTCTTCCAGGACAGACAGACGAGCAATAGATGTCGTACAGAACAGATCAACATAATAAAGTAACAGTAATCTGTATGTCACAATGAGACAGAAAGAGAGACAGAGACAGAGAGAGATGCAGGACAGACAATAATGTTAATAGCTTACAACAACATTAATGAAAGTAATAATATTATAATTATGATTCTGGCTATTGTGGTACAATATGTTGAAAGTAATTATTAACATCTGATAGTATATGTATGTGACAATAATCATATGTGTATAATAACAGTAGAAGTATGACTAATGATAACAGCAGCAGCAGCAGCAGGAGGCATCTGGCAGGACCACGGCAGCAGCACAACCACACACGTCACACTATCCAGGCACTGCTGTGATAGAAGTTAACCTGCGAGACAGTGGAGCACAAAGGCTCCAGAGAAGAAGCCAAGTTAGTGACATGCAGTATGGCCGAGTTAACAAGATGCAGTAACATCTTGCAGATCAACATAATACATTTACAGTAATCCATTATGACAAAACAATACATAAATAGAGACAGAGACAGAGAGAGAAATTAAGACAGCAGATGTGAGGACTGAAGACAAAGATGAGTGCCAACACTCCGCAATGTGTGTATGTTCAGAGAGAGAGAGAGGGGGAGAGAAGGTGAAGATGGACACAATTTTTAACAGAAAAAACAAAGGAGATGATTATTGACTTTAGGAAGACTGCCCCGACCCACTATCTTCCGTTAATCATCGATGGCTCTGTTGTTGAGAGAGTCCAGAGCACAAACTACCTGACCTCCAGAGACAACACCACAGCTGTGGTCAGAAAGGCACAGCAATGACTCCATCTCCTTTGGAGACTAAAGAGGATGGGCCTCTCCAAATCAGCCATGACTATGTTCTACTGTGGCACCATTGAGAGCGTCCTCACTTACTGTATTGCTTCATGAACAGCAGGAACAGCAGGGCAGAAGAGAGACAGAGACTGAGCAGGGTCATCAAAACGGCAGAATGGATCATTGGTGTCCCGCTGTCATCGAGATCTACAGTGAGAGATGCACATGCAGAGAGCGCTGCATCATCACTTCAACCAGCACTTAACATTTCACTAACACGGAAATATCAGTACTTCAACTTAACAGTTCAGAATCTGGGCTAAATCTCTCTTATTTATAGCACACATAACGTAACGTGGCCCAGTTCGTTACAGTATGAAGCATCCATGGTGGTATGAAGAGGGTCCAAGGGAAAAAGAAAGCCCAACCAACAATTTTAAGTTGGAGGCTGGGCAAAAGAATGAAAATGTCTTCCCAACAGGAGGTACGCTACTGCTAGGGCTCCAGTGCCACCACTCACGAGTCAAATAATGTTAACTGAATGAAAGTTAGTCCTACTTTCTGCTGTGTTGTGTGTGTCTTAGCTATAATGCAAGCTAGCCAGTTAGCCGAAGCTGTCGCCGGCGACAGGAAATGACATGCATTTTTCAAATTACTGTAACTCCTCGATCATTCACGCTATTGAACGGATTCTGAAAGCTGAGAAGTGGAGAAGCGGTACATTATGGTAGTGGCAGGAGTGCCCTTTGGGGCAGAGGGCGGAAGTCAGCCAAGTAGGAGAGCGTCAGCGGATCAAAGCGAGTACAGCTTGTGAGTGTCGTAGCAGTGTTTTAGCAGTGTTTTATCTGTGTTTTCTTTCATCTTGGTGTTGTAAATAATTGTATTAGTGTTGTTTCTGACAGTTTTGGAGTAGTTCTGGAGCAGTTTTGCCGTGTTTTCTCCATGTTTTTTGCCGTTTTTTCTCTATAGTTCGTTGTTGTTTGCTATCTTTCGTAAATGTTCAACCTCTTCAAGCTTAATTTCTCTTCTCTCCTAGTCAAAGAGGACTTCACCAGATGGTCTTCCCTACCGCTTTCCCTCACAGGTCGTACTAACTCCATAAAGACCAATGTGCTTCCTACATTTCTCTACTTATTCCAAAATATCCCAATTTTTATTCCTAAATCCTTTCTAGGCTAGTTGATTAGCATATCTTAGCATTTATTGGAAATAACCATCCTGCTAGAATCAGTAAGGCTCTTCTTCAAAAACGTAAAACTTCTGATGGCTTAGTGCTCCCTAACTTTAAGATTTTTTACTGGTCAGCTAACATTCGGTCTTCTTCATTTGTTTCAGGGCCATTAGAGACTCTGTGATTGGGATCCTGCTTGAATTGGAATAGAGGAGGCATCTCGTAAAACTGCCAGTTTCTCTGCTATTTTATCCTCCTCCCCTCCTCTAGCTTCTGCTTGGACAAGTTGAAACCCTATCATGAATCATTCCCTTCAGTTTAAGAGACATTTTAGTCTACAATCAATCTCAATTCTCTCAACTTTAGTCAAAAATCCCCTATTCTCTCCCTTCTTAAAGGATGAATTATTGAGAGGCTGATAAAGAAAAGGACTCAAAACAATTGGGGACTTATAGATTGACAGGGTTTTTGGATGTTTTTCTCAAATCTCAAAAATCAATCTACCAAATTTGCATCTTCTTCTTTTTTTTTTTTTTTTTTTTTTTTTTTTTAGAAATTTTTAAGTTTGTCACTTTTTCAATGATAAATGGACTGCACTTGTATAGCACTCTTCTAGACTTATGACCACTCAAAGTGCTACATGTCACATTCACCCATTCACACACACATTCACACACTGGTGGCCAAGGCTACCATACAAGGTGCCATCTGCTACTCAGTAACCATTTAAACCATGGTAAATGATTCTTTTTAGATAGTTTAGGTTTCATTTTCTTCATAAACTGTCCCATAGTTTCCTGGATAACATCCATAAATACCTTGCAATTTTCATTGACATCCTCCCTGGCGAGATGATCATCCCAGTCGATGTTATTTAGGGCAAGTTTCAAATTTTCAGTCTCACTCTTTGGTAATCTCAATTGGCCAGGTTTATGTGGAGACGGGCCACTAAGTCTAATTTTTGACAGCATTTATACCTCCAACCGCGGCAGACGGTCGGATAGACGGTACGTTGAGACCAATGCATTCCAGATTGTTTTCAGAGGCCCATTTAATTTGCTTATACTTAAGGTGTTGTTTTACATAAAACATTACCCCTCCGCCTCTTCCCCCTGATCTGTCCAACCTAAAGATATTTTATCCTGGTACATGTAATCCAGCCATTGGAGAATTACTATGTAAACAAGTTTCAGAAATACATAGAAAGTCCAGGTCAGAGTCACTCAGCAGATGCTGAACTTGATCACATTTGGGTACAATACTATGCATGTTTATATGGCCTCCAAGCAGGCCCTTAGACTTGCATTGTGGATCCGAGATAATTTTGGAATGATTGAGAGTTTGGTAGAGCTTTACACGTCGTTGTTTTTTAAACACAGGATTCCTATGAGATACTCTATTATTAAGTTGGCCGTTAACAGCGTCTAACCTGGTGTTGTGCTCTTGATCTGATATACCCGTTGTTGTGACTTGGGGGTTGTGCAGCAGCACTCTAGAGGTCTCCGCCAGGCCTGGCTGGTTCCATCGCAGACACTGCTGATCAAGACGCTGCAGGCAACAGCGAGATAGTGTTCGGAGGTCCCACTTTGTTGCTGCCGGCATTCTGTACTGTAGATGACTCTCCGCTGGTGGTGTCGTTGTTGGCATCACCATGGTAACAGCCGCTAGCCCCGTGGTCGCTGTTAGCGTCACCGTGCTAGCAGTCGGTAGCCCCGGGCTGTTGTTGGTAGACAGGTGTTGGATTGCACAGATTTGAGGGCCCTCCTCTGCTGGCAGGACCGGTGTTGCTGTGCTAATGGCCCGTGGTAGTCCTCTCATAGCTGGGCAAGCCGCTGTTGACAGAGCCGTGCCAGCGGCTGGTGCCTCTGGGATGTTGTGTTTGTCCACACCCGTATAGCACTTCAAAATGTTTTAACTCATGTTTTTTTGTTTTTGTCTTTGGTCAGGTGCTGTGGGTCTGCCGTGGCAGTTCAGTTCCCAGTGGTGGTTTTCTTCACAATTTTCTTTGGCTGTGTTTGTGTATGTGTGAGTTTGAAAAAAGATGTCAGGTGCACACTCTAAGACTCAATGCAAAAATGTTTTCTTTTATTCAAGTACCAACGTTTCGACTAGACCGTCTTCATCGGGGTATTGAATGTACCCTGATAAAGACAGTCTAGTCGAAACATTGGTACTTGCTTATGCTCTTGCCACACTTGCACACTGATTTTGATGTGTTTTATTGTTCAATTTGTTGTGAAAAGTCACAATACATGACAAAAGGAAAAGACACACTTCCTCCTTTGCCTCTTTCTACTGGAGTTATCTATCCAGCTGTCATCACTCCCTCCCTGTCTTTCATTTAGCACTGCAGCTGCATGAAGGGGCAGAGCTGTCGTCCCTCTCTGTCCTCCACATTCTGTGTGCAGTCCACATACTCCTCCTATTCATCATCATCCACCTGAATATCTGATCTGTTGAATGTGAGCTATCTGAGTCATGAAATGATTCTATGCGCTCCTTTCCTCTGTCTTCTTGCTGCTGTGTCCCACCACCACATTTTCTTCACCGATGATAGGCCAAACAGCTCTCTAAAGGCTTCTGACGGATGTGAAAAATGCAGAAAATCAAACCTGTTTCAAAATTTTAATGATGGACTAAAGCTTCTGATTCGGTGTGCAAATTTGAACGTGAACGTGAAGTCGTATATATTTTTAGCTGTGCAACAATTTTGAACAAAAAATACAGATTCAGTGTACAAAGGCCTTTAGTCAGTCCCCTTTGCCTTGAGAGGGAGCTACTGGCCCCAACACAGCTCCCAGGGTCACAGGGACACGCAAACCCCTCCAGTGCATTAAGGTGACAATTCATGGAAAAGTCAGTCCACCCAAATCATGAAAAAACATTTTCTTCCCCAATTTCTCATCCTCATATCTCAAATAATAAACTTTATTTATATAGCACTTTTCAAAAAACAAGTTTACAAAGTGCTTCACAAAGATATAAACAAAATACACAATTCATCCCAGTATTACAAAACAATCAAAAATAAACATAGATAAGACAATGAATAATAAAAGAAACAGTAAAAGCATAGGTCAGATAAAACAAGTTTTAAAAGATGGCACTGAGGTAGCTTGTCTGATTCCCAAAGGAAGTGCATTCCACAACTGTGGAGCCCTTACAGCAAATGCCCTGCTACCTTCAGTCACAAGTCTGGATCTGGGGACCAAAAGTAACAGCTGTTCAGCAGACCTGAGAGTACGAGGAAGGTTGTAAGGGGTAAGGAGATCAGAAATGTAAGATGGGGCGAGGCCATTCAGTGACTTAAAAACAAACAATAAAATTTTAAAATCAATTCTGAACACCACCGGTAACCAGTGCAATGAGGCCAGAATAGGGGAGATGTGCTCATACCATCGGGTTTTTGTGAGAACTCTAGCTGCAGTGTTTTGAATAAGCTGAAGGCGGTTGATGGATTTCAGTTGCAGTCCAGTAAATAAAGAGTTGCAATAATCTAAGTGGAAATAAAGTTTATTATTATTATAATATAGGAACAATCAGTATAATTGCATCTCTGTATCTCTTGAGAGTACCCTTCCTCTACCCCTACTCAGCCTTAGATGCAAACTTATTTGTAATTTTCTTTGATTCAGTCTTGTATAAAGTGTTAATTCTGAAAATAATAATAATGACAATAATAATAATTAGAATTAAAGCTGCAAGCAGCTGTGACCGGGCCCTCGCTCTCCCGTGTCTACGTGGGGTGGCAGCAGCACACATCACTGAAGCGGTTATGTGAAAACTCAGAGTAAGTTAACCCTGATGTGGTGTGACGTTTCATCTTCCTACTCCAAAAAAACCCCTATGGGAAGGGTATGTTGAAAATTTCAAGGTGGCGCTATAGAGGCATTTTGTCCCCCCCATGGGCGACGCCCCTATCAGATGTATGAGCTCGCCATTTTTGACCTGTGTATCAATTTCATGTGAATATGATGTCGCTGAAGCCATCAAAAAGCCAAACATATTTGGTGGCGAGGACAACGTCATAGTAGCCACACCCCTTGACACAGAGAAAAGCTTTTAATAACTTTTGATCAGCATGGTCTCAGAGGCTGAGGCTGCCGAGCAACCAGGGGCTGCGGGGAGATCCAGAGCAGGCATGGATTGGTGGTGTAAATGTTTGGCTTACTGGCTACTTTATTAGGTACACTTGTGCAATCTAATACAAGTCAATACAACAGCTCTGCCACACATTCTACGTTTACAAAGCTTTTACTTTTTCAGCTTTTGTCAGAAAGGTGATTATTCTACTTTATTATTGAGGTCGTAGTGGGTGGTGTTGGTGTACTGGAGTGCAATATATTTAAAAGTGTTCCTAATATTTGGTCCTCCTCAATTAGACAAAATTAGGAGGCCACCTCAGTACACCACCACCATTCACTATGACCTCAATAATAAACAAAGTTTATTGAGCTTCAGGGAAAAAATCATGGTATAGTCATTCTACTGGATTGCATTAAATTGCACAGGTGTACACAAAGTGGCCAGTGACTGTATGTTACATACATACAGATTTCCTCAAATAGTAGCTGGGGCTACTATTAACAAAATAATAGTTTGGGGTGAGGCTACAAATAGGGGCAGGCTACTATTTGAGGGAGGCTTTCAATTAAAAAAATTAAAAAACAAAAAAAATCACAGCCAAATTTGAAAATACAAATACTGTATTTTTTTTTTATTTAAACAGCAGAAATATTTATGTAAACCTGTCTTTACAGTAAAAATGAATATTTTCTATGTAGTATTACAAAGAAAGTACTGTATTATTTATAGTAACAACGTTTGCATTAACAATAAAAATAGTTTTTGGTGTTTTTGTAAATCACCAATATTTACTATTGCCTACACCACAGTGTACTAGTTGTCCTGCCTTGAAACAGCGAATCATCTCATCCTCTGTCCCATCTGCAGCCACCGTGATGCCACACACCTTACAAGACAACATGCCACAAATTAATTTTAAAACTAGGCTACATTCGTAATAATGACTTTTTATCTCACAATTTTGATTAGGAATAGCAATTTCTTTTTTTCCATTACTGGCGAAAATGGGCTTCCATAGGTAAAGATGGTTACACACCCTAAGCAGGCATCATATGCCAGCTGTTTCCACTTGCAACACAATAAATAGAACATAAGTCTTTAAGCTGGTTAATATTTTCTCCATCAGCTATCATTCTCAACAAGACTGTTGCCATATGTATAACATGAATCTACCTACACATTATTTACATATTTAACAATGTCAAACACAACACAGAAGACCCAAAGCAACCACACTGACTACATCTCCCAGAAAGCCCAGCGCTCTGGGAGCATGTGCGAAGCAGTCTCGAGATGGCAGCACGGACATGTGAAGATATGGCCTGTGTTTACATACTGCACTAGCCTTGGACTAATACGTTCATTGCATGAACGTTTTGAAAACAAACCCCGTTTTTCGTTTGGGGGTTCCCGGTCTCGACCGATTCACGTCTCCATAAACGTTCAAATCAAACATGTAATGTACTAACTGCATAGTCACAGATGGAATCACAGGTGGAATCATCTTCCTGTTACGGTCCAGGAGGCAGACACCGTCTCCACATTTAAGACTAGACTTAAGACTTACCTCTTTGATAAAGCTTATAGTTAGAGCTGGCTCAGGCTTGCCCTGTACCAGCCCCTAGTTAGGCTGATTTAGGCCTAGTCTGCCGGAGGACCCCCCTGTAATACACCGGGCACCTTCTCTCTCTCTCTCTCTCTCTCTCTCTCGTATCCTATTACTGCATCTTGCTAACTTGGCCATTCTGGATGTCACTAACTCGGCTTCTTCTCCGGAGCCTTTGTGCTCCACTGTCTCTCAGACTAACTCATATCGCAGCAGTGCCTGGACAGCATGACGTGTGTGGTTGTGCTGCTGCCGTGGTCCTGCCAGATGCCTCCTGCTGCTGCTGCTGCCATCATTAGTCATTAGTCATACTTCTACTGTTATTATACACATATGACTATTGAGGGGGGGTTTTTTGGGGAGTTTTTCCTTATCCGCTGTGTGAGGGTCATAAGGACAGAGGGATGTCGTATGCTGTAAATCCCTGTGAGGCAAATTGTGATTTGTGATATTGGGCTTTATAAATAAAATTGATTGATTGATTGATTGATTAGCTCAGCGAGTGTTTAACCACCGGCATGTCTCGGCTAATATCGACCACCAAGAATGCTCCCGGGAGTTAGCCGAGCACTAACCGAGTGAGATGCGCTATACACACATTAGAGGCTGAATGCTTCTAATGCTAATAAACCACAAATTATAAATTACCTAAAGCACGTCGGGATAGTGTGGTGAACGTCAACACACAACCATTTCTTAATAATTTAGCCGTAAGAACTGTGTGGCACAAACTCAGTGCTTTGGTTATAAATAATGTCACTCTAACACACACACACAAACACATGGAAAACTGGACATTATCAGTTTATAAAAAAAAACCCCGGACGGGACGTGAAAAGTGGATATGTCCGGGCAAAAGAGGACATTTGGTCAGCCTAACGCCGTTAACGTCACCTAACACAAAGAGAAATGTTCATGGCTCGTTTCTCCTCTGACACGCCACATACCTGTGTTCCGCCACGGCTCGGTTGTCCAGGTACTGGGCAGTCATGACACCAACGAAAGAGGAAATTACTGGACCTTGAGACGGTAAGCTGATATCTTGCGTTTGTCAGCTGCTCTCATGTTCCCTCCTTTTGTGAAGGTCTTGTTGCCATCCTCTGCATACCAGGCATCATATGCCCCACGGCGTATTCCCCCGACATTTGTTCGGAATATTTCAAAACATCTAGCTTTAAATGAACACTGAAATTGCGTCTTGTCGCCATCTTATCTGTTTACAATCAGCTGAGAGTGCGCAACTGCACATGTGCAGTCTCTTGTTTTTATGACAGTAGCGTCAGGAGCAGCCAAAGATCTGGTGGCAAGATAGTTATCTACCAGTGTTCATAAACAAAAGAATACTGGTCAAGGCCGAAATAAAGATAAAGATAGATAATAATTATGTACAGTTAATGCGTTCAAGGTCTTCTGACTCTTTAAAAGTTGACATGGTGCCTCTAGCTCAAAGTATGAGGGACAAGAAGAGGTTGAAAGTCAATGAGTTTTGAAGAGGATTTGAAGATTTTCCAATTTACTTCCATTCACACTAATTAGACTGCCACCAGAACGCCACCTATTGGCCGATTTCCACTGAATTTTGCACAAACTCTCATCGGGCCATGGAACACAATCAGCAAAAGTATTGTGGTAATCGGACTGTATTTGGTCAAGATATGAAAGACTGTCTGTTTTGAAAACAATATGCAGGAATTTGTTGTTTTATATTTTGGCTGTTTTTTGGACTATCGAAATTCTTTTAATAACTTTTTGTCAGAAGGGTCCACAGATGCTTCATGAAAAGTTTGGTGCAAATCAGTCAAATCGCCTAGGAGGAGTTCGAAAAAGTACGTTTTTGATTTGTCGCGACTTAGTGAATGGAAAGTTACTGCGGAAGTGGGCGTGGCTTACACAACACAATTCAGCTGAATTCAGAGAATACGTAAATAGAAGGTTTAACAATGTGTGACATGTTATGTGGGAGTTGTGGGCCAAAAACGCTTTTGCATTGAAAATAGCGCCACCTGCTGGAGATTTTTGGTGTGTGAGTTACAGGGGCCAGTCTATACCACCCCTATCAATTTTATTTCCATGAGTGTTATGGTGTTGGCACAGTGCCACATATTAAATTAGACGGCCACCAGAGCATCACCTAGTGGCGGATCGGTTAGTCCTTTGTCAGATATCCTCAGGAGGGCATTGGCAATAATTATACCAAATATCGTGTTAATCTGCCCAACCAATGTTGAAATATAAAATACTTCAATTTAAAGAGCGCCACCTTGTGGTCATCACTCGAAAATTTGCACAGAGCCTCAGGGGCTCATGGGGAAGTAGCAAACTGAGTTTCATGTCATTTGGACACACCAATGTGGAGATATGCAGCACTACCTGTTTAGAACGAAATCTGCAGGAAGTTGCTATTTAATAACTTGAGTATTGTTTGGAATATCGAAATTCTTTTAATAACTTGAAATTGCCTGGGAGGAGTTCGAAAAAGTAGGTTTGCGACATTTTGCAAATTTGCAGGAAAAAACGGAGGCGGAAATGGGCGTGGTTTCCAGTATACAGGTAGGCACCCAACCCACGTATGTATTTTTCTAAAAAGTAGAAGCTGAATACATGCCCAATAGTTCAAGGTCTTCCGAGTCTTTAAAAGTTGACATGGTGTCTCTCGCTCAAAGTATGAGGGACAAGAAGAGGTTGAAAGTCGATGAGTTTTGAAGAGGATTTGAAGATTTTCCAATTTACTTCCATTCACACTAATTAGACTGCCACCAGAATGCAACCTATTGGCTGATTTACACTGAATTTTGCACAATCCCTCATCAGGCCATGGAACATAATCAGCAAAAGTACTGTGGTAATCGGACTGTATTTGGTCAAGATGTGCTGTGTGCAAAGTTTCATGCAAATTGGTGAAATTGCCTAGGAGGAGTTCGAAAAGTGGGCGTGGCCTATATAACGAGAATCAGCACCATTCACTGAACGCGTGGATATGAGGTTTTTGAATGTGCGACAAAGTATATAGGAGTTAAGAGCCAAAACGCACTTTCCTTAATAATAGCGCCACCTAGTGGTGGAAATTCAGGACGACAATAAGTTATAAAATTTTTCGCCAGGTGTGACTTATATTCCAAGATTGGTGAGTTTTGGGGTATGTTCAGGCAGTGAAAAATGCGATCATATGGGCGGAAGAAAAAAAAAAAAATAATAATTGGGAGAAAAACAATAGGGACCTCGCAGGTCTCCTGCTCGGGCCCTAATAAACAGCGCGATTACAATAGGGTCCTACAGATGACTTCGTCGTCGCTCGGGCCCTAATTAAAACTGCAAGCAGCTGTGATCGGGTCCTCGCTCCCCCATGCAACCGTGGAGGCCTGAGGCACATGGGGGCTGTGGCGCGAAAAGATAAGGGTGAAAAAACCTGGCAGGAGCGAAAAAACACAATGTTTCGTTAATCCACCAGGTGGCATAACCAGATGTGGCCAGGTGCATTCAGGGGTGGACCCTCATCACACATGTGAAATTTCGAGCAAATCGGATTATGCATGAAGGATTTATACCAAGTTAATGTTCCGTGGCGAAGAATGAAAAGTCGCCACCGCCACTGCGGCAGCCTGCAACATGACAGGACACGTGTGTCACTGTGGAGATTCATTGACTTGATCGTCATGTGGCCACAAAATGTAGTTGATTAGGTCAAGAGCTTGAGCTTGGTACTTGTCAGCATAAGAGATGGCATTTCCTGTTTCCACAAGGGGGCGCCATGAACAAGATTGCCTTATTATGTAAAGAAATTTTGAAGCAGTTTGGATGAATTATGTGGGAGAGAGAGCTGCTTGAATATGTATGGCGATGGATCAAAAATGGCAGCGCCATAGCAGTCATGCCCTTTGGCCTACAGACATGGAGAGCACAATTTTCGATCAGCATGGTCTCTGGATGATCTGTAAAAAAACTGAAGTCGATTAGATGAAATCCCTAGGACTAGTTCGTGAAAATACAACATGTGGAAATCACGCCAAAATGACAAGTCAAAATCAAAATGGCTGACTTCCTGTTTGGAGTAGATCATTAGTGCCAGAGACTTTTATGTGTGTCTGGACAACATACACATGTGTACCAATTGTCATGTTCCTACTCCAAAAAAACCCAATTGGAAGGGGTTTTTGAAAAATTGAAGGGGGCGCTATAGAGGCATTTTGTCCCCCCCCATGGGTGACGCCCCTATCACATGTAAAAGCTCGCAATTCTTGACCTGTGCATCAATTTTCATGAGGAGATGAGGTCGCTGAAGCCATCAAAATGCCAAAAGTATTTGGTGGCGAGGGAGGCGGCATAGCGGCCACGCCCCTTGACATAAAGAAAAGCTTTTAATAACTTTTGATCAGCATGGTCTCTGGATGATCTGTAAACAATTTGAAGTCGATTGGATGAAATCCCTAGGACTAGTTCGTTAAAATACAACATGTGGAAATCACGCCAAAATGACAAGTCAAAATCAAAATGGCCGACTTCCTGTTTAGAGTAGACTATTGGTGCCAGAGACTTTAATGTGCGTCTGGACAACATACACATGTGTACCAATTTTCATGTTACACTCTAAAAAAAAAACTCTATGGGGAGGGTTTTTTGAAAATTTCAAGGGGGCACTATGGAGGCATTTTGTCCCCCCCATGGGCGACGCCCCTATCAGACGTAAGAGTTTGCCATTCTTGACCCATTGTATCAATTTTCATGAGGAGATGAGGTCGTTGAAGCCAACAAATTGCCAAACGTATTTAGTGGCGATGTATCGATAGTCGCCACACCGCCACATGGACACCATTAGATGTAGCTTCACAGCGTCCATAAGGTAGCTTCACCAACTTGTTCTGCATGTATTAAAAGCGGAATGAAGTTGATGCAGTCAAGTTTGTGGCATTAGTACATGTTAAAGTAAAAACTGGTCACATCCTGTTACCACCGGGGGGCGCTATGAGTAAGGTGGGATATTAACATATCAGGGCGTTCGGGGCGGCGCGATCATCATGTCCAGCAAGTTTGAAGCTGCTGAGATAAAGTATGTGGGCGGGAGAGCTGTTCGAAATTTGATGGCAAGAAAACGAAAAGTCGCGAAAATTTGTCACGCCCTAGTGGCCACGCCTCTTAACATAGGGAAAAGCTTTTAATAACTTTTGATCAGCATGTTCTCAGGATGATCTGTACCAACTTTGAAGTCGATCGGACGAAATCTCTAGGACAAGTTCATTCAAATTTAAGTTGTGGAAATTGCCATAACGAAAAAATTCAAAACATAATGGATGACTTCCTGTTGGGATTTTACCGTTTTTCCAAATCTTAAAATCTTTTCAAAAACATACTGGGAGAGGGGCATCGGTGGCTTAGTGGATAGAGCAGGCATCCCATGTACAAGGCTGTTGCCGCAGCGGCCCGGGTTCGACTCCAGCCTGTGGCCCTTTGCTGCATGTCACTCCCCCTCTCTCTCCCCCCCTTTCACACTTGACTGTCCTATCAATTAAAGGCAAAAATGCCCTAAAAAATATCTTTAAAAAAAAAACATACTGGGAGCCAGTGTAAGGAGGCTAATACTGGAGTAATGTCATCACGTCTCTTGGTTCTGGTTAAAAGCCTTGTAGCTGAATTCTGTACAGTCTAGTTGATTAATAGATTTTTTTGATTCAGGCAAGAGGCTGTTGCAGTAATCCAGGTGTGAAGAGATGAAGGCATGCAAAATTGTCACAGTGTCTTTAAAAGTTAAAATAAATCATATTTTTGAAATATTTCTAAGATGATAACAACATGATTGCACAAGCTTAATCACATGCTGCTCAAAACTTAAGTTACTGTCAAACCAGAAGATTTCTTGCAACAGGTTTGATATTATCCAATAGGGGGACCAGCCAACGGCAGAATTTGTTAAGAAATGTGCTCAGCCCAGTGACAACAATCTCTGTTTTGTCTGCGTTCAGTAGAAGAAAACTTTTTTGACATCCAGGTTTTAACATCAGTAAGGCAGTCATTGAATGAACACATCATTCCAGGGTCCGTGGATCTAACAAGCAGGTACATCTGAGCATCATCAGCATAAAAATGAAAAGAGACACCGCATCTCTGAATAATGTGCCCAAAGGAAATCATGCACATGGAGAATAAAATTGGTCCCAGGACTGACCCTGCACAAAAGCTACATTAACGGCCGGGCTCCACCGGGCACGTCAGCAGCACCACACGTCTGCAGCACGAGTCCCGTAGCAGCTCGCCCCTCTGTTAATCAATTACAGCGGCTCCACCGGCAACGGGAGCGGCGTGACAACCCCCGTCTGACACACGACAACTCTCTGTTTTACACGGCTCTGCTATTTTTGTCGCGCTACGCTCCCCTACGCGACCCTCCAGCAGATAAAAACTACATGAAATAGTGTGCTAAACGAGCACAATGTGTTTTTAAATGAATAAACCATTATCAGAGGTGTTATGTGCTGATTTTTGTTCATGCATTTACCAAACTATGTATTTTAATACAGTTGAAAATGTTTATTGTATTCTATGGAACCCTGCATAAAAAAATAAAATAAAAAAGTCAATAGGCCTATTCAGGCAATGAAGCCGATCCGAGGGGTGGAAAAGTACTGATGCGAGGTGCGTGGAGCTTGCTACCTGCTTGTTGCTGAGTAGGAACAGAGTGGGTGGTTCCTACCTGAAAAACACCCCGAGTTATGTGATACCTCCAACAAATTTTACAAGGACAACCTCAAAAAGGATGCAACAGGTGAGTAATTGTTTTTTTTTATCATTGTGTAATTTTTTTTTCAATCAAACCTTCAAAGAGATATCTAGATGATGATTTTTAATGCACACATAGTATCTTATATCTACAATGAATGTGCCAGATTATCACCAGATTTTGTTTATAGTGTGGCAATAACAAACATGAGAAAACAGGATATTTTCAACTTATTTTAATGTAAAAACAATGAAAACAACAAAACAGCAACCACACACTCAAAGACTTTGCATGTCAGTTGTGAAACAATGAAAACAACAAATCGGCAACTGCACACTCAAAAATATGTCCATATAACATAATAAAAAATGAAAAGCATGAAGCAAAAATGAAGCAATGAAACAAAAGAGAAAACAATGAAGTAATACAAGCATGATAACACTGTAATTATTCCCTTACAAGTGTTAAATGCTTCATCAACTCAATCATCCTCATCCATAGCCCAAAATAACAACAACACAGTTAGCCCCTGGCATTGCATCATTGTCTATATCAGACAATCTCTGCCAGGAGAGACACTTCCCTCAGCAGAGTTGAAGTACGCCTTGAATAGCTCATGCACATCAAACGCTTCCCGGGCTCCTCTGTTTCCTCCCATGTTCCTGACGGGTTGGAGCTGAATCCCTCTTTCTTCCAACTCTGCTGATAAGGTGTGGTTGTCTCTTACGTTGGACAGGAAGTTATGCAATATGCATGCTGCCATCACCACTGCATCAATGTGGGATGGTGACGTAGTCATTCGGCTATACAGCACTCTCCAGCGTGCTGCGAGAATCCCAAATGCACATTCGACCACCATCCTTGCTCTTGACAGGCGGTAGTTGTATATGCTCTTCTCCCTGGTCATGTTCATGTTTGGGCATGGCCTCATCAAGAATGTTTTAAGAGGGAAGGCAGCGTCCCCTACCATGACATAAGGAACCTCCCCAAGCTGTTCTGCAGCAGGCAGAGGTTCACTTTTTGGCACATTCAGTGTGTTTGCTGCCATCCCTCTTCCCAGACTGGAAGCTGCATAAATTCCGTCATCACTTGTTCGGCCAAAATCTCCTACCTGAATGGCAATGAATTTGTAGTCTGCATCGACCAGAGCCAGCAGCACAATGGAAAAGGTTTTTTTTATAATTGAAGTACATGCTGCTGGATAGTTCTGGGGCCTGGATGGTAATATGCTTTACATCCAGAGCCGCAATGCAGTGCGGGAAGTTCCATTTGTCTTGAAATTGTTTGGAGATTTCTCTCCACACATCCTCAGTTGGTCTGGGGATGTAGGTCTGCAGCATGAGGTCATTGATGGCTTCGCATGTCATGTAGACTGAGGTTGCCACCATTTTTCTCTCCAGTCTGTAGCTGAAGGCCAAGCTTTTGAATGTCTCCCCAGTGGCAAGAAACCTACAGAAAAAACAAAAAATGAGTTTAATGAATGTGATATGAAGTGTTTTTCAATATATCTTAAACAACTGTTTATCTTTTTGTAGGTGATGTGTGCGAAAAAACCTGGAAGAATTTAAGGGATGCTTTTGTCCAGCACAAAAACAAAGCAACTCCAAGTGGATCTGCAGGAAGCAGTGTCTGGGAGTGGAAGTATTACAAAATAATGTGCTTCATCCTACGCTACATACAGCCCCGGAGGTTTTTATTTTAAAAATATTGAAAAGGGGTAGCAGATTATGTATTTAGCTGAAAATAATAATAATAAACTATATTTTGTATAAAATAATTTATTGTGTCAACATATGTTTCATATCATCATATTATAGTTTTTAATTTGTTTTAAATATGCAGTAAATAAGTCTGGTGTCTATTTCTGGTATTTTCTGTAGTTCACGAAGCAGCTTGGAGACTTCTGGTGTTGTTTATGATGAGCCACCAGCTGTTGAAAGTCCGCGTGGACAAGCAGAGGAGTATGCAGGAGAGGGGATATCCCAGGCTGCCATGGCAACTGCAATCCTACCACATCTACAACAGGTGCCTGCGTCTATCAATCAATCAATCAATCAATTTTATTTATAAAGCCCAATATCACAAATCACAATTTGCCTCATAGGGCTTTACAGCATACGACATCCCTCTGTCCTTAGGACCCTCACAGCGGATAAGGAAAAACTCCCCAAAAAACCCTTTAACGGGGGGAAAAAAATGGTAGAAACCTCAGGAAGAGCAACTGAGGAGGGATCCCTCTTCCAGGACGGACAGAAGTGCAATAGATGTCGTACAGAACAGATCAGCATAATAAATGAACAGTAATCCGTATGACACAATGAGACAGAAAGAGAGAGAGAGAGAGAGAGAGAGAGATGCAGGACAGACAGTAATGACAGTAGCTTACAACAACATTAATGAAAGTAATAATATAATTATAGTTCTGGCTACTGTGATACAATATGTTGAAAGTATATATTAATATCTGACAGTATACATATGTGACAATAATCATATGTGTATAATAACAGTAGAAGTATGACTAATGATGACAGCAGCAGCAGGAGGCATCTGGCAGGACCACGGCAGCAGCACAACCACACACGTCACGCTATCCAGGCACCGCTGCGATATGAGTTAATCTGAGAGACAGTGGAGCACAAAGGCTCCGGAGAAGAAGCCGAGTTAGTGACATCCAGAATGGCCAAGTTAGCAAGATGCAGTAATAGGATACGAGAGAGAGAGAGACAAGGAGAGAAGGTGCCCGGTGTATTATAGGGGGATCCTCCGGCAGACTAGGCCTAAGTCAGCCTAACTAGAGGCTGGTACAGGGCAAGCCTGAGCCAGCCCTAACTATAAGCTTTATCAAAGAGGAAAGTCTTAAGTCTAGTCTTAAATGTGGAGACGGTGTCTGCCTCCCGGACCGTAACAGGAAGATGATTCCACAGGAGAGGAGCCTGATAGCTGAAGGCTCTGGCTCCTGATCTACTTTTGGAGACTTTAGGGACCACGAGTAACCCTGCGTTCTCAGAGAGCAGCGTTCTGGTGGGATAATATGGCACTATGAGCTCTCTAAGATATGATGGAGCTTGACCATTTAGAGCTTAACAGTAGGATTTCAAATTCAATTCTGGATTTTACAGGGAGCCAGTGCAGAGAAGCTAAAACAGGAGAAATATGATCTTGTTTCTTAGTTCCTGTTAGTATACGTGCTACTGCATTCTGAATTAGCTGGATAGTTTTTATGGACTTATTAGAGCTACCTGATAATAGGGAGTTGCAGTAATCCAGTCTAACAAAAGAGTGGACCAATTTTGGAAGCATCCACTGACTCGATCACTTCAATGTGGATAGCTCTCAAACTTAGACAGCTGAACATAATGGCCCACCGCTTGCTCTCTGCTTGTCCTCCCCTGGTGCATCTGGCTGTAATGGACCAAGGCCCAAAGACATCGAGCCCCACATATGTGAAAGGAGGGCAAGTTTTGAGATGTTCAGGTGGTAGGTTAGCCATATGTTGCTCTTCCAGCTTCCCCCGCAGCTTCCGGCAGGTTATGCATTTTTGGAAGACTGAATTGATTAGCCTTTTGCCACCTAAGATCCACAGTCCTGCTGCCCTGACTGCTCCCTCTGTCAGGTGGCGATCCTGCTGTTTCACCTGCTCATGGTGATGTCGTATGAGCAGTAGGGAGATGTGGCTGTCTTTAGGCAGGATTATTGGGTTCTTTTCTGCAGGTGTAAGGTGGGAATGCTTCAGTCGGCCTCCGACACAAATGAATCCATCTTCCAAGAATGGGCTGAGTTTCTGCAAGGGGCTGTTTTTGGGCGCTACTTGGTTGGCCTGAAGGGCCGACAGTTCCTTTGCAAAGGCCGCCTTTTGTGCTGCTTTCAGGATAACATCCTTTGCTTGGTCCATTTCATCCGTAGTGCGTGGCAAGTGACACTTATGCCATCCTCTGCATTTGCCGTTTTGGTTTGAAATTTTGTGGGACCCTGCCATGTGGATAAGGAATGCCACTCCTCTAACTAGATAGGTGAAAGTGGAAAAGTGTTGAAAGTGGTCAGAGGTAAGTACAAGTTCCTCCAGGTAAGTAGTGCAGGTTCGTACCTCTGGGCGGATTTCTGAGTCAACGTCAGGTTCAATGAGCTCAAACTTCTCACCGGTACATGTTGTTTCTGCTGATGGTTGACGCAGAAACAAGGGTCCAGTGAACCAAGAACTTTGTGCAAGGTGGGATGGAGGTAAGGATCTCGACGCGTGGTCTGCCGGGTTTTCCTCTGTACGTACATAATGCCATTGTTCCGGTTTGGAGGATTGGCAGATACGTTGTACTCTATTGTGGACATTACAGATGTACCCGAGGACCACTTTACTATCCATATAGAATCTGATAGAATCCAACTTCAGATCTAACTCCTCTTGGATGAGATCCGCCATCTCCACGGCAAGAACAGTGGCACAGAGCTTGAGCCTCGGGATTGTAGGCTCAGATTGGGGTGCCAGTTTGGCCTTGCCCATAATGAATCCCACTTCAACTTTCCCCTCCTCCTGAACTGCTTTCAGCTAACCCACAGCACCAATAGCCTTAGTTGAGGCATCCGAGAATACACACAGTTCTGTGTGCACTGCTTTGCTGAGTGAGGTTGGTGTATATGTGTGTGTGTGGCAGAATGGCTCATTTCAGCCTCTTAATTGTGTGGCAGGATAGGTTTTTACTTTCTGTTGTAGTATCTGACGTGCCATGTTATGTTATGGCTGGGGTCTTTCATGATCAGTTAGGGGCCCAGGTCAAGGATAGATAAGCTAGGTTGAAAGGTTGGATTCCATCTAGATTGTCTCTCTGTCACCTGTCACATTTTGTCTCGAAGTTCATCAAAACAACCGACCTATATAGGCAGAGTTGGAACTGATATTCAGAGCAGTTCATATTGGCTTCGAACCCTCTCCAGGCAATCTAGATGCTTGATTTGATGCTGTACTTCTTGTAATAAACCTTTCTATATACAAGCAAGACGTGTCAGCGGAGTCTCCTTCATCACCTTCACATCATCGCTATTTAATAAACAACATTGATTGATTGATTTGATGCTGTACTTCTTGTAATAAACCTTTCTATATACAAGCAAGACGTGTCAGCGGAGTCTCCTTCATCACCTTCACATCATCGCTATTTAATAAACAACAATTTTGGCGTCACAAACAGGATGAGGATGAGAAGAAGAATGAACAATTTTGGCATCATGAAAAGGACGTGTTGTGGCCTGTGGCATCACCTACAGCTTCAGTCCACCTGCTCCCGCACCAGGTCGACAGATACGGTGAGTATTTCTCATGTGGTTGAGTGCTGGTTCGCTCATTTGCTCATTGAGGCTGTTGTGTGTTTGCTGTTTGGTCGCACCATAAAGAATCATTTGTGTTGGTGTTTGGAGTGATTCTCTGTTCTAAATTTAGTTTTGTTGTGTTGTGTTGGCCTACAACGCAAAGGAGGGAGTATAATAGAGAAAATGGAAAATTATAAGTTCAAATAAAAGTTGAAGTTAAAGAAGTAAAGAAAATAAAGGCTGAAGTAAAAGAAATGTAGAATGCCTAATTAGTAACGATAAGGTGAGCTAAATAACACTATGCAAGATTAATGAGGGTTGGGCCCTTATCTTCTTAACGGTAAGACATGTGTATATCAGTCACTGTGTGAAAGTTGGCTTTAAGAAATAGTCAGAATTTGGCTAAAAGAAAAAAGAGGACAGTAACAACCCTGGGCCCAAGGGGAAATTTGCAATATGGAAAAAGAGATAAGGTTAAATGAAAAGATAAAGTAAATAGAGAAGACAAAAGGAAAAGTAAAGAGAAATAGGAATAAAGGAAAAATAGGAATAAGGTTAAAGAGAAGAAGCTGCAGATTTGGACAAAAGTCCTCTAGGAGGCGATTTTAGATGGGCCTAAAATCCCGGGACATCACTAGGTGAATTTCAGGTCAGTTCAGGGAACTGGAGGTGTAGAATGGAAAATTCAATTGTAAGTTCCCACTCTAACATTAAAGTTGACTAACGGTGTTTGATGCAGCATCTCATTGAATATCTACACCTCATAAGGTAGCATAAATTTAGAAAGAAGAAAGAAAAAGGAAAAAAGAAAGAAGGAGCGGCAGAAAAAGCATGCTATAGGAAAAGTATGAATGAGTTGACGTTGAGAATTAAGGATTGAATGCTGTTTGTGTTTTTGGGATGATGTTGAATTTATTGTGTGCTTTTATTTTGTAAGTTTGTTTTGTGTCTTTGTTTGATGGACAATTGATCTGTGTGTGTGTGTGTGTGTGTGTGTGTGTGTGTGTGTGTAAAGCGCTGACTCAGCTGTGCTCCAGTTGTGTGTGAAGAGTTGTGGAATGGGTTGGATTGTGTGGTTTATGTTAATGTGATAGATTTCATATTAAATAGGCATATATAGGTTGTGGTTGAGAACAGGAAATTTAGTAATTCATGAGGAAAAATATTTTGTCTTTTAGTGTTAAAATATATGAGCCTATATATAAGTTTTTGCTAAATTTAAGAGGTGGAGCAAGGGGGGACACCCCATATAGAACGCAAATAAGACTGATCTTTCTAATAGGGAAAGTGCTGAGGGTGCTCCCTTCCCTTTTCTCTTTGTAAGGTACAAAAAAAAGGAAAAATGTTAGAACATTGTGATTTGATTCTGATAGTTTGACAGTTTTTAGGATATTCGAATCAATTTAAAGTACAGCCTGGGGGTAATAATATACTACTGGAAGATTTAAGATGTTATTAGAGTGAAACAAGCTATAATTTCTGAATTGATGATAATGTATTGTATGTAATCATAACTTGGTATTTGTTAATAGTTGTAGTTTGAAGGAGGAAAACATCTGTTGTAGATGAAAATGACCTAAGTGTTGGCAGATAATGTGCGTAAATCATACTGAATTATTTATTGTGTTGTTTATAAGGACCAAGGAGATGATAGATCTAATGAAAGTGAGAAGGGAGACAGTGATGGAGACAGAGAGGAAGAGGTTGAGGAAATTTAGGAAGGAAAAGAGGAAGTGCAAGAGAGGCTCGATGAGCAAAAGAGGAGACAAGGTGTTTGTGAAGGTGTTTAGAAGGAAGTGGTATAACGAATGTCATGAAGGGAAATTTGGAGTTATGAGGACTAGGGTCGAAGTGACCTTAGGGAAGTCAGTTCAGCTCCCGTGCCAGTGTACAGGAGAAAATAGTGGTAAAGGGAAATTTAGAGTTCAGTGGGAAGACAGCCATGGTAGGGTTCTAGATCTGTCAGGGATATCATCATTAGGAAAGCATGTGTGTGTTTATTGACAAGAGAAGATTGAAGATTGAGGGAGATTGTAGTCTTTATGTATGTAGCACCCAGTAGGAGGATCAAGGTGATTATAGGTGTTCTTTTTATGACCCACAGTTTGAGAGTGAGGGGTCAGAGAGAGGACTCAGAGCTAGTAGTGACTCTAAGGGTGAATAGTGCACAGATGTGGCTACTACTCTAGCTACGACTTTGAAGGGGATAAATGATATAACAGCGATGGTGACAACTTCTACTTTTGTCACTTCTCGAAATTTTACAAGTGAGGTTGTGACAAGGGCAGCCTTTGCCAATAAAACAGTGACGACATCTCTGATGCCTATGTAATTTGTAAATGTAATGCAGACACTTGATAGGATATTTTTGAAATTTAACCTTCCTTCTGTGTTTGATAAAAATAACACCTCTGGTATTCTTGGGTCATATTGACCTGAGTTTGTTTGACTGATATAAAGCATGTGGCTTAAAATTATCACCAAATTCTGTGTTTCACCTTGTTAGTCAACTTCACTCCAACTTATTAAAACAAATTTTACACTTATTTTTGGAATATATGATGTCATAGACCTCATTTGCATAAAAGTATACCTAATTTTTCAGTAAAAATAATCAGTAATTATGAATTATGAGTTTGAATATAAATTGATGATTTTTTACAGAGTGGTATATGTCAAAGTTTTGTGAAAATTTTTTTTTGAAACCTTTTCAAATTTTTGAATGGCAGCAAATACTAACACTGGTGGTCTTTGCACGTCATATTGACCCGAGTTTGTTTGACTGATATAAAGCATGTGGCAGAAAATTATTACCAAATTCTGTGTTTCTGTGTTAGTCAACTTCACTCCAGCATATTAAAACTAATTATACACTTATTTTTGGAATATATGACGTCATAGACCTCATTTGCAGAAAATGATACCTATTTTTTGAGTAAAAATAATCAGTAATAATCAGTAATTATGAATTATGAATTCTGAGTTTGAATATAAAGTGATGGATTTTTACAGAGTGGTATATGTCAAAGTTTTGTCAAAAAAAAAAAAAAATTCTGAACCATTTCAATTTTTTGAATGGCAATACTAACACCTGTGGTCATATTGACCTGGTTTTGTTTGACTGGTTATAAAGTGTAAAGTATCACATATTTACACAGTAGATTTCTTTTGTTTTGTGTTGTGTTGTTTTGTCATCTCATCCTCAAAATAAATGAACAGGAATCTGATGGGAGTAAATTCACTCATCTAATTTGCATATTGTGACATCACTAGGCGGTGGCTATATCTGATAACATAACTCTAAGTAAAACTGAATTTTGAACATATTTACACCGTAAATGTTTTATTTTTATTAGAGACCTCGGCCAAAGGACGAAGTCCCTCTTGTTTTTGGTACGTTTATTATTATTATTATTCTTTCTCCCACACCTTTAAACTGGAATTTGACCCCCTAAACATGCTCCAAAACTTCCCAAAATTGGCACGCATGTCAGGACTGGTGAAAAATTTTAGTAAATGAAAAAATTAATCCTAAAAGTGCCAAAATAGCCTCTGTAGTGCCACATTGGGTTCTAGGCACACTCAAATGGCCGCTGTGGCTTGTAGGAATCACATAGAAAGATGAAACCAAAACTGTCTTGTTCGTTTCATTAAGACCTACAAATCACATGCTGCAACCTCTGACCTAAACCCAACAGGAAGTGAGCTATTTCCCTTTCAAAGTAAGATTTCAAAAATGCTCTTTTTAAGAATTCCTTAAAAAATCAAATCCTCCTACAGCATTTATCGTATTGGCTTCAAACTCGCACACATTATTGATCAACGTGTCCTTATCAAGTATTCTGTATAACTTTTCCATTACTCGAATGGTTTGGATTTGGTTTTGATATCTTACAAAACCTCCTGTCATTAATTAGCATAACAAAAGCTTGTGTGTGTGTGTGTGTGTGTGTGTGTGTTACAACACAATTAATGAAACTAATAATATTATAATGACAATTCTGGCTATTGTGGCACAAAACATGTTGAAAGTATATATTAATATATATTAATATCTGATAGTATACATATATGTGACAATAATCATATGTGTATAACAGTAGAAGTATGACACACACAGAAACAGACACATACCCACACACACACACACACACCCTCCCTGAACACTCACACACACCACATATACGCACATGCAAAAAACGGACCACTAGATTTCTAAACAAGTTTTGCCCCTATGATAAAGTTTCCTGAGAACACACACACACACACACACACACACGCACATGCACACGCACACGCACACACACACACACACACACACACACACACACACACACACACACACAATCTCTCCCTGAACATTAAACACCACATATACACACATGCAAAAAATGTACTAGATCACAAAACAAGTTTTGTCCTCATGATAAACATATTTTCCTGACAACACACACACAAACACAAACACGAATACACACACCCTCCCTGAACACACCACATATACGCACATGCAAAAAGTGGAACACTAGATATCAAAACACGTTTTGCCCCCATGATAAACATAGCTTGCTGACAACACACACACACACAATCTCTCCCTGAACATTCAGACACCACATATACACACATGCAAAAAATGGATCAACACTAGATTTCAAAACAAGTTTTTCCATCCATATCAACACTAACATAGCATTTATTTTCTTTTCTTTGCAACAATGGCTTGCAAACCTCTATATGATTATAATATGATTATTGTCCCATATGTATACTATCAGATATTAATATATACTTATCATATTATACCACAATAGCCAGAATTATAATTATAATATTATTACTTTAATTAATGTTGTTGTAGGCTAATAACATTATTGTCTGTCCTGCATCTCTCTCTTTCTCTGTCTCCCCTTCTGTCTCATTGTGTCATACGGATTACCGTTAATGTTAATGTATGCGATCTTTTCTGTACGTCATCTATTGCACGTCTCTCGTCCTGGAAGAGGGATCCCTCCTCAGTTGTTCTTCGTGAGGTTTCTACTGTTTTTTTTCCCCTGTTAAAGGCAGTTTTTCTGCTGCTGCAAGGGTCCTTAGGACAGAGGGAGGTGGTATGCTGTAAAACTGCATTTTCTGATATTGCACTTTAGACATAAAATTGATTGATTGACTGATTGATTGATGTCGTCAGTAGTTTGGTTTTCAGAAGCCATCAAAGTTCTACTCCCAAGTCATGGCTTCATTGCCAAAAATGACCTTGCATTCCATTGACAATAGAACGCAATGCTCACTGTCTACGTCAGCTGGACACCGAAATAGCGTGAAGCCGAGGTCCCGAACAACGCTGCTTGCAGCTTTAATTTTTATTTATTTTTTTGTTATCTCATTCTCAAAATGCCCAGTCATCCTCAATCTCAGACTTTTCTACAAGCCCCATGCACAAATGAAGTGACAGGAAAGCTTTCATCTCAGGGACAGTAACATCATACCAGTCATTGAATCTGGGTTTTGGTTTTGTTTTGGTTCTGTACACTGGATAAGAACTGATGAGCATTTCTTTTGGTTTAATTTGTGATAAGGGTCAAATAATATATAAATGTCAAATAATATATATTAAAGAAAACAGTGGGTTTAGCATTTGTGAGATCAGTGTCTCCATTGATAGTGAACAGTCCCTAATCCACCTGTGATCCACTTCCTCGTTTCACAAGTAAACCCAGCCATCATTACTGTTTACAGCCCTGCTTTTACCACCCCTGCTTCCTCCAACACGTCCCCTCCTCGTCTAACTTCTGCCACCCCAACCACAGTCAATATGCTTACATGCACAGCTTAATTGAGCTATGCTCAAAATTCGATTTTGGCATCTAATCGGACTTCTGTCCTTGTCCCAGTTTATATGCAACTGAGAAAATCGAATTACTGACAGGAACGTGTCCTCCTCCTCAACACTAGGTGGCGATATGCGTCATTTCAGCGGGTTAATACAGCCCCCTTTCCGGTTGACCTATTACGTCACTTAATAATAAACAACTGGAGTCAGGCAGCAGACCGGCATTTTCCAACAACAGCAAGATGGATAATCGTACAGCTTTGTTCATCTCGTACATAATGTACACATTACTGATTGTGCAGATAAGGTGCACGCTATCCCTCGTGGTCATGGTGATTTTGAGAGGCAGACAAGAACGCCGTATGCTGTTGGAGGGCTACAACAATAGCATGTCTTGTGTGTTCCAGGGTCATACGCCAGCACGGGGGGTGTGGAGCATACACACATGCGTTGTCTAGTTTAAATCCAATTACGACGTATACATGCCGGAGAAAATCGAATTCCAATCACATTATCTGGGTGTCTTAATCGGAGTTGGAGAACTCCGATATTAGTCAGAGTAATGCGTTTACATGCACTTCGGTTGTCCAGTTATAGTCGGATTAAGGCAATAATTCGTTTTTTTTAAGTGTCATGTAAACGTACTGAGTGAGGCAAAGTCTGGTTATTATCGATGTCATGCGCACCTGACGCGCATCATCAATTTCATCACTCGGCGTCCGATCGTCATCAGAGGGCAAATATTTCCCATCAGAATCAGAATCAGCAAGTAACTAACTAAGTACCTCATCAACAGTGAAAATTCCTTCAGGCATTTTGTGTGTTTTTGCTGTATTTTGCTCTCTGTCTGCTGGCTTTCTCACAGCTCTGTCTGACTCCTTTCAGTCTACTCGCTGCGCTCAGCCCCTCCCTCCGTGTCTCTTATTTCTCAAAATTTTTAAATAGAAACACACCCACAAATGATGTCAGGATTGCAGCTGCAAGCCCTACCTCTCTCCCTCTCTCAAGGGAAAAAAATTAATTAATTAATTAAAAAAAAAAAAAAAAAAGCCACTCCTCAGAAAGGGGAAGGGGGAAAGGGTGGGGGGGTCCTTTCGCTGCTGTCTTGCCTGTCTCCCGCTGGGGCTCCCGGTTGGGCTACTTGGGGCCTGGTTGGGGGACCCCTTGCTTGCCTCCCTGAAACCCCAGTCTGGCCTCATCCCTCATTGCAATATATAATATCATTGCAATATAAATTGCCAATTATAATTCTAATAATTCCAATAATTATTCTTGGTTATCATATATATTGTGCTATATTATATCATGCCATATTATTTTATCTTACATTATTAGGTATTATATATATATATATATATATATATATATACATATATATATATATATATATATATATTTATTTATTTATTTTTTTCTTCCTCTTTTTTTCCAATTTATATTTTCACTTTATTGATTGATTTATTTTTATTATATTATCTATTCCATATTGGACATCATAATACCATACCATCTGTTTTTCATACACACACACACACACACACACACACACACACACACACACACACACACGCACACCCCTACCTATATATGTATCATTGTAACTTTATGTTGTTTTCTGTTGTTGTTTGTACTGTATGTCCACTGTTTGTACTCCACTTGGTGTAATGTATTTGTCCTCTATGTCACCTTGTCACATAATTTCACCAATAAAAAAAAAAAAAAAAAAAGGATTGCAGCTGCACATGTTCGCCACCTAAGGGTACAAAGTAGTAACAAGATTTGGCAGTATATTTGAAGCTTTGGTCTGTTTTATTCAGCAATGCTGCTTGTATTGTATTGCGACTTTGGTGCTTTATTTTGGATTATCAGAGACTGCTATATGTCAGGTATTAGCCAGAATATTCTCAGGTCAAACTTGACTGATGCAATTTTATTCACAAATAACAGGGAGCAAAGTTTCTGTTTCAAATCCAAACAAAAAAATAGACCAACATTTATTGCCAAAAATCTCTCAACTCAGAACAGAACAGAACAGAACAGAACAAAAACAGAACTGTAAGTGTGTGTGTGTGTGTGTGTGTGTGTGTGTGTGTGTGTGTGTGTGTGTGAGAATTTGGGTTTAGATGTGTTGTTTGTGCTAGAAAGCACGATATTGTCACTTTTGATCCTATAGCGCCACCTAGTGTGTGTGTGTGTGTGTGTGTGTGTGTGTGTGTGTGTGTGTGTGTAGGTGGACAGTCAAACAAAATAAATGGTAAATTTTGACCTGGGATGACCACAGGTGTAGGTCTTTGTGTGTATGTCAGACAGATGTCATTAGTGGGTGAGGTAGGTCTGTGTGTGTGTTTGTGGGGGTGGTTGGCAGTGGTTGGGGGGTGGGGGGTTGGAGCTGTGTGTGGGTGAGTGAAAGTTTGGATTGAGATGTGTTGATTGTGCTAGAAAGCACGATATTGTCACTTTTTATCCTATAGTGTCACCTAGTGTGTATGTGTGTGTGTGTGTGTGTGTGTGTGTGTGCCAGGGTGTGTGTGGACAAGTTTGAGCGTGGGTTTGGATGCGTTGATTGTGCTAGAAAGCACAATAGTGTTTTGTTTTTTTTTATCCAATAGCGTGGTGGTCATATAGACCCAAACACCGGGGATGTTGCACTTTTTAGAAAAATACCCATAATGCAATGCAAAGTAGTAATCATCAATTTCATTTGAAAAAGTGAATAGTTATACGTGACATTTGTCATTTTCAGGCAATTACATGGAAGAAAACCATATTTTTATAGCGCCCCCATGTGGCCGTCAGGTCATATAGACCCGAAGACTTAAACCTCTTAAACTGTTTGGATTTTAAACAACATATCACGCAGCCGACCCACAGCAGAGGGCACACCCTGGACCTGGTCATAACCTATGGCCTGCCTGTGAGTGTGTCCTCTTTTGTGGATCTGGCTGTGTCCGACCACTTTTGTGTGTTTTTTAACATCACCAGTTTTAACTAACAGGAGGCCCGAGAACAGTGAGGAAACACTACCTAACTTCTGAAGTGAAATTCCTCTTCTCCACAACTGATATTTTAACAAACAGTAATTTTAACAGATCACCTAAGACAACAACCAATGCCCTTTGTGAGGACTTTGCAGACCACTTCAGAAGTAAAATCAGTGACATCAGATCCAGTCTTTTATCTCAACAGATTTTAACTGTCGATACACCTGGATTGCTTTTACCTGAGGAAACACTGGAGAGTTTTGCCCTGCTTGATGCAAGGACACTTGGTCTAGTTTTCTC